>NC_138296.1:42372500-42972500 GCF_965601325.2 Salmo salar
TAACATATGGCCTACAACAAGTAGCACACAGTAGGCCTATAAACCCAGCAAAAAAAGAAACGTCCTCTCACTGTCAACTGCGTTTATTTTCAGCAAACTTAACGTGTAAATATTTGTATGAACATAACAAGATTCAACAACTGAGACATAAACTGAACAAGT
Organism: Salmo salar; assembly: GCF_965601325.2. Lineage (NCBI taxonomy): Eukaryota > Metazoa > Chordata > Actinopteri > Salmoniformes > Salmonidae > Salmo > Salmo salar. The sequence continues at coordinate 42,372,663 of NC_138296.1, forward strand.
TCCACAGACATGTGACTAACAGAAATGGAATAATGTGTCCCTGAACAAAGGGCAAAGGGGGGGTCAAAATCAAAAGTAACAGTCAGTATCTGGTGTGGCCACCAGCTGCATTAAGTACTGCAGTGCATCTCCTCATGGACTGCACCAGATTTGACAGTTCTTGCTGTGAGATGTTACCCCACTCTTCCACCAAGGCACCTGCAAGTTCCCGGACATTTCTGGGGAGAATGGCCCTAGCTCTCACCCTCCGATCCAACAGGTCCCGGACGTGCTCAATGGGATTGAGATCCGGGCTCTTCACTGGCCATGGCAGAACACTGAGTGTCTTGCAGGAAATCACGCACAGAATGAGCAGTATGGCTGGTGGCATTGTCATGCTGGAGGATCATGTCAGGATGAGCCTGCAGGAAGGGTACCACATGAGGGAGGAGGATGTCTTCCCTGTAACGCACAGCGTTGAGAGTGCCTGCAATGACAACAAGCTCAGTCCGATGATGCTGTGACACACTGCCCCAGACCATGACGGACCCTCCACCTCCAAATCGATCCCGCTCCAGAGTCCCGGACTCGGTGTAACGCTCATTCCTTCGACGATAAACGTGAATCCGACCATCACCCCTGGTGAGACAAAACAGCGACTCGTCAGTGAAGACCACTTTTTGCCAGTCCCGTCTGGTCCAGCGACGGTGGGTTTGTGTCCATAGGTAACGTTGTTGCCGGTGATGTCTGGTGAGGACCTGCCTTACAACAGGCCTACAAGCCCTCAGTCCAGCCTCTCTCAGCCTATTGCGGACAGTCTGAGCACTGATGGAGGGACTGTGCGTTCCTGGTGTAACTCAGGCAGTTGTTGTTGCCATCCTGTACCTGTCCCGAAGGTGTGATGTTCAGATGTACCGATCCTGTGCAGGTGTTGTTACACGTAGTCTGCCACTGCGATGACGATCAGCTGTCCATCCTATCTCCCTGTCTTAGCAATCTCACAGTACGGACATTGCAATTTATTGCCCTGGCCACATCTGCAGTCCTCATGCCTCCTTGCAGCATGCCTAAGGCACGTTCACGCAGATGAGCAGGGACCCTGGGCATCTTTCTTTTTGTGTTTTTCCGAGTCAGTAGAAAGGCCTCTTTAGTGTCCTACGTTTTCATAACTGTGACCTTAATTGCCAACCGTCTGTAAGCTGTTAGTGTCTTAATGACCGTTCCACAGGTGCATGTTCATTAATTGTTTATGGTTCATTGAACAAGCATGGGAAATAGTGTTTAAACCCTGTACAATGAAGATCTGTGAAGTTATTTTGATTTTTATGAATTATCTTTGAAAGACAGGGTCCTGAAAAATGGACGTTTCGTTTTTTTGCTGAGTTTAGATGGTAGGCTAAATAGGCCTATTTGTTTTCTCATCTGCTGCTTTGATGGCCTCCAGCAATTATGATTTGAGATCTTCAAATGTGTGATTTATGCCAGTTTCTTTCAAATAATCTGAAATAAAAGATAGGCCTTTCATGCCAATGGTTGACCTGCAGGTCAGGGATGGATGTGTATGGATGGAGCTACCTTTTCCATCCGCATGTGGGTTTATCCAAGAAAGTCACTATTTAAGATTAGGTGGTAAAGGCAACAATAGGGTAGACAAATATCATATGAACCAATGTATGTCTACTTGTCATATAGGCTAAGCTACCAGTTCTATAAAACACTCTTAGAAAAAAAGGGTTCCAAAAGGGTTCTTCAGCTGGCCCCGTAGGAGAACCCTTTTTGGTTCCAGGTACCTATTCGGTTCCAGGTAAAACACTTTTGGGTTCCATGTGGAACCCTCTGTGGAAAGGGGTTCTACATGGAACCCATAAGGGTTATACCTGGAACCAAAAAGGGTTCTTCAAAGGGTTCTCATATAGAGAAAGCCTATGGGAACAGCCGAGGAACCATTTTAGGTTCTAGATAGCACTTTTTTTCTAAGAGTCTATTGTTCTGCAGTTTAGGGTGCTGACTCTGAGGCACTTTTCTATTATTTTACTGAACCTTTATGTCCTATCGACCAAGGCCAGTTAAATTGTTGATGAAACTCTTGAATTCAAGTGAAAAGACAGGCCTGTAGCGGCACTGAATGCAAGCCTTGTTCGTCTTATTATCGGGTTAATTAAAGCTAGGATCTGACAATATCACCCGGTTGTAGAAAAACGGATTTAAATGCAATGTCTCCCGGGACTACGTGTCAAGGGCTGCTTTTCACTGAGCTCGTGCGCCTGGACGGGGTTACGATCAGAATTGACAAGAAGCAATTATTGAATTTTAGATGTTCAAAAAATAAATAAATGGTTGGAATTATTCATAAAACATCTGTAAAACATGATAAACGTAGTTAAAATACAAAGAGAAAGGCATCTGAGGCAACTCAAACCACATCTTTGTAGGGGAGAGGGATAAAACGTTCAGATCCTGAGACATTTCTAAGGATTTCATTAAAATGTACACATTGAAATGCAGAGGGGTGCTATTTGGGCTTGAGGTCAAGTGACGAACGGATTATATACTTCCTCATAATAATATTAATTAAACAATTTGCATGCTAATAAGGTAACAATTATCACGGCTTCTGTTGAGAGATTCGGGTTATTACAACACGCCAATCCGGGTGCCAAGGGTCAGGGAGTGAGTGGGGAGCGAAATTTCAACTCAGAATAACATTATGACAGCACCAGACATGGGATAAATAAAGTCGAATTAATTTTCTCTCTAGCCTAAAGAGCAGAGAGACAGAACTACTAGACCTATTTAGACAGGATTGATTCGCTTTATTCACAACACATTTCTTTACATTAGCGGAGTGGGGAAACATGGACTAGTCCTATGAAGGTCTCCGGACAAATAGCATAATGTAATAGATATGAATGGTTCGGAGCTTCCCCGCAGTAGACTATGGTCATACATTTCTGTTAACCTTTTACACAATCATAAATGTCCTCAGTTTTCACCGGAGATGAGTCTATTTTGAACTGCGAGAATAAATAACCTCTAGGCATATAAAGGTAAATATAATACAATTATTGAATATATATATATATATATGTATATATATATGTGTGTGTGTGTGTGTGTGTATAGAGAAAGAGAGAGAGAGATATAGAAAGATCAGATGACACACTGGTGCTGCACATCTAAAGCTACAATGTTTTATTTGTTTGCCTCATAAAGACAGCATTTACCTGCCTACATGAGTTCAAAACTAGCCTACCAAAAAAACGAGAACAATAACTACAAAACCGTATACACAAGAAGCTACTTTCTAAACCTGGGAAAAATTCTCACACATTTCTAAATTAAGTCTCATTAATTACAGTATAAGTGCTGGGGAATAAGGGTTCACATTTCTTCCTAATATCGTTCCTCTTATTAGCAGAAGATTAATTAGTGTGTGATGTAATTAGTAACTTAACATCTGCCTTTTTTCAATCAGCCTATCGACAGCAGGCTGAGGAGTCGATCGCCCCCTTTCATCAACATCCCGTTATATTGCACGCGAATTGGTTGTAGTCGCGAATAAGATCTGACAGCATTGGATGATAAATGTCTTTGTGTAAAATTAAGGTATTCGATTAATAGAGAGAGTAAACATTTAAAACGCCACAACATGTTTACCAAAAACTGTGACTAGACTCTCCGTCATGTTCGATGTGGGAGCGAGCGTTCGAAATTAGTCCATCTCTTTCACCTTTTACTGGGCTTCAATCTGATCACTCTCTCTTGGTAGTCCCCCGTGTAGTTGTGATGTAGTTCTTATCAAAGCCCTCCTGTCTTGTTGTGACAGCTCTGATATTGTTTATTGAGGTGGATGTCAGGTTTAATTAGCAATCGATATGGAAAGCGTTTGCAGACCGCGCCTCTGACGTCATACTCGATTACCGTTTCTCATTGGTCTCAAATTCCCAAAGCCTAGGCTAATTATTGGAAGGTTCATGTTGATAAAGTACAGCTCATCCTTCCCTCCACATCATGTCCCCTCCTCGCTGGCCACACTCACTGCATGCTTTTTAAATTCACACCACCAGCCTCCAGACGTCGTTTCCTTTTGCCTAGGAGATGATGGACAGCAGAATACTGGATCCACCTCATGCCCAGTTCGGAGGCTCTCTCGGCGGGATGGTGGGCTTTCCGTACCATCTAAGCCACCATCATGTTTACGAATTAGCCGGTCATCAACTTCAATCTGCGGCCGCAGTTCCTTTTTCAATAGACGGATTACTTAATGGTTCCTGCACAGCTTCAGTGGTTAATTCGAACCCCCTCTTGTCTGGCTGTGGTATGAATGGAGATAACCAGCAGTACAAGCTGACAGGTAAGCCAAACGAAATACAATACTTATCAAAAGGTTGGCTGTAGATCAAAGGGCTAAACAAAGAACTGAAAGTGTCTGTATATCCTGTCCTGTGTATCCTCTCCATAAAGCGTTAAAGAGGGAATCCAAATCCTAAGAAACAAAGAAGCAGTCTTCTGCTTTCAAATTAGGCTATATGCAATTCATTTCAGTGGAGAGCAGCATACGAGCTCGGCTCCAAACGTGAAACCCCCTTGTGTTGTGGCAGGGTGGGGAAAATCACTATTTCTCTATTGTTAGTAGAATGTTTATCTGAGTTATTGTTATTATTATCAGGATCAATATTGTGTGATTAATAGTATATTATTACTACTATTTTCTTACCATCGAAAACTGACATAATAGCCCAATTTATTAGACTATATTTGATTCATTTCTTTATAGACCACAGAAAAATCGTTTCCTTGCAAAAAATCATGCAGGCTACTTTTGCGTCTCTCACACACTCTCTTGTTTTGTATTCTCATGCTAGATTCGTGTGACCCAGACAAGGATAGCCCTGGTTGTAAGAGACGACGAACTCGCACAAATTTCACTGGTTGGCAACTGGAAGAATTAGAAAAGGCTTTTAATGAGAGTCACTATCCGGACGTGTTCATGAGGGAAGCACTGGCTCTGAGATTGGACTTGATAGAATCGAGGGTACAGGTAAATATCAACCATATCCACTTTTTGGCATTCACTGTTGTTGGTTTGTTATGATGTGTAGCCTAATGATTCTTAAACACTGATAGGCTGTTTGAACAAAGGAAAGTAGGCCTATTTATTCCCCATGTCTCTTACACAAATATATTACAATGGTCTATTTAGACATATGACTGTCCTGTAATTCCTGTCTCTTTGTTGTTTTGTACTGTGACCAACAACTCCACAGGGAGTTCATGTAATATAGGCACATAGAGGCCTATTATACTATGTGCAGTACGATGCCTCAATATATATATATATATATATATATATATATATGCTTCAAAACTGCAAATGAAAGCAAATCATTTTCACTATTTTAAAAAGGAAAACATTATCAAACGTGAATATTTATTTAAATAACACAATATACGATATATTTATAGCGATATAGTCTTCGAAATCAAGGGTGATACGAGCAGCAAACCGAGCATAAAGAATACCTCTGGTTCAAGGAGAAATACTTTAAATATGGCTAAGCCATGGAATGGTCAGTTCATTTGCTGTACTTGATATTAATATAAATTGTGTAGATTCAGTCGACAAGGCTATATTACTTGCACTCAAACATACTCAAAATGAATATGTCTACATACATCGACGTATGCACATTCAGTCATTCCACTTGTATATTCCAATATAAACCGATAGAACACCCAAGTATACGCATACATTTCTGAACTTGAATATTGATTCATTTTCAAGCCGTACATTTTTATAAAGGACACACTTTCCCCACATCTCTCCTCATCAGTCAAATGTCCATGCACGTGGACTTATTATTGTGATCATTTGCACTTCTGATGTCAAAAGCTCACATGTATATTGTGTTGTGCACAGAGAAAATGCTCAAAAATTGCAAAAGTGACATGCCAAATATAGGACTAAACCAGCGTTTCTCAAACTCGGTCCTCGAACCCCAAGGGGTGCACTTTTCCCCCCCCTAGCAATACACAGCTGAAATAATCAACTAATCATCAAGCTTTGATCATTTGAATCAGCTGTGTGGTGTTAGGGCAAAATCCAAAACGTTGACCCCTTGGGGTCCCGAGGACCGAGTTTGGGAAATGCTGGTCTAATTCTATATTTGGCATGTCACTTTAGCAATTTTTAGGTAGTTAGTGTTGGGGGAAATTTGAGTATTTGTAACTATATTAAACCATTTATTATTATGCATTTGATTGGGACACATGGGCCCATCATAAGCGAGATATATGTTTTTATGGAGCATTTTCCAGATCAGACAGACAGCATTTAACTTTTAATTGAATAACGAAGAAGGCATAAGCACACGGAATAATTGTAGGCCTAGTCGAATTTGAAAATAAATATGCTTATTTTTGTCATCGCATCTGATAATAAACAATTGTAGGCCTACAAGCAAGAGCCATTGCTCTTTGGTTTTGTGTAATTTGGAACCACCTACAAAATATTATTCCAATGGTTCACACAAATATTAGCCTAAATTATTATTAGGCCTATGTATTTTTTTAAGGAAGTGGACTTCTTTTTGAACATGATTTGTTTCTCTAATATGCAGGTATGGTTCCAAAATCGTAGAGCTAAGTGGAGGAAAAAAGAAAACACAAAGAAGGGTCCAGGGCGACCAGCTCACAACTCCCACCCAACAACATGCAGTGGAGAGCCCATGGACGCGGAGGAGATCGCCAGGCGAGAACTGGAGAGGATGGAGAAGAAGAAGAGGAAGCAGGAGCGAAGACTGTTGAGGTCCCAGAATAAACTTTTGTCAGGGGACCTATTTCACACCCCAGGATCTGACAGTGACAGCGGAGTGTCACAAGTGACAGACAGTGAACAAAATCCACATTGTGACTCTGTAGGCCGAAACCAAACCCAATCGAGCTGTGACCAAACACCACAAACCCTCCAGAACCAAAGACACTTGAACCAAGATGCTGGTGGATCCGAGCTGGACTCGTCCGACAGCAGTCAACAGTCAAGCATGTGCACCAACAGCAGAGCCTCCACCCTTCAGAAACTGAACCCATTCAGCGTAGAAAGCCTTCTATCCGACTCCAGACCAAGGCGCAAACCGAACATAGATGGATTTTCTGTCTTACCCTCTTCGCGGCCTTTGATAGGGAAAGGACATTTCTTACTCTATCCTATCACCCAGCCGCTTGGATTCATTGTTCCTCAGACTGCTTTGAAGACAACACCACCAGACTCAGATACTGACAACTCCCCACAAAGAACCCCAGTGAATGACAGCAGCTTATCTGCCAATACTGGACATAAAAACCACAAGGAGTCCAACAATCTCAACGACGCGACAGCAATCAAAGTACAGGTCAACTTTACCGCGAAAAATACTAGTTCCCCACAGAACAGCCCAGGCCATGTTGCCTTTTCCAGTAGCAACTGTAGTCAGCCTTCAGCCAGTTGTAGTGCAACATGTTTCCAAGATGATGATGATTCAAAGTATCTGCCATTAGACAAACAAGAGCAGTCTGTAAAAGACTACCCAGAGACTTCCGAGTCTGTGACAACCAACTGTCAACCAGAGACAAAGACAGAGACTCAAGATGTCGGTATGGAATAATAGACCTATAGGTGAGAAAAAATATTGATAGCGTCAACAACACCTTTCATTTGCCCAAAGCTCAATCACGTCTTAGAATATAAACTCTCATTTTACAGATGACATATATAGCCTATTTTCTGATGATGACGGGTTATAACTGTGTGTGTGTGTGTGTGTTTGTTGCGTGCGTGCGTGTATATGTGCACGTGTGTGTGGTGGTGGTGGTAGTAGTACTAGCCCCCCTGTGTAACAAACTGTAAAAATACATAAAACCCACAAAAATCTTCAAAGGCTGTAAAAAAAGTATTATAATATTTATATATGTAAGGTTTTCATAAATAAATCGATTGTATACAATACATCCAAACCGTGTGAGATCTTAAATAGCCCGTATAGTGGGTATAGGTAGCGCTTTCTGCTAAAATCTGATGTTGTATTTTGTGTATTGCTTTAACAAATTTATTCATCTATAAGCCTCACTGAAATGAGGTTACGAGCCGGAGGCGAAAGGACCCGCTCGACTCCTGCAGAGTTTTGATATGAAAGTAATTATTTTCCCGGTGGCTACTGCAGGGATTCAGTTTATTTTAGCCCAAAGGGTTATTATACATTACCGATTTCTAGTGATATGAAATCACATAAACTTCCAAGAATAATAGAATTAGCATGAAAGGCTGGGGTGTCAAATTGAAATAGGAAAATAATAGCCCCGGCAGCTGGGAGTGTGTTTGTGCATATTGGATAGGAGATGGGAATTCGTGGGGCGGAATTTTCATGAGCTTTTCACTTTGTCAGGGCCCTTGTAGCCGGCTATATTAAGATAGATGTTCGATGATATCCCTCATTGTTCTGTCGCTTACATTGATGTTTCTGTGTTATCAGCCTATTGATCATGCGTCGGCTGTAATAGGACGGGCGAAGCAAACGTGCCTATTTACAATAGCAGAACACATTTGTTCTAATAGGGTTGGCGGTCCCCAGGGATGCTGTGCAGGCTCGGGGACATCTGCGCCATGGCAATATTAGCAATGTTGACCAGATATAAAGTCGAGGTAAGAAAGGAAAGACCATTCACATCGCATACAGCTTGTTTTACAAGATGGGGCCTATAGGTATAAGAAAATGCCCCCAATAACACGAACATCTAAATCCTAAAAATGGAAAACATCCAGTCCAGTGTGGTGTAGTTGTCCTTAAATACCCAGAGTTCCTGCTACTCTTTTAGGGTCTTGATTTGCAAATAAATTGAAAATAATCAGAGGGGCAGCTTTACATCTGAGCCGGCACAAATGAATTTCTGAGCCTGTGTCCCTTTCAAAATATTTACATAATTTTCACCCGATGACTGCTGTTTGCTCAGAGGAAGCAATGACTTATTGGGTGTGGGGGCGTGGGGGGGGGGGGGGGGGGGGGGGGCTCTTGGTATAAGAGACAGGCAAAAGTGTATAGGGAAAAGAAAAATGTAATCTCAACAGAGAATATATAGGCCTATGGCAGACAGAAAGTCAATAAGCTAATGAATAACTTATTATTTGATGAAAACAGATCCAAATACAATGGCCCTTGGAAGTCCTCAACCCAACAAAGATAATACTTTTAACTTTTATTAAATATATATTCCTATACCCGACATAATATTTAAAGACATTATCTTCTTATTCAGCCAGCCTCAGCCAGCCCAGCTCCCCCAATTATTGAGCTTTATTTCTGGCAATGGGTTGCCATTTAGGATAGGCCATTTGGAAATTAGAGTTGTCTGGACGTGTCCTTCAAATTATATATATTTTTTGTGTGTGTCTTATTTGGAGCGTATGTTGCATGGTAGGCTGTGTTCGTGTTTAATTCATTAGCATACTGAACAGGAGTATCGTGGCTGCACACTGGTGGCCTTAAGGTGAAATTAGCGATTTGCTTAAGTAGTTAAGCTTTTTTTTGCCTGAGAGCTGCACGCTGTATGATTCAAGACACACTATCAATCGATATGGCCCAGGCAGCCTCCAGGAAATGTGTCCTCCATGAATCATACTTTATGAATTCAATTTCTACCCGGAGAAATTTTCAATTTGAACGCCGGATCATTATGGGAGAGTGTAAATTGTTTTTGCTCTATTATGCATCGGACGCTATCATTTTTCTTTCTAATTACGGAGGTGTCAGGTCGGGCTGTCATGCAGGCGCTGATTTTCAATTTAACTGATCATCATGCATTCATTTTCCCATTTGATAAATCTGCTATCTCGACGCCTCTCCATGCCTGGAATGCTAAAAGAGAGACACAGACTGGCAAAGTAATAGGGGCGTATATGCAGCAATAAGTGCAGATCAGGCAGCTAATTTAGCACCTCCTGATATTTCATTTCCATTTTTCATTTTCAACTCTCAAAGGAGGGAAAAGCAGCCCAAAGGCAGAAAGCTCGTTCGTATTCAGCATCAGAGAGGGAAAAAAGACTACGAAAAAGCTTGTTTTCAACGACACTTCCAAATTGGGATATCAAGCTTAATTAATGCTAATTGAGTTTCTCAATACGTGTTATTTTTATTTAATAGAAACAAATTTGCGCAATTAATTATGAGCGTGATATCAAGAACCTCATTTGCAACATTCTCTTTTCCCTCCCTCGCAGCTTTGAGTAAATTAACTTATTTTGTCATTTGCCATTTTTTTTGCAAACTAAGGGGGTGAACCAAATCCCAACCAGGAATTATGCCATTGACATTATTTAAGAATGAAAGACGCACACTTTTTATATTTTTACAACATGCAATGTTCATAGCACACACCAATGCCGAACTATACAACAAAGTTATACAGATATGCCTACGAATGTATTACTTGCCCATTTACGTAGTTTTTCTTCAGCATTACATGGGCCTATTGGTGTTAGAAATGAATGAGTGTAACATCAATTTTTATTCATGTAGCAATTCATTAATTGTTGTCTCATCATTTAATTTGTTACAGTCTTAACTATTTGAAGCTGGCTAGTACACATTATTATAGAAATGAACACAAAGAAAATTGTGTTTAGTGACCTGCTAATTCATTGATTTTGTAGATTATAGGAAAGTTCTTAAGCACTTTTCCTTATACATTTTCCAAGATCATGTTTTCTGACAAGCCTAGGATATTTTTGAAGATTCTTTGAGTTTCTAAGTGGTTATTCACGTATTATTGCCAGAGGTTTTCTACAAACTTGTCACTAATAGTATCTGCTTAGCAGGGCTTTGTTTCAATAGCTCGAAATGAGCATGAATGTAGAAGGACTGTGCCAAATCAATTCAAGATTAGAACGATCAGTCATACACGACAGACATCAAATGACAGATTAGTTTAGCTATTCGATGTGGATCTATAGATAGTCCTACAACATAGCTTAGTATATGCGTATATGTCTTGCAGATGTGAGCCTATATCTTCTATCACAATCAAACAGAGCAAATGTACACCAATCATTTTAGGCTACAACAACCCATAGACAAAACATGGCAAGTGATTCAATTTCCACGTGACTCAAAATCAATTTAGGCATTGACCGTAAAACAATGCACATGCCTATGATAATCCTATCCCACGTTTGCTTGGCCGAGATAAGAGCGATTAAGTATGTCGGTCCATTAATAAGCATGCGATGTAATAAAATCCCCCAAAAAGCATGGCGGAGTTGCTCCAGGATAGGAGCCAAATGTCAAGTAGAATTTTAAGCGATTGTGTTAAAGATCCAAGTGCCAGTGTTTCTCTTTGGGTATCACTGGGACAGAAGGAAGTCCCCTTCATTCTCTCATTCAGTCTCAATGAATTAGCTAAACAACGTTGGTAGCCTAAACTAAAATGACATCAATTTGACAACAAGTCATTGGCTACATTGATGAGATTAGTCGATCATAGTCGTTCATGAACAATGCACTACTAGCCCATAGCACAAACTACAACATGTCTTATAGAGCATCCAGTACAATCAAAGCTGACAAGCGAGAAGCCAGCAGTCTTTTTTGTAGCTATTGGCCATGACAAAAACATAGGCTAGGTAGAACGTTGGCTAAACACTCTTAGAAAAAAGGGTTCCAAAATGGTTCTTCGGCTGTCCCCATTGGAGAACCCTTTTTGATTCCAGGTAGAACTCTTGGGTTACATGTAGAACCCTCTGTGGAAAGGGTTTTTGGATTCCATGTAGAACCCTTTGTGGAAAGGGTTTTACATGGAACCCAAACGTGTTCTACCTGGAACCAAAAGGGTTCTTCAAAGGGTTCTCCTATATGGGGACAGCCGAAGAACCATTTTAGGTTCTAGATAGCACCTTTTTTTATTTTTATATAAGAGTGTAGAGATGTGTGAAGACGGAAATATTCTATTGAAATGTTTAATGTCTGTTGTGTAATAGGCCCACCCATTTGAAGACCTTCTATAACATTTAATTATCTCATCATCTCAACTGTCGCCTGTCGGCTTTATCTGCAAATTCACGCTTGGAAAGTACAGGCAGTGGGGGACTGAATTATACTCTATCCATCTGTCATATCAACCAACTACATCAAACCATGTGGGAAACAATAAAGGCAACCACCTAGAATGATTTGGTTATTGTAAGGTTTGAGGTATAGGCCTAGCTCCAATCTGCTTTCAGCTACGTTCAATATGCCCCAAAATGCTTCCTCTATAGCAAATGCATCTTGTCATATCCGCATGTACACATTCTGGTTTACGTTTGAGGCGTTTACCATCCATTATTTTGACCTGGAATAAATCAACATCATAAACATGACCCAGAAATTAACACCAACTCCCTTGGTCATTGTGGTTATTACATATCTAACAGCCTGTGACTGCAGCCCTGCTCTTCTCTGCTAATTATCACCTTGTGAAAAGTGTTTCATTAGCTTTTTTTCATTTAATGAACCAACCACGGAATTCTAGCCAAATAACTAATAAGGGGTCTTCCTCAAAGTCATGAGTAATGACATTTAACATAGGCCTATGTATTATAGATATACCTATAGCCTGTGCAGCTTATCTAGCCACTCTCAGCTCATGTGTGATATGGATGGATGTACTTCCTCAGTGGACCCGTATGTCAACACCCATAGATGTGGTGCTTTAAAAAGATCACTCAATCTGTTTCCAAATCCATTCAGCAAAAAAAAAGAGAAACCTACATGGAATCAATAAGGTATTGCCACACAAGGTCTTATTTGTTTTACTCTTTATGCTCCTTGAAATGACATCATGGGTTACATGGAATGAATAGAATGTGCATTTGATTGTATGGCGTTACATTACCAACATCATCCAGCACACATATGCACGATCCACCTGGGTGATACCTACTGTATATAGAAAGCATTTTATGTTTTGAAGCTAGGTTATATTTAAACAGCTTACAGGCCTTTCGCTCCCCACTGCCTCATGTTTTTCACCTGTGTTGATATGCCACAATGAAGACTAACCACTTTGTGGCGGTTTCTAGAGAACGGTGTAAACAGGCATTTTCCTCTCCCGACTTCCCAGGGAACCTGCGACCCAGAGGTTAATGAAGCGTGAAGTGTGAAAACTTCCTGAGATGGGATGAGTTAAACAGTGTCCTCAGATGTTAAGGCAACACTGTCCAAATCTATTTGTGGATGTCAGCTCTTTTCCTATGCCTCAAATCAGTCTTTTTCAGAAGGTGAACAAGCCCCATCTGTAGATCTTGGCACTTTTCAATTTAGAGGGCTCTTATCTTTTAGTATACTGTCGCAAAGTAAAGTAATATATGTGTTGTCATAGAATAACCTATGAGAGATTGAATTGAAAGTTCATTAGTTAATTAAGTACAGTCAGATGATGAAAGAGAAATGGGTAAATGTTGTGGTTTATTATAGGACTTTAACTCCATGATCATTTCAACATCTCTCTCTGTTTGAAGGTACGTTTGACATCTAACATTGCATAGTGATCGTCTCAGAAACTGTACTGTAATCAATACGGTGCAACACTAACAAAGTTCACCATTATGAGCTTGATCTCCATATGCTTTGTTGATGATCACCGTACTTCAGTAGAGGAATACATTGAGATATCATTTCCAATGACTGAACTACACTGTAATAAAACAATTCTGGGAGCTCATAAAAATGGAACATAATCTCCTGTGGCATCTTGGATCTGTCACTACAAGTCAAATATCCAGATAATAGTAGAAGTGTGGGGGTGGGGGGGGTACTTTTCAGTTTCAGTTCCAGACCTTAGCTGTCCTTTGGAGTGTGCCTTCAGTTGCACGGTGGTCATTAAAGTAGGCTGCCGTTCTGCTGGAGGTTAGGCTTTGTTAAATGATTTGATAGCTGGACTGTTTTCATTGATTTGGGTCAAGCCAAACATAGCAGGACATGAGAGAAATTGCCATAGGGTGTAGTTAACCCAAGGATAATTAGTTATTATTTCAGCCCTTAAACTGCATTAACCTTTTCCATTTCATACAGGGGATTGGTTCTGATCACACTGTCAGGCAGTGTTCCATCCTCCATCAAAAGTTAGCTATAAAAACCATTACTCAGAACACACCTCAACAGACCCGAGTAGTCCCATCAAAGCATTTCTCTCCAGCTTTTTACGTATAACTATCCTTTTAGAAATGTCCCCAAAAGACAGTTTTTAACAACATAAGACAGCTCCAGCAAATGAAAGAGGTGTCAGAGTTTGGTAAAAAAAATAAAACGTAACAAAGTTACCATGCAGCCTGTAACAATACTCATCAGTGTTGTTTATCAAAGTTACCATGCAGCCTGTAACAATACTCATCAGTGTTGTTTATCAAAGTTACCATGCAGCCTGTAACAATACTCATCAGTGTTGTTTATCAACGTTACCATGCAGCCTGTAACAATACTCATCAGTGTTGTTTATCAAAGTTACCATGCAGCCTGTAACAATACTCATCAGTGTTGTTTATCAACGTTACCATGCAGCCTGTAACAATACTCATCAGTGTTGTTTATCAAAGTTACCATGCAGCCTGTAACAATACTCATCAGTGTTGTTTATCAAAGTTACTCATCCTCATGGTCTCGATACATAATTACTTTTAAATAACATCCCTCACAATCCGAACCAAACAGTGCATGGCTGGTGTTAGTGATCTTATTTCAGCCTGCAGCGGAAGTCTTCTTTAGCTAATAGGCATTTTCTGGTTGCAATTAAAATGGTTGGCGTGAAGGTCTTGACATGTCCTCCAATAGGCTAGTCACCAGCCCCCAGCTCTCTCCTTCCTTTCGTCATTAAAGTGGTGTTGCAAATGCTCTTTACACATCAAGGCCAAGACCTCGGATTTGACTACTACATGCACATTATTTAATCCTTGGACTCCCTGGTAGTACTGACATGTACAATTCTGTCATTAATGCGGCAGGAAGCTCAGGGATGGACCAGACACAGGGTTTCACTTGAGGTCCAGCTTTTTTTTTTAATGGGCCAGGGGAAATAGGGTCTAACTGGGCCTGAAATGTCACTATCAAAGTGTCCTGTAGACTGTAGAGGAGGAGCATGTTATGGCTCTGTCGCCAGTCCGATCGATCACATTAGAGCAGGAAGTGGGGAAGATCTGACAGGCCAGAAACACTTCAATACTGACACACTCTGTCTGGGAGCTTCAGGCACACTTCTTGAAATAAAAAAGAAAGCCTTGTACCAGCCCTGTAAGTGGGTGTGATTAGGCATAAAGGATCCCATTGTGCAAAGGCTGGAAGAAAATTAGAAGTGATAGTGGGACAGAATCAATGCTGTTTTCCTCTCAGAAGTGTGACCATATCCATCAACAACACCGAGATGTCTAAGGATCGCTTCCCTACCAAACACCTTATCGACGGCTAGAGGAAGAACCTGAGGAAGGAACCTTTTAAGACATAACATTCATTTCAGCGCTATCGATAAGCAGGCCAGCCTTTCAAAATAACCGATTATGGCACAGGAGAAATAATTAAAGCACCACCTACAGCTTTTTAAGCCTAATAAATGGGGAGTTGGAGGACATACATTTACTGAACAAATTGAGGTTCTCTCCAGCAGGCAGGCTCCCAAATAGGAATTCAATTAAAAGTAATATATGTAAAGTAGATATCAGTAGGAATGTTAATGCACACTGGTATGCAACTGTGAAGCACAAACCACACATATTACTTTAACCCGAGATCCCATATGGAAATTCAAATGGAGCTGGTGTTGAACATTCAAGCATTTACAATAGATTTGCACAGAGACATTCCAATCACTTGGGTTATGACAATGTCCACTGAAATTGGCAAAACAAAGCCCACTAAATCTAATAATCACATTTGGTATGAAACTCAATCTTAATGGCATACTCATGAATAAATGAACAAGACAGCATAGGGGGCAAGACTGTATAGAAGCCACTGCGTTAGGGCTTCTCACATTTCTCTCAGTACTACGCCATACGCCATGGTTAGTTTTGGCTGTGCAAGGCTGCAGTTTGACTCACTAATCCAATGTGTTTGCCAGCTTTGGGCCACCCTCTGTCCGGGAGGTACAGTAATCCTTAGTAATACTGGCGGAGTGCGCACAGAGCAGAATGGCTTCTGATCGGGAAATATTGACTGTAATAATTTGTTGCTCGTTCCCAGAAGGTGCACCAGCCATGTTTAATCAACAAACAAAACACCCAATCTAACCCTAACTGGGTTGCCACTCTTTGTGGATCCAGTAGAACAAGTGGCTGCGTGACAACATTTACCCCTCGTTAATTGATAGTTTATGGAGATCCTTATTGAATACTTGTATGGTGGAGTGAAATAAAGACTTTGCTTCTCAGTACTAGCCCATGGCTAGGCCATAATGTTACTGAACTGAAGGGAGTTCAGTTGAATGGGCCAAGCAATTGGTCTTGTGGTCCTGCTCTTTAATGGTGCCTATGTGCTGCTTCTCTTCTGGTCAGGTTTAGTAACCTTTTACACTGTAAAACTTTCCCCTGTAAATTTACAGCACTATACTGGCACCCCAGTGGTCAGCTTAATATTGTAATTTTGAGATGCAGAGATGCTGTAATATGTTTTACAGTACTATTTTCCTTACTGTAAATACATATTACACCATCCTTGCTGTAAATTTACAGGGATGCTGTAATGTTTACAGTCAGGAAAATAGTACTGTAAAGCAAAATTACAGTATTAAGCTGACAACTCTGGTGCCAGGATAATGCTGTAAATGTACAGTGAAATTCTACCTCAAATCTAAATGTAAGAAAAACAATACATTTGTACATAAAATAAATGAATTCAAATAGGTATCAAAATCAAAAATGAATTAACAACAGAATTGACAATAGAAGTAACAAGAAGTTACCACATGTAACCAAATAAGAGAATCATTACAACACTAATGTATGCCTGTACATTGGGGCTGTGGGGGAGAGAGAGACAAAGAGAGAGAGGGAGATGGAGTTCAAATTGGGATTGGGTACAGTCCTAGATCTTCAGATTCAGAGCTCCTAGCTCCAACAAACAGGACTAAGTGAAATAAAACAATGAAAATGGTAATACAAAAAATAGAAATAGTACTATGTACACTACCGTTCAAAAGTTTGGGGTCACCTAGAAATGTCCTTGTTTTTGAAAGAAAAGCAAATTTTTTGTCCATTAAAATAACATCAAATTGATCAGAAATACAGTGAAGACATTGTAAATGTTGTAAATGACTATTGTAGCTGGAAACGGCAGATTTTTTTATGGAATATCTACATAGGCGTACAGAGGTCCATTATCAGCAACCATCACTCCTGTGTTCCAATGGCACGTTGTGTTAGTTAATCCGCATTTATAATTTTAAAAGGCTAATTGATCATTAGAAAACCTTTTTGCAATTATGTTAGCACAGCTGAAAACTGTTGTCCTGGTTAAAGAAGCAATAAAACAGGCCTTCTTTAGACTAGTTGAGTATCTGGAGCATCTGCATTTGTGGGTTTGATTACAGGCTCAAAATGGCCAGAAACAAAGACCTTTCTTCTGAAACTCGTCAGTCTATTCTTGTTCTGAGAAATTACGGCTATTCCATGCGAGAAATCGCTAAGAAACTGAAGATCTCGTACAACGCTGTGTACCACTCCCTTCACAGAACAGCGCAAACTGGCTCTAACCAGAATAGAAAGAGGAGTGGGAGGCCCCGGTGCACAACTGAGCAAGAGGACAAGTACATTAGAGTGTCTAGTTTGGGAAACAGACGTCTCACAATTCCTCAACTGGCAGCTTTATTAAATAGTACCCCGCAAAACACCAGTCTCAACGTCAACAGTGAAGAGGCGACAAGGAATAGCCTTCATTTCTCAGAACAAGAATAGACTCACAAGAATAGACTCAAAGAAAGGTCTTTGTTTCTGGCCATTTTGAGTCTGTAATCGAACCCACAAATGCAGATGCTCCAGATACTCAACTAGTTTAAAGAAGGTCTGTTTTATTGCTTCTTTAATCAGGACAACAGTTTTCAGCTGTGCTAACATAATTGCTAAAAGGGTTTTCTAATGATCAATTAGCCTTTTAAAATGATAAACTTGGATTAGCTAACACAACGTGCCATTAGAACACAGGCGTGATGGTTGCTGAAAATGGGCCTCTGTATGCCTATGTAGATATTACTTAAAAAATCTGCTGTTTCCAGCTACAATAGTCATTTACAACATTAACAATGCCTACACTGTATTTCTGATCAATTTGATGTTATTTTAATGGACAAAAATTGTTTTTGTTTTTCAAAAACAAGGACATTTCTAGGTGACCCCAACCTTTTGAACAGTACTGTACATAATAATAACTGTAGCAGTGATCAATAAATACATGTCCATTGGGGTGGACATTGACCATAGGGGGACCAGCAGTCAGACCATATTACCATTGAGGGGTGTGGAGACAAAGTGAAACAAAACAATACAAATAATAATTAAACAACAAAGAATCATGTATACATTATTAACAACTGCTGCAGTGATGAATGTCATTGGGGTGGGTGCAGAGTAAACGTTTTTTGGGGGGGAGGGGGGGGGGCGTATCACCCTCTGAAGCGCCTTGCGGTCCGCGGCGGTGGAGTTACCATACCAGGCTGTGATGCAGCCCAATCTATGATCAGGGGCAACTCTATTTGTGGTAAGGGGATTCAGAGGAGGTGAAATACAACTGGACAGTTTGGGCAGGAGAGCATCCAGGACAGAGAAGTCAGTGCAGCATCAGGTGTTCCTCATGGGGTTCCGTAACAAGCTCTTCTCACCCCTAGGACAAGCATAGAAAAATAAAGAATAGAATGAGACACAGAGAGCACCAGGGCCGTTACTCTGTGGGTAAAAAGACAGGGGACAAAGGACATATCAAGTTGGTGTCGTGTGTATGTGTACTTGCCTCACTAGAGGTCTTCATTCAAACTCAGTTTGCTCTTGGAAGAAAGGGGCAAGGTAGGGATTGAGAACAAACAGCTGGCTTCCTCTGGGCAACCCTGTCATACACTTTGTTCCATCTTTCATAATTCATCATCTTGGGTTGATTCGAACCTACAGCATATATCCAGGATAGTTTATGAAATCAATTGAGGCATTGAACAAACACAAATAAGACAGCTAGATACACCTACTTCAAACCATAGCAAACTAATACAACATTGCTATAGCCTACACAATATCACAGATTATTTTACCAGATTTACAACATTTTCCTTTCTAGCTGTGCCACCAAATGTTTGCGAACTACTGGTAAAAGTGAACAGGTTTAGCTAATACTGTAACATTACGGAACAATGTTTTTTAAATTAAACAAATGGCTAGCGGGAGAGGCAATATGGACAATCCTGGCCTACAAAACTGATTTATGTTGCGCAGATGAGAGCCAAGTGAACACTCTGTTCTGGTGTTTTTGCCTTTATGCTCTCCCCATTGAGTAGAATATGTCACGGTGACATCTAGACGGCTACCAATATTAGTTATTTCTTGTGTAGGCTGCTATCCTACTTGAAATACTGTATAATCCTGGAGGGGAAAATCCGCCACTTTACTAGTTTCCACCGCCGACACTGTTAGGCTACAGCTGACCAGTGGCACTGCACCTAAAGTCGGCAGGCACCTCGATACAATATGGTGCACTGGTCATTCATATCAGCTTTAGCGGCTCACGAGTACGGCCCACAACGTGGTTTATATGCGGAAAATGCGTCCCGTCAATCCCCCAAAATATGGGTCATTTTTTGAGCTGCTAGAAACACGCCATTTTCTCTGTGGTAATGGTGGAAACATAACGGTCAGGAATCTGCGCTCAGTGTATTCTCTATGGCACTCAGAGGCTGCGATACAGCCTATCATCACAATATTTTCTCTGTGATGTTTTTCTAGGTCGCACAGCTAGAAATGTACACGAAATTTAGAGCACACCGAAATGGCTTTTGTCAACTCGAGCAAGCTAGCTAACAAACGTCAGCAAGCTATCTAGCTAGGTTAGCTGAGGAAACATGCAGTAATTCAACGTTGGCTAGCAATAAATATGCTTATTAACAAGGCAAGGTACCTACCCAGCAGCTTCTGAAAATATTCTTCCACTTCACAGCCACTTGAGGAAGATATTTACTAAAATAGTCTGAGCTTCATGTGTCTCGCCCGACAGCATGAGGTTGACACCTGAAATGGATCATTTGAATCTACTGTAGGCATACGCTATTACTGTAAAGAAATACAGTATGTTAGAGTAATATTTACAGGAGGCTCCCGAATCACAGATATTTTCAGCATTTGATCCATAATGCAGTGCAAACTACAGCATGAATGCCGTAAAACACATTTATGGTATTATACTATGCATCCTACAGTGTTTTACTGTTGAAATAATAGAAAAGTCTTACAGTGTATGTGAATTTGGCTGTACATATCTGCAGTAGATCCATAGATGCAAGCAGACCCTAAAGGCTGTTGACCTCTAGCTATATCTGCATCTCGGGTGGCACCATATCCCCTGTATAGTGCACTACTTTTGACCAAAGGCCTATGGGCCCTGGTCGGGGTTGGTGCACTTTGTGGGGAATGGGGTGCTATTTGAGAAACACTGTATATATCACTCCCTTAATGAATTCAGCGGAGAAGGGCTCTACCAAAACAATACCTTGTCTGGGTTATTTATTGCTAATCCTGCCTCCTCCTCTGTTAAATTCCACTATTTCTTTTCTCTGGTCGTCTCCTATGTGAATCCAACACGGAAGACCTGTATCTCAATCAGTATTGTTCTTTTCCTTTCTTTGTCCTCTGCCCTCCTGGGAATGTCATGAACATGCTGACTATTTGTATTAACAGAATTACTTGCAACCCCCCCCCCCCCCCCAAAAAAAAAACACTCGGACTGTCAATCTGACAGCATTCCAATTCCCCACCCCAAAATTGTGGTGATTTAGAAAATGTATTGAACATATGTAATTACTAAGCTATTGTTCAAAAGAGGTCATTTAAATAAAAGACAACACATCTGTAAACTCCTTTACAAAAGCTTGCTTTATCATAGGAGATATGGGCTGTGTGCATGTTCAAGATATCTTCAACTACAAAAGCACTTTTCCGTTAATGAACAAAAAATGAGCAGAGAAAATTGTTCCTTGAATTTCTTTGGGCAGATAACGATTCTTATCTTTATCAGCAGTTAATCTGCTAAGGTCAAGATTAAAGGGAAATGTGAAGTGAACCCCTAGTGTCCCCAATTAAAAAAAGATAGAAAGAAAGCAAGGGAGAGGGAGGGAGAGAAAGAGAAAAGTAGAGTCTGCCATAGATTCGCCTGCTCTCCAGTCCCCTAAGTACTGTAGAGAAATAGAAAACAACACAATTAAATTATGACACCTGACACTTAGACCTCACTTCAGTGGAAATGGACTAACTGTAGAATGTGAGATACTGTCAGACGATTAATGTGTGATCACACACATTAGCACCTCTCCAACACGACATTTTCTGATGGCTTCCCCCCTCCCTCCCATTTTGAGCTACACATGGACATCAGCTACTCAAGAACATGTCTCTAAAATGTGTCCTCTCATGAGCTTGGGGGACAACCATATGTTAGAGGTAAACTGATTGCACGGATTGCGATCATATCTAACGCAAGTGTTGACTGACAGATGGACTGTACAAGCTTCATTCTCTCCAACATAATGAAAAGTAGCAATTAATGCACTATATGTAGTTACTTCAATAAACATAAATTCAATGGATTTAAAGTAAGAATGCATGTTCCAAAAGTCATAAGACAATCAAACAAGCTGTTGTGATGTTAAAAAGGGGAGGGGGGGGGGGGTTACATGTTTATGTTAGAGAAATTGAATGCACCTGAGTTACTTTAAAGCCAGACCACAGTATCTTGACATTGAAATAGGCCAATATTTACATTTCACGCCTGGTGTTATAAGGTCAGTCCTTTACATTAGTTACAGTAGAAAATGAAATATTCAAAACGGGCATCCTTTCATCTCTGAATGAAGAGAAAGCATGTTTAACCATTAGAGTTAGAGCGCCCACACATATTACAATACAAACAACACCTACACAAGCCCACTCAGAATAACAGCGCACACTTCAATATCAACAAGAGACATGATTCAAATGGTAGTCCATGTGATCTCAAAGCAGTGCAACACATTTAATTGCTGTCACCTGAGGTCACGAACAAGCAGGAATCATTTCTGTTCCCGAACCTTCCCTGAAGCTTTCTTCAGCTGGTCATCTCACGCCGGTGCCATACAGCGCCCATTACATTGCCCCTTTACAGAAGATAATATTCATAAGGAGAGCAAGGAGGGGAGGGAAATATTGTCGCTCACTATTTTGCACAACTGGTAATTAACGGTGTGACGTTGAACAATTTTTACAGCTTTGAGAGCAAATAAGCAAAATACTGGGAAGTAATTGAGTAAGTGCCCACTGACATCACCGCTCACTTAAGATAAGCCAGGCAATATGATACAATCATGGCTGGGGATGGATATGGCTAGTGGGTGAGGGAATGGGTTTAGGACACTATAGGCCTACCACAGCAAATCTGTTATGTTAATTACAGCCCTATTCTCACAACCTCTAAATTAGCTGGGCTAAAATGATCTGCATTTGTGGAAAAGTGAAAGGAATCAATTTGCATGCCAAACGTAACCCTGCAAATTTGATGAAGGATGGTGTGTTAATATTTTCCCATTAAAGATGAACGGAGGTCACCACTGGCCAATTTGGCCTAACTAGATTTCCTAAAAGGAAATATTTGAATACCGTTCCATTGCATAGAAAACCAGACTTTGTTTTACACCAGCTGCTACTGGCAATATGCATCAGAGAGATTTCACAATGTCCACCTAACGACACAGCTTGAAACAGTCATGACAAAACGGTCAATAACACGTCGTTTGTTTCTTTCCCTGGTTGTGTGTGACACACGTTTGCTGAAGCTCTATCATGAAGAGATGCAAATCTCAACATTCATCAATCAGAGCATTTTGTCACAGAAAGTTGATCAATCATCCCCGGTACTAGATATCTTAATAGTGCGAAAAGAGTGTGATTGTGCTTCAGATAGGCGAGGAAAGAGACCACATGGAGGAAGGGAAGGGAGAGTCAATCCTCTTGCTCCAGTGGTCCATGGCAGATGGATGATTCCTCAAGGTACATTTTTTAGTTCAGTTGTGCTACATTGATTTGGCAGCATCGGGTGGATGTCACACATGCACTGAACAATGCTCAATGACTTTGCTATCCTATTCCCATTTAAATTGCCTCTACTTTTCCTTTCTGACACCTGTTTAAATCAATGTCTTCCTCTGCAGGTCATGGGCTGAATGTACTAAGGCGCCCACCGACCACCTCTCAAATCCACTAAAATCAACACAATAATTGAAATATTTTCAAGCTGATTACACCGAGGCCCGGGGCTCGGCTGGTTGCTAAGAATACGCTCCCTGGTTGCTAGCGGGAGTAAATCATCTTGCATTATTTGATTTTTGTTACTGATATGAAACCGCTAGTCCCTCGATTAAATGTCTCACAGTCAACCACCTAGGGGACAGAGGGGAGAGACAAAATAAAATAGTCACTGTGAACCTGTCAAATAGGATCTCTAACTTCCCCTTTCTCAGGGCTTCACACACCTACCTGTTTATGTTTGTTCCAGTTGAAATAACAAGAGCTTGGCCGGTTAGAGTGTGATTGAGGAAAAACAGGACGGACATGGGGAAATGTCAGCAAATCACACATCAATCTTGGGTTTGGTTACGATCATTAGATATTCTAAGTGATCCGCCTAGCCCTTATATCTACACTGATTGTATACTCTAAAAACATGATGTTTGGACAAGGCTTAATGCAGTTTGTATGACACAAAATAGCGAAGGTCAAAGACTGAAGGTCAAAACATTGATACAATGCTTCATACAGAAGTGCTCCCTAAACAGTCACAGATAAATAGGGATTTTCCCAACAAATTCTGCACGTGTCAAAAGTCATACGATGGCTTTGTCCATCAGGTTGAGATTACATTAAATGGGGGAACATTATCAAACTGGAACTTTCCATATAATACCATGTTATCATCCTGTTTGGTGGAAATTAATGTTGTAAATGGGATTCAGGGATTAAAAATTAACATATTTTGATAGAAAAACATAAATTCCTCATCAGCACTGTATTGCAACTTTAAAATTGTACAATTCAGACTTGGCACCTATTCATTTTTGCCCCTGTGAAAGACCACACCATGCTGGTGAGTATAACTGGCACTAATACTTTACTATCCCACCATGATACAATTGTCATGGATTAGACCGATGGCTTGGAATTGACTTTATCATCCATCAAGATGAAAGAGAGAGACGTACTATTCTGCATCCATTAGATCTGATGCCCTCTGATTACCATTGGTTCCTATTCCATCTCCCCATTATCTCCGCATTGGGAAGGATTTGCTGCTGCAAAGACATGTCAGACACTGAAGGCTGCTCGAGCCTGCCTTGCCAAATGAGATCAGTGCTCACAATAATGGTGGGGTCAAGTGGAGGGACAGCCTCTCTAGTCCATGGCAGGCTGACAGCCAGCATTATGTGCTTTGAGTACAGTACATAGACATGTGATCACCACACAATCAATTAAGAATAGCAGGAGGACTGAACCTGGTGGCGTGCCACACACAAAGAGTTCATTCCGACACAGAAGATGTGAAACCAGAAATAGTGGTCTCAATGTTTTTGGGATTGTATCAGTCTTTGAAAACCAAAATATCCCAAAATACTACTAGTAGTGTGCCACAGACATCCTCCAGTAATTCAAAAAAAAGGATATAATATATATGAGCTTGGTTCAACTGTCATACCCCATCAGAACATAGATTATAAGCTTGTTTTTCACAATGTTTGTAAACAATGTAAATGTAAACAACCAATTTATAGCCTCAAAACATGGTTAAAACTAGAATGTTGATATCACGGATGGTCATCTATATGGGTAAGCTGACAGCATAATGAATACGATGCACACTCTTCAATGGGGCAGAAGTCCGTGAGTTGTCATTCTGGATGGCCAGATAGCTACAAACAAACAATGACAAGAAACTGCCATGTGGGGAATTGTAAGTGACTCATTTCAGGTAGTTTCATCTTGTTCCCAAAACCATGTCTTGCTTTGAGGTGTTTTCACGGATTTCATGTCAATGCTAATATGGCAACAAAAAAAATCACCGGCTAGCAAACCAACAACTGTAACACTGAATTTGAAAGACAAACAAGTGTTCATTGTGCAAATGTATTTATGTTTTCGATAAAGACTGGAGAATAAATATTGTTTACATGTTGTCAACAATCTAAGCCAATCCCCATCAGTTTTGCCCCACCGTTGCACACGCGTTGGTTTAATCCAAGGGGAAGATACTGCTCATATTAAGGGAATAACCATAAATCCATAGAAAGTGGAAGTCCATCCAAATTACAGTCATGTTTATAAATGTAAAAATGATGATGAGGCCCAAACGAAACGCTTGCTTATTCAAAGGGGATATTTATCAATGGACTGACCTCACCATTGTATTCCTTTAATTCAAATAAAGAGATTACAAGACATGTAACCAGCCGATTTGCTGACCTCATTTATAAGAGCAGCCTTTCTCACAGGTTTTCCTTTCTCTTTCTCTCCAGCCCCTATCCCTACAGTATAAGGCAGGCCAGGCTGACAGCTCCTCTGAGAGGGGGGGGGGTCAGCAGTGATCACAGCCTGGCCCCTAAATAAACATGACGCCTACTGACTAGGGCCCCTTCATTAGCCTACAGTCAGGGCTGGCGCGTGGCAGCAGGATCGATAAGCCAGTCCCGCTCCTTTTATTTACCAGCTAGCTGCATTTTCTTGTGGCTGACTTGTCTTCTTTTAAACAGTGGCGCTGTTTAACTGCTTTTATTGGGACTCTGTGTGGGACCATCTGGTCCCCCTGTCCTATAAGTCTCTCCTAAAGCCCAGGCCTGACAAGCAAGAGATATGTCAATGCAGTCCTCAGCACAAAGCAACATCTGCCGTGCCTGACGCCCACTATTGTACGGCCATTTAATCTGTCCCCTTCCTCCCCTTAACAGCGCACAACAGCTCCTGGTATTATGTTTGGCCACTCAATTAGCATTATCATCCAGCTGAAATAGAAGCCAATTTACCTTTAATGACATCATTGTTAGATGAGTGACAGCGGTCGGCGCGACGTCCATCGCTAGATAAACGGAGGCCTGCCCCTGTTTCCCGGACTGGGCCTCGGTGAGGACTGAGGAAGACCAAAGCCAGCCAATCACAGTGGCCTCACCTCACCCCTTCACCACCAACATTGTTTCCTCCAGTTCACAGAGGCAGTGTGCTGGAAAATTGAGTCCAGATTCATTAGGTTTCCAGTGTGCCGCTCGAGTCAGTTAAATTGATACATTTCCTAACAAAATTGAAGTGCTTTTGTGGCTGCGCCTGCGGATGGCTGGTGACCCCGCTCGGCCCACTGAGCAGCCGAAGGAAGCTGATGGATCCATTAGACCGCTTAGACTGCTTATTCCTCTCCCTCCATCTCTGACTGACACTGTAAATCTGAACCAATTTCAGACTCTAATCACCATTACAAACCCCTTCCACTGTCCATTTGTTACTCTGCAATTCGAATACACTGCCCAGATTGGTCCAGGAATACCAGTTTTAGAGGAGCTCCCTCCCCATTTTCTCTGGTTAAATGGTTCATGACTGGTCCCCTCTTCCTGCTGGTAGAGAAGAGAGAAGCTCTGGAGGAGGAGGAACTACTACCCATACATACCCAGTAAAAACAAAAGGCCTTGAAAAATTCCAAAAAGTTACATTGGAACTATAAAAAAAAGATTAATAAATGAATAAACACACATGATTAAAAAAGATAAGTGTTAAATTCAGGGAGATGACAGACAGGGCTCAAGGCCACACTGCCGGCAGTGGCAGAAGGGTGTTCCTTGAATAACAATCACAGTTACACCTCCAAAACATTTCCTCATCCACTAGCCATTTTTACCCAGCTTTTATCTGTTCACTCAACCGCACGGCGCTAGCGAAGCGGCTGGAGGATATTATTTCCCTGTTGGCCCCAGTCATATAACTCTGCTTAATATGCAGTCTATAATTTAAGAAACTTTAATAATAACCCGAATATTTTTTGCTTCTTTATTTTCCTCGAACCTCTCTTTAATCTAACCTTCAACTTTGTTCAACTTTGAGCAAGTGACTCTGAACGTTTACACATAACAGGTAAGAACACTCAAGTGGTCTGTATTATTTACACACTTGAAGACGCACTCCAGGATCTTAAGCACAACAAATTCGTAACATACAGTACGAATTGGATTCGTAACGTGTCATACGAAATGGATGACGTAGTACACAATTTGATGACGTAGTACACAAAAAAACGGGGGCCGCTTTTGGCTCATGAGCACCACTTTCAAAACGACTGGCTGAAATTATACAAAGGTTTGAGATTGCATCTTTAAATCATAGTAGTTCAATCTAAGGGCTTCAATTGAAAGCACTGAGTTAGCCTGTCAGTCTGCAGATCTAATTATTGCTGCTCCTCATATCCTCTAAGTGCAGTGGAAACACATTTTAATTGATATTGAGATGTTTATGCCCTCAGAAAGTAATTAAGATTTTCAATTAATCCTTTTTAATTTCTGGACATCTTGGCTCAGTGTCCTTGAGCGTCCAGCGGTTAATTCCCCAAACCTCCACCAAATGAAAGAACTTTAATTACTCTTCATTGAATCATGGCCCTGTAAGTGACCCCATCCAAGGCTGCATCAACATTTAAATGAAAGCAGATACAAACTCAATTCAATCAAATCAAGGTGGCACGATCCCCTTCGTCCAGTTGGGTCAGTGACGTTATTGCGGAGGCCTTTTTAAGATCCTTGTACATACAGCTGCACAGGTGCTGTAAAACCTGGGAATGCTGCTTATTGCTTATGAGGGTGTGAAGAGGTTGGTGGGCATTAAAACCAGAGGCTCTTAAGTGATCAATACCGTAGTTCTGGAAGAATCAATTAAAACAGCCCACTCACAAAGTTATTCTGGCTCCTCTGGGACAGAAGTAATGCATGCACTGACCTCTTCAACTCTCACCGTGCCTTCATTTGCTTGTTTGGTTAATACATTCAAATGTGCCCATACACAACATTGCACTGTAACAGCGTCCATTCGGCTCCTTATCAATCAACATAGAAATATGTGCCGTGGTGCTACACAGCTCGCCCTCAGAGGTGTGTATAAAAGCTGGACCATGTCCTCGCCCTGATATGAGAAAATAATCCACCCTCTACAGTATTTCTTTTTCCTTTGGAATTACATCTCCCCAAAACCCAAATGTGTACATGCAATATGACAACACGTTGACTGTCCAAACCTCTGTCGCCATGCCAAGAATAAATAACAATTCCTCCTTGCTGCCCTTGCACTGGCTGTTTTGCTCACACATAGAATCACCTGCCCGTTTAGGCAACAAAAAACCTGCTTGGGGATTATGGTGACATAATCTCAGCAGTGGCCTGTAGAGTGGGGGCTGAATGGGGTCTGAACCCTCTATGCCAAGCTGAGATAACATTTGTCACTGGGGCTCCTGGGCTCCCCATTCATAGATTAGTGGACCGCAGCCTTTCAGAATGTGAAATGGCTTTGGCACTGCCACATGTTTATTTAAAAAAACCCAGGCCTCCAAGGACAGGAGGAAGCATCTTGTCTCTTTCTTGAGAGCGCCATTGCCTGCCCTCATCCAGTTCAGCCGCGTCCTTTGTGGAGGCCATCTTTAAGAGGGGTTTGAGGATCACTATGGCTGCTACCAAGACCAGAGATTTCACCTCATTGTTGTTTCATGGCTCTTTTAAAAATACCTATTTATGTTATTCATGCTACCTTTGGCCACTCAGCTTTGCGAGTTTGAAAAGCACAATATTGAAAACTAGGAGTAAACACAACATACTGTATGGGTTTACTCTTGTTAGACTTTCCCCTTTACCTAAAGATTGAAAAAGGATATCATCATTTGAAAGATTATTATTCCAATTCTGTTACCAGACCAAATCATCTTATCCTACCCACTTCGTACATAGACCAGACAGCCCAGACTTGGAAAAAGGCCACATACAGTTGCTTAGTGGTGAAATTAGCCAGCATGACAGAGCAGATGATTTGGGGACTCACTAGACCTATTTCTTCATTGACTCTGTATCGTCCTCCTCATAAACAGCCACAGTGGTTTTGCATCATCTGGCCTCCCTGCTAGAGAAGCTTTAATCAGACAGCATTCCCCATAGCTCTGATTTAAAGAGAATTTTTGCATCACAAAAGGCCAAGACGTGTAAATGAGATGTGACATTTTATTTGTGCAGCGCCGTGCCGTAAATAAATAAATACCCGCCCATGACAGACAGAGTGAGGCTGCTGGGAGAATCTCTCTACACATTGCACTCCCTGGTTAACTGTCACACCATTAAATTGTCTTGGTCTTCGACACATCGCCTTCCGATTGGTTAGCAGATGTAAAGTGAGGAAACACTTGCCAAACAGTTTCCGAAAGGCATGGAATTGATATTGTGAATCATATGTGACACAGTGACTTCTCTGCCCTGTAATTGATCTGCATTTAAGCTACAAGGCCTGTGAACACTGGGCAGGACTCATCATGAAGCACTAGACTAGAGCTACCCTATGTCCCCAGACAGGAAGTCTGTTCGAGCAGTTTATTCGTACTTCTTACTGGGACTGATTGGATCTTCAATTTTACCTGTGGTGTAGGCAGCTATATACCTCAGTGGGTCAGAAGATATCTGGCTCTAAGTGGGACCTTAGTTATTGCTCTTTCATGTGGTGGATCTATCCGTTCACTCTAATTAAATTGAGTTTTTTAATCAGGCTCTTTTAATCCGGAGTCTTGTGTGTTGGGACTTGTGATGGGATTTTGAAAGGGAATACTCCTGATTCACAGAAACGTCCTTATCTCACTCTCCTTAACTATTGAAATAAAACTTGCAAATTAGGTTTGTGCACTTAAGCACCTTACAATGAGATCCCTGAGCCTTGTGCTCTGGGGTAGAGTGAGTTCAAAGAAGTTCAGAAGGAGAGTTTTAAATGTTTAAAGCTTCTCATCAACAATAGCTGCAAATGATTTGTTCAATTGAAATGAAAAGAAATTGTCATCACAGCTTGAGTTTATATACTTTAATAAATGTTCATGATCCAAATCGCTGACAATCCCTTTCAAAGCAAGTAATGGTTGCATTTAAAATCAAATACACGTCTGTACATACAGTAAGGACACCGTAATGAAAGTGGTATGATTCTGACAAATAATAAAACATTCCATTTATATGCCTGTGTACTCTCCTCTCACTACAACCCTTCCTGGCAAATTGAGGAAAACATCCCAAGACAAATCTCCAGGAGATAGGTGAAATGACCAATACTCCCCCTTCCCAAAATAAATGGGTTATATCTTTTAGACCTGGGTGACCACTCTAACCTATCCCAGGGTAAGCCTACAATTTCAGATCCCGTAAAGCAGCCACCACTTCCTCCACTGTATTAGCTCTCTGCTGGGGGAATTCATGCAGTTTGGACTTTAAGATCCAGATCAGGGCCAGGGTTGATAAGGCTTGTTCTAGCTGGGTATTCAGAGATAGGGGTCTTACCTATGAGTCATTTTCAGCATGATCGCCCTTATCTGTGCTGAGCTGGGCTCTCCCCTGGCCACTCGGGCCCTCTGTTTAACTCTGGCCCTCGCCCCGCCTCGCCTCGCGCTGCTCCACCACCAAACACAAAAGCACTCACAGCCAAAGGTGCTTGTTTGTCAGGGATTATATATTTTTTCCTGCCTCTGTGGCATCATCCCTATTTGGCCACAACAGTGGTATAATTCAGCTCTAGTGCCATCACTCTCTGTCATCAGCATAGGCCACTGACCAAGTTTTATTAGCTCACTTTAACCTGAGCAAACCAGGTTGAGTAAACATTGGAGCACTCAACCATCACAGAGAGAAAACGAGAGAGTGTAAATGTATTTGAGGTCAAATGAAATGCGTGGTACAAAAGTGTACTAAATATAAGCACATAAAGTAATGGAGGGAAAAGTCGAAAATACAATTGCTGGGAAGAGATCATAGCCATGAGAGAGTTCTGTTGCTAGGATGGAATGAAAAGGAACAATGAATATATTTTAAGCAATTACCTCATTAGATTGAGAGCAGAGTTCCATAATTTATCAGGCTGACGACGATAAAAATAATCCACAACATAGAAACTAAAGAGCTGATCTCATAATGGATATTTTAATAATGTCCCTCGAAAATAGGGAAGAGCCTATTAACTTACAATTTCAATTTATGAATACAAAAAAATGAATTTGCACCTCTCTGAAATTATCAAGGCATCCCACAAGATGTTGTGCTGGATTAAATTGATACTATAAAATAAATTCAACCAGAAACAATCCGAAAGCTATGGATATAACATTTAAAATGTAATCTATGTCTTATTATAATGCATTTTCTAACCTTGCATTTTTTTCTGAATTTTTTTTTAAAAAGTAAAATTTTGTGACCTATATTGCTATGGTTAAGAATTAAAATATGTATAAGTACTTTTGAAAGCAGTTTTGAAATTGGAAGTATATTTCTTAAAGGATTTCCATCAATATTTCAGAGAGGTGTTGGAAACCCGATAAGGTTAATAGTCTAGAGAGTTGTCTCTATGGTAACAATACACATTTATCCAGTATATTTACATCTTCACCTTGAGGGAGCAGGCATAAGTGTAGGACTTCAGTCCCCTAAAGGAATATCACTGGAAGATAATCACCCGCCTCTGACACAAGCATCTCTCAGACCCCTGTCTCTCTGACACTCAGGAATACTCTCCACAAGACTAATTGCCAACATTAACACCACAATGTGCATCCATTGAGACATGATTGAAAATGTCTTCCCCACTTTATTAACCTATATAGCAAAGAGATACATTGTTATACTGTTTTTTGTTTCAGGGTCTCATGCTTCGGAGTCTCATCTTTCAGTGTGAAGGAGGGATCTCATCTTAAGGCTTGATTTGGATAATGGAGAACACCAATTCTGCTTGCCTGATTCCATCTATTTAGATTGATGCACATTACCGCTCAAATAGCTTAAATTAGTGAGTAAATGGCAGCCTAGTGAGTCCAACCTGCAGTAAACAAACAGCAGCGGGGTGGGAATGGGCTGTGCTAAACCCCACAGCATCACACTCCAGGGGGTTTCAGTAGGGACTTCTCCGTAGTGACAGCCAGTGTAGCAGCATCAGGAAATGTCCCCACTGAAATCTATCCAGGTTACTATATTTCACAGCATGTGATAAAGACAAATATGAACCCTGGAGCTGAACCTTCTGTAAGAAAAAGGACTATTTTGTTTTCTTCACTACTGATGACTATTGGACCTGATACACCTACCATAGCTTCTAAAAGTTTCATTTTCGGGAAAACTCAAAAACAGGACGAGGCCTCGGAGGGTGTTTAGGTGCGTGTCCGTCGTCAAGAAGGAGAAGGAAATAGCGAGTTAAAAAAAGAGGGGGTAGGGAAGGATCGGGGTCATTCTGACGGGCGCTGAATTGTGTTTTGAACGGAATGATCTCATCTCTAAAAGGCTACTGTGGATTTTTCCCCTTTATTGAGAGAATAGCAATATTATCATCCTATTCTCCTCGTGAAGTCAAAGTCATATCCGATGATGATTGGGTTTGGGAGACGTTCTGATGGAAAAGTGGAGCCCATTGCATCCCCGTCTCCATCACACATCGCATTGGCATACGCGGCTCACTGCTCCCCAGTTTTGGCCAAAATTGAAGAGCTTACACAGAGGAAAATAAATAGATGGTTGAATAGCAATGGCCTGTGCCACTGAACCTTTTATCAGTGGGAATCTAACAGCCCTGCTGTTTTAGAATTTCAGTTTAGCTTCCGATTAGGGTATGTCCCGGCATTTTATTCCCTACATCTCTATGCTTCATAGCTTTCAAACACTTCTGGGTAACTGCCTATTATCCAACAGTTCCACTCCACTGACCCTGCCAATAAAACTTTTCATATCCTTATAAATGAACTCGATTGCAGCGTTCTAAACATTTACACTGCGCTAACAGATCATCTCCACACCTTGGAATTGGCTAAATTCCCTTTTCCTGATGAATATATAGGAGGAGATTAGATATATGATAGCTTTTCAGATTGCTGCACCCAGAGAAATTAGTTTAGTGAGCGTTTACAGAGGCTAAATTGGAACCATTAAATAGCGGATTGAATTGATGGCACATTCATTGTCTCTCCATCGGTATCACTGTAAAATCAATTAGCCGTCACTTTTCCATTCTCAATAAAGTATGATTGTCAGCCACGGATGGATACAGAAGACCCTGACAGCCACTCAGGGACGGAACACCATGTGAAAACAAATGTGTGTGCAGGGCGGAGGATGGTGAACGTGACCTGTAATTGTGTGGGGAAGTGCAATTGTCTTCATCAAAAGCCCAATGTGCATGGTAAGGGCTATTAGTTTAAGATTCTACCGTGGCAAACTGATAAGGAGATGGTGGAAATTCTTCAAATATTGCTTCAATACAGGGTGAGCAAAATAAAAATGGGATATGTATTCAATCTTTATTATTCAAACAGAAATATTTTGGGGTATTCTAATATACACGGTACCACTTAATGCCATAATAGACAACCCTCTCTTCTGGGTTAAACGGACATGTCTACTGTAGCATCAGATTTACTTACAGCCAGATCACAAAATATAAATTATTAATGTACTATCCAATAGAAAGGCCTGAATCTTCTTTAGTGGTGCCTTGCATAGACTAAAAAAATGGGGTCCTGGACTCGAACGGACCCGAGGACAACTGGACCTAGATCCGACACGTACCCTTACGGGTCCTGGTCTAAACCAGACCTGACTGGACCCGAGGACAACTGGACCTAGATCCGACACGTACCCTAACGGGTCCTGGTCTAAACCAGACCTGACTGGACCCGAGGACAAGTGGACCTAGATCCGACACGTATCCTTACGGGTCCTGGTCTAAACCAGACCTGATTGGACACGAGTGACATTTAAAAAAAAGGATCAGCCAATTTGCTCTTCTGGATAAGGAATAGGTCTTAATATATTGGCTAGGCCTACTATAAATCAATAAATTCACCTTATTAGCATAAAATAAATATGCTATAGGCTATACAGAGCCGTGGTCAGGTCCATTCGGGTCCACTCGTGTCTATCAGCTATAGTTACATAGACCCTAGACCCAATGACAATCAAACAGGACCCGATCGGGGACAAGTTAGAATTTCAGACCCGAACCCGATCGGGCCAGGGTCGGGTCTCAGTTATAAGGGGTCTACCCGGACCCGTGATGACCTCTACTGTTTGGCAATGGACAGATCTGTGCAGCATGGCTACAGTGCTTTTATTTCTATAGTGTAATCTTTCTGCTACTTATTGATTTGGTATGATAAAACGAAATATATTAAACACTACGTCCATCATCCTCAGACCAACTAACAATAACAAACCACAGATGA
Source organism: Salmo salar (assembly GCF_965601325.2). NCBI lineage: Eukaryota > Metazoa > Chordata > Actinopteri > Salmoniformes > Salmonidae > Salmo > Salmo salar. The sequence goes on from NC_138296.1 coordinate 42,407,363, forward strand.
AGCAGGACCATCAAACATTATACACTGTTGTTCCTTGTTTCCTCTTTATTGTGTGGAGGGGTATCATCTGCCGCTTAATAACATCAAACAATCTGTTTGCGGAATATATTCAGAGCCAGTCAGCTGTTCAGTTTGGGTTGCAAATAAAACAGCGTTATGCCTGTCAATTTGCCAGAGGCGTTGCTAAGTGTCCTCTGAGATCAAGACTTTCATCAAATTTTGCTTCCTAATGAAATCAAAAAGGGGGCCCCGATATCTCTTTCTCTCAGCAATGAATCCTGCTATCTTCACATTGAATGAGCTTCTGCCCCCAACAGCTGAAATCCTTCCCTCCTTATTTGCATGACATAGAGACGTGCCCAAGAATACCAGTGGCCGCAGCATCGCATACGGTATGCTATGAAATCCTAAACGATTCAATGAAATGATGCCAAATTCTAAATGTCACCGGTTTGTTGATTTGATGGAACAACATAAATATTTTTTTTCTCTACTCTCCAGCAATAGACTAAGCCTGGAGGAAGACAGTGTTGCTAATATCAAGTTCTGGCTGGAAGAGTATGTTGCTAATTGATGTGTTATTATTTTGTTTGCAGTAACACTTGCCAAGTTAATCAGTGACAAGTGTTCCAAATCATTAAACCTAATACCCTCCATTATTAGACCTCTAATACGCAAGAGGTATCTTGAGTTAAAGATAAGCATAGAGCTGCTATAGCACTTACAGAACAGGTTTGGGTATTAAAGCCATTGTCCTGGGCACACTCATCTAATTTCTATGAACCAAATGAATGGTTCTTCATCTCCCTCTCTCCTCAGCACAATCACTGCTATGCGTTGGTTATCTCCACACAAAGTGGAGGGCTTTGGGTTTCACTGATGAAAGGTGATATGGAAATGCCTTCCATTATTACTGCTGCATGTTATCAACACTTGAGCTTTCACTATATGCATGCTATGCATGACACATCGTAGATGCTCACCTCAGAGGTAAATACTTTCATTTCATGAATACAAAATGGCTGTACACAAAGGCAAGGTAGGAATGCCTTCTATAAATCTGATTCGAAGACTATCCTGGGTCCTTAGTGAGAGAATGAAGGGGTCTAAAAGAAAACCTTCAGGTGTCTTTGAGCTCTGTGTTTGGTATACGGGGTGGTGGTTAGACGGTAGTGAAGTGCCAGTGCCTTTTGACTGTTGTCTGCTAGCTGTAGGGGTTCAGGTTTCGTCGTGTGAGATTAACGATGTTTGTGGAAGGTGGGCAGGGCAGCGGCAGGGCAGCGTGGAGGTCAGGGGATATCCCAGGCAGCGGATCATCCTCAGACCATCTGAGGAGCCCTTTAATGCTGAGGAAGCTAGACTGACGGAGGAAGGTGAGAAGGGCCGACTGGGTGTTTTCTCATGATCCTGGCTGACCTGGGGAGGGAGGCTCCAAGGCTCCGGGGGAGGGAGGCTGTTAGGCTGTTGGCTCTGGTGTTGGCTCTGAGTAGACAGCTGATGTTTAGGAGCAGGTGGGGTGGCGCTCTGTCCACAGGTGCTGCACAGATGCCTCCAGAGCGAGGGAGGGAACAGAGCGAGAGAGCACCAGTCATCCTGGGACACTGGGACACTGGGGCAGGAGCGGCTGTACACTGGAGACTCCCTGGTCCTGGTCTTGTCTCAGCCACAGCTCCTCGGCCCCTCACATCTGCTGAACCAGTCTGGTTGCGGGCGAGTAATTACCCACACCACACGGTGCAGGACCATGAAGGATCCTAGGAAAACAGGAGCACAAATACAATAGGGATGTTTTTTTGGTTAGTTTACAAAGAATAACTGCAATCTCTTGTTAGATAACTGATTCAGTGTGATCTTATTCATTTTCATCTTAACCCAAAGTTAGAATGTTTTTGAGGTTGATCATTCTATCACTAAAACAATCTGCTCTCAGTCATGTCTCACATGTCTCCCTCTTCAAAGGGGGCATTTTCAAGGAGGTCTTTGAAAGCCATCAAGATGAATAAATGGAAATGTATAGGAAATGCTGTCCAATTGGTGTCATGATTGCTGTTTGGGAGACTCATAATTACAGATAGAGGAATACAGATAAAAGAAGTGAGGCTGGTAATGGGAATCTGTTTGGAGTGGAATGGATTCTAATAACTCATTTTGCCTAATAAACTATAACCGATTTAATCTCCACCTTATCAGGCCAAGATTTCACCACTTTCCTTTTTAATTGGCTATTTTGTAATCCCGAGTCCCAACAGAGTGGATGGTCTGTCTCCCTCTCCTGAGAGTTAGCATGAAATCAGTTTGAAACGCTGTGTCAATCTCATTCTGAAGTGGCCATCTGGCCAATATGCAGTAGCTGGGGATGGCACACTGAACCATGGGGTCTCTGTGAGGCAATCATCAGCAGATTTACACAATGTGTTAATGCAAATTTAATAGAGATTTCCTATCGGCCACTTTAATCTTCACTGTGTCATCAGTGTCAGCCTGACTGGAGCCTCTACTTATACCTATCTCCTAGAGAGAACACTCTATCGAGCTTCAGCGGACTGGATCATGTACTGCACATGAGCTGTTTTGGATGAAATGTTGAAAACAGTGACTATAATGATATGCACAGGTTCCATCTGAACATGATAACTGTATACATTTACATAGCTCATATACAAAACATGATTCTGATTTTGACACTGGGTTATAGCAGAAAATGTAATATGTAGGATACATAAGGTAGCATTGCATTAAGTTATATGGCTTATGTTTCCTCATACTGTATAAGATATTGAGTTACGTTCCCATGACAGTATTAATATAAAAACAAACTAATAACCACTTTCAAAAGGGACGTGATTGCTGTACATTTCTTTCTTGTTTGCTTTTATGAGGTTTCTACAAATATTGCACTTTTAAAGTTGATATGAGTAACTAGTAGTGTTTTTAATCCAAATAAGTTGTGATGTTATCTAATATAATTTTACTCTCTGCTCCAGAGCAGAACAGCAACAATAGTATATAATGAATTGTTTTTAGTTTTGACAATTTTGTAAATATTTTGAAGGCACAGTGATTATATTTGCTCAACTTTGCTTTTGAGACTGGTCTTTCAATGTTATCGGTAAACGCTGAATTCCAAAGCAATTAAATGTTTTTGCAGGGCACACAGAAATATTCTCAACGTTGCATTGTCGTATCTACACAAGACAGGAAATAACATGTAAATGCTTGACAGCAGTTCCATGCAAACCTTTGATTTCATTTCAACTTGAATGTTTTTTTTAACAAAAGCGAAGAGGTGGCTACAGAAATAGAAAAATGGATATCAAAATGGAAATATTCCCTTTCTATTTAATTGGACCGGCACGTTTACTTCACTTGAATGGAGAGGCCTGTGCAGAGATAAGTAAAGTGAGCTGTTCCACTGAAACGAGAAATGACTGTTTCCTTTCAGTTCAAAAAGGCTGTGCTTTATGGCATTTAGGCATGATGGGATGCAACAGTGTAAACAAGTCTCTCTTCTGTGTCCTCTGTAAACCCTGTATGTGCCTGGAGACTTAAACGGGCCTGTAGAGTTGTACACATTTCAATTGCTGTGTTTTTTTAACATACTGTACATATGTCATTCAAGATCACATTCAATTGAAAAAAAAAAGGTTAAAAAAGAAACCATAAAATACCTGTGCTTATATTTATAGCTGTGAGATGATTCTGGCAATATGAGACAGACACAATCACCCAGGAGATTCTGTGTAAGTAAGTCAATATGACATGAATCAAGATGGAGGACATTTTAAATGGTCCACAGTTACAGTCGTACCACCTTCATGAGGTGAGTTAAGAGCAAATATTTTTGATCCTATATAGCTTCAGAATAATGGGAAAAGCCCCTACATTATTGCCAGTTGTTCCTGGAAGCTATAGAGTGTGACATTAATCCTGACTGTCTGTGGAACTGAAGCAATAAAAACCGCAAGCGGTGCTCCACGTTCCTCTGTGGTGATGCTTTAGAAAAATATAGATCTGCAGACAAACAAAGATATCCAGCCTTGATTGTTTCAGTTCATTTTCCTGGGCTCTCACTGTTCCCTTTGTTGTACATGAGAGAGACATTACACCCATGGCAGGATATGACCTCATTTGCTGAGGAGAAGAAATTTAATTAACAAGGCAAACAATGTCTGCGACTATGCCTCAGTAGCAGAGCCTCCAGGAGATAGCTGCTACCTTTCAGTGCTACCCAAACTGGTTCCAGGAGATAGCTGCTACCTTTCAGTGCTACCCAAACTGGTTCCAGGAGATAGCTGCTACCTTTCAGTGCTACCCAAACTGGTTCCAGGAGATAGCTTCTACCTTTCAGTGCTACCCAAACTGGTTCCAGGAGATAGCTGCTACCTTTCAGTGCTACCCGAACTGGTTCAAGCAGAGCTTGACAGACAGATTTGAAAAACCACACTGCTGGTGTTAAATCACTGCACTTTGTGGCTTTAAAGCAATAAGTCACTTAAGAGCATAGAGAAAATATACACACCGTAACAATTGCACACCAAACAGCATAGATAAGACCATGCTCATGAAAACAAGATGTGTGGAGTTTGTTAAACAGATGCCAGCTGAGCTGACAATATGCTCCTGGTCCTCAGCTGTATGAAAAGGCCTAGGGCCCTATGGGCCCTGGCATTATCAAACCAGTTAGGCACTTTGTATTACACTAGAGCACTTTTGAAAGGAAACGCACTGATGTGCCAATGTATAAACACGACATGGAATTCCATGTTAGACCTACTAAAATCAGGATTGTAAACTTGAATGTCAGGGAGTAGAAATACACCTACAATCACAAATGTTTGTTACCTAATAATGTTTGTACCATGTCTGTGCTGCTACCATGTTGTTCTGCTACCATGTTGTTTTGCTATCATGTTGTGTTGTTGTCATGTTGTGTTGCTACCATGTTGTGTTGTCATGTGTTGCTGCCATGTTGTGCTGCATCCATGTTGTTTTGCTATCATGTTGTGTTGCTGCCATGTTGTGCTGCATCCATGTTGTTTTGCTATCATGTTGTGTTGCTGCCATGTTGTGCTGCATCCATGTTGTTTTGCTATCATGTTGTGTTGCTGCCATGTTGTGCTGCATCCATGTTGTTTTGCTATCATGTTGTGTTTCTACCATGTTGTGTTGTCATGTGTTGCTGCCATGTTGTGCTGCATCCATGTTGTTTTGCTATCATGTTGTGTTGCTGCCATGTTGTGTTGTTGTCTTAGGTCTCTCTTTATGTAGTGTTGTGGTGTTTCTCTCTTGTCTGATGTGTTTTGTCCTGATTTGTATTTTTTTTATCCCTCGTCCCCGCAGGAGGCCTTTTGACACTTGGAAGGCCGTCATTGTAAATAAGAATTTGTTCTTAATTGAATTGCCAAGTTAAATAAAGATTAAATAAATAAAGAACAAACGTAGAGGTATAAAACATCCATAATATAAAGCGTAACAGGAGGCAGCCTTGCCCTATGCCTCGTAATGACTTGCACACCATTGTTTTATCTCTGTAGGGAGTGAGGGATTTCAGATCTACTCAGCTAAATGAAACCGTGAGATACCCTTGAAAGAATGTCCACTACATTTCCCAAAGATATTCACATTATCCATTTAAGGCATCCGAACACCTTCGAGACAATCAAATCTCTCACTTCTGGTCTAAAACAACTGGTTTAATGACAAAGCAGTAAGTAATGTCCATAACTCCACACCACTTGGCTGTTATCTGATTTATCTCTCTAGTCTGCTAAGGTGATTTGGCCCCCTACTATAGAACAGGACATGGCTATTGGCTGAAAATTAAAGCCATGAATGTATTGTTTTATTGTCTCCTCATATGGTCAAGAATGTCATCTTGACTTGTAAGTTCCTTTCATAATGTACAAACAGCTTTCCGGCTTCATTCCAGGGAGAACAATGGCTTCACAGCCCAACCAGAAATAGCACCAGTGCCTTATTACCCGTGAAGCGCATTCATGATAATGATGGACACCATTACTCGCCTCTCTTCTTTGTCTACTGTGCCGTTCCCAACTCTTCTGTACTGTACGGAGGGACTAGCAGCATCTCTACATCCAACATCTCACTGGATGTGAACTTCTCATTGTCAATTACATGAAGCACAAACAGCAGATCATGCAGTGAAAGTCACACCAGAGAGTTGTTATATTTGTTGTTTTTCCCCCCGTCCAGATTATTCAGTATGGGAGCATATAATTGGTTTTCTGTGATATTAAATTCGTAGCTAAAGAGAGCTGCATCAAAAGCAGAAAGCACAGCAAAACAATTTTAAGCCTAATTTGGTAGGAGACATGACTGGCCCAGTGGCAGCGCGCAACACAGCCAATTACGATAAGGATTAAGCGCGCGCAATCAAAAGATAGAACAAGATAATGTGCAGAGATACATTTGGAACACAAGCAATTAATTGAAGAAGCATGACACCCTGGCTGCTAAAGATGAAGGAGGAGATGAAGTTTTAACACTTCATCATTATTAATGACAAAGACGACTGATTTGTCCCCATCTCACAGCAAAAAGGCTGCCGTATGTTTTGGAGAAGCCAGACGGTGCTGTCAGGAAGTCTTCGCTGGGCTGCATGGCGTTCTGTGGCTGCTGTCTGTCTATTACTCATGTGCCTAGTGAACCCAGGAGGCAGAAAATGGCTGAGTTCACGAGGTGATTAATGAGTGCTCTGCCATGTCGTGTCAAAATCGGACACCGATTGTTAACGCCGAACTTCTCGCAGGACTGCCACGATAATGCACTCCTCTTATAGGAAATCCATTTACTTGAAGCTATTGAATCATGATTAATAACGTACTTCAGGTTTGTAAACATACAGATAGAATCATATTTACTTTTCACCCCACTGGGTAGGTGCAATTCCTCTAAGGCCCAGATGATGTTGGTAAAAATGGATGGGGTGGAACGAATCAGAATGCTCACGCTGACTATTCTCACCTATCTGTCCTAGCAAAGGAGAGAACAGCTCCGTGTCTGAGATCGCAATGATTGGACAATAGGTCACCCTCTCACTGTATATAATATATAGGGAAGACACTAATTTAATAAGCTGGGCTGCTAACCGTCCAACTGTTAGGAGAGATGAGGAGATGAATCAGTAGGAGGATGACTGCTGAGGGAGAGGAGCGTGTCATTCTAGCTGTTGAGTAATGACTGCTGCTCTCTCTTGATCGTCTGAACCACCCTTCTCTGCAGCACCAACTCGGCCCCAATTAAAACCACAAGTGGTCACTGGGTTATTTCTCCAGGGAACAGCTGAAATGAAGCTGTATGTTTCATCGGTGTATCCTGGTTGGAAAGTCAACTTGACAGAACGCAGGGGCACTTGATAAACAGGCTATCTAGGGCACACACTGTATTGCAGGCCTCTCAGGGGGCGTTGTCAAAACCCCAGACATTACAGAGAAACCCGAAGCAAATTATCCTGACATGGATGAAACAATAGCAAATTGGACAAATGATATAATTTGAGTCCTATAGTCCCCAGCAGAGCCCTGGCTGTTCCCAACACTCCCAGGGAATTGGAAATAAGAATAGTGTTTGTAGTAAAGGTCAGGTGAGATAGTGGCTCTCAGCATGGCTCGCTTACTGAAAAGGAAATAGGATTCCCTGAGAAACATCCCAGACACCCAATGTATTCATTACGGTGTTGCTGTTTTGTAATGCACTTTCTATTAAAGGTACCCTGTTTCCATTATTTAAGAGTCTCTTTCTCAAAATAAGAGCAGGTTTGATGGACTCGTTGAGGTGTCAGTGACAACCGTGAATCAGCCACGTCTGATTTTCTACACACTATAAATCACGGGGCTGGTGTTGCTCTACCACAAAGTGCTGTCGTTCACCGGTTATAGCTCCACTGTTAGGCGACGACTGCAAATGAACCCAGACCAAGCAGAGAGATCTAAAACGACAAAACGTCTATTTGTGACCTGATTCTTCAGCTGAAATAAATTAAGACCGATGAACAACCTTTTTTTTGTCTTCAATGAAAAGACTCCTTTGGGTTTTCGACGGAATTCAAGAGATAAACCACGAGGGGACAGATTGAATTAAATTGAAAGTTCTGGATGACTTTTACCCTTTTCAATGTTTGAACCTACTTCTGTGCCTTGATTTCACTTGTCTTAAAAATCAATTCCTTTTTTTATGTCAGGGAACAAAGGTGTTTCAACAAGTTCAACAAGACAAAGGTCACTGGGACTGAAGTTCTGAATGTTTGGCTATGTCTGTCTCCCATGGCAAGAGAGGGTTTTAGAGGTAATCTTAGTCTAGACTGTGTGTGCACGTTGCAGCAGGAGGGAGTCATACCAACTCATTAATCAGACCCTACTGACACTGGTAACCTTCCACCCCTCATAAGGTCAAAATAGCCCCTGCCAATGAGGTGAACTGTGGAACTAAGCAACCAGAAACAATGTGATGTTTTGTCTCAGTTTATGTTACTCTCATAAGGAGGCTGGTCAACCTCAGTGGAGGTGAACACACATTTAATGCAGTTCCCGGACTTCATCCACCAATAAGGATGGACATTACATGGCAAAGATCACTGGGAGGAAGTCAGTAGACTCTGGGAGCAATGACAAGAACTGGCTTTCTTTTGGTCACATCTACCTGCCTCTGTGCAGGGTCATTGAATAGCCATTTACAAAATAACCCATTTACTGATAAAAGACAGCAAACCACAAACAAACTTGAAAAGTCTCAGGTTAAATCACACAAGCAGCAACTATAATATTTTGTCAATTTCTGTTATCATGAATTACACTATATGGCCAAAAGTATGTCGACACCTGCCGAACACCCGCCGAACAGCTCATTCCAAAATCAATATGGAGTTGGTCCTCCCTTTGCTGCTATAACAGCCTCCACTCTTCTGGCTCGCAGGCTGCATTCCAATTCATTCCAAAGGTATTTGAGGAGGTTGAGGTCAGGCCTCTGTGCAGGCCAGTCAAGTTCTTCCACACACCGATCTTGACAAACCATTTCTGTATGGGCATTGTCATGCTGAAACAGGAAAGGGCTTTCCCCAAACTGTTGCCAGAAAGTTGGAAGCACAGAATCGTCTAGAATGTCATTGTATGCTGTAGCGTTAAGATTTCCCTTCACTGGAACTAAGGGGCCTAGCCCGAACCATGAAAAACAGCCCCAGACCATTATTCCTCCTCCACCAAACTTTACAGTTGGCACTATGCATTGGGACAGGTAGCGTTATCCTGGCATTTGCCAAACCCAGATTCGTCCGTCTGCCAGATGGTGAAGCGTGATTCATCACTCCAGAGAACGCATTTCCACTGCTCCAGAGTCCAATGGCGGTGAGCTTTACATCACTCCAGCCGACGCTTGGCCATGGAAACCCATTCCATGAAGCTCACGACGAACAGTTCTTGTGCTGACGTTGATTCCAGAGGCAGTTTAGAACTCGGTAGTGAGTGTTGCAAGGACAGGCGATTTTTATACTCTTCAGCATTTCTGGGAGCTTGTGTGGCCTACCACTTGCTCCTAGACGTTTCCACTTCACAATAACAGCACTTACAGTTTACCGAGGCAACTCTAACAGTGCAGAAATTGACAAACTGACTTGTTGGAAAGATGGCACCCTATGACAGTGCCATTTTGAAAGTCACTGAGCTCTTCAGTAAGACCATTCTACTGCCAATGTTTGTCTATGGAGATTGCATGGCTGTGTGCTCGATTTTATACACCTGTCAGCAACGGGTGTGGCTGAAATAGCCGAATCCACTAATTTAAAGGGGTGTCCACATATTTTTGTATATATAATGAGTGTTTCATTAAATATGTATGATGCTTTCGTAAACATGACACCTGTTCAGACCACTTATTACAGTTTCTGACAATGCCATCATATCATCACTTTGTAAGCTCCTTTTGCAATGCACAGTACAGTCACAATGACACGTGAATGTTCATACAGAGAATATTTAATGATAGCATTAGGATAGGCTTAGCATGGATCTTTCAAATGTATTGTTAGCCATTTCTCTAACCCCATGCTAAAGAGTCAAGTACTGTAGTCAATTCACCACACATTTTCCCTTGATTTGATCAGGCCCTCAGCGATACAAGTAGGTTACCGGAAAGAGGCATAGGAGAGCAGAAAAACAGTGAAATGAGACCTTTAGCATTAACATGCATTTGCATCCCAGTTCTTGAGATGGTCTGAAGCCGATTGATTAATGGAGACAGGGCTTGGCGAGCCATAACAGGGCGTCTGCTCCGGTTAAGTGGTGCTTAGATTGTTTTATATCGGCTGTGATTAGAGGATGAAGCCCGAGAGTTTGATCGTTTAGAATTCTCAACCCCCCCCCCCCCCAATCGCAGGAGGCCTTTCGATCCAACCTGCCTGACAACTTCAATCAGACATGGGATACCTGTGCTAGTGGAAGCCTGTCAAAAGCATGGAGGCGTGTGAAGCGTAAAGAGGCGAGGGGCAAAAGAAACCACTTCATAAGCCATAACCCTATATCTTCATTCAGCATATGATTACAGTTTTGATCAACTTTACAGCACAAATGATTTACCCAATAGTAGGAGATCAGAGGCTATGCAAAGATTGTTGTAATTTCACAAAACCTCAAACTCTCTGGGGGAGACGGCATTATTATCGACATCATCAAAAACAATCACGGCTGCATAAATTACTGCCTGTCTACACCCCATTGTCCCTTGCTTCTTCGTCACTTGCACAGATAACACACTATTACCATCACAAAGGACACAGCATAATAGAGCCGCCCAGCTGGCGGAAGAGGGACACAGTAATGAGCGTGACAAGCTGCAGTCAGTTGTCTGCTACAAGAAAACGTCTCATCCCATTCAAATGGTGTGTGTGTGCACAGTCAAACTAAAACACAGAGAGAGCATGTAGGCCTGTATTATGACGCCAGACACGGCCATTGAGGGACACATTTGATCCATTTCAGAAGCACCTGCCACTGTCCTCGGATAATCATCGATACTTAACCTTCTCATTCAGCGGCCTGCTGGCAGGGTAGAGCTGCTGAGCTCTGTGGCCACCCCCGAAAAATAACATGAGTGCCCCCCTGTCAAACCCCCCTGCCCCTCAGATGCACTTCCCTCTTCCCATAAGTGAAATAGGTGACAGTAACATTATCATCACAGTCTGTTAGCTCATACGGTATCCTGTATCTGAACTTCGTCGTACGTCTACTTTCCCTCAGTTTTTCACTGTGTGAGTTGAGACACTCTAGAAAATCCCTGGCAGCTCATATATCAAGGGAGCTTCTCACAGCACCGCTCCTCTTCCCTTTTCAATGCACTGGGTAAGTATTTTAATTAGTTGGCTAATTGTCTAAGTAATTGGTAGACAACTTAGCTCAAAGAGTAATCAATCTCTACAGGGCTGTGTTCTATCACATCAAAGGATCTGTAATTAACACTGCTAACCGTGGGATGGTCTTTGACTGAGCTCGATAGCATGGGGGTGTACGATCACAGATAACACTAGGCTGAGCTGGGGAGATGGATCTGAGAGGCCTCCAATGCGCATCGAGACGGGTTAGCATTATAGACACAACAAGCCCACTCCAGGCTTCAACCAAAACACACATTAGAGAAAGAAGCTAGTCTCATTGTCTTACACATTTCCCATGATGCAATAGTTGCATTGAGTAGACAAAGGTAACGGTCACTACATTTGGTGGGCTTTCATACTTTAGGATTTGTATGGTTTTATAATTCCGAATTGTAATTATTTTTGTGTTGATATGAGTGAAATGCAGAGGAATAATCATAGCACTCACTCATGCTGACTTAATTACTTAAAGCACTTTATTTCTCAGTAAGGCCATTGGTTAAAGACATGAATTGGCTTTAAATTGTACATCTAGTCACAAAACATTGACTGTTTTGATGTTTGATTTGTTTTCTGCAGTTGTCACACCACAACTAATCTCAAGGGAATTCAAACAATGAAAGTATGATCTCAAAACCTGCCAAGAAATTGAGGGCAAAACGACCCTAAATTTCATCAAAAAATCTATTTCACACTCTCTCCACTCGATTGTGACAGCAAAATGGCAATTCATTCTTTCCCATCTAATTAATATTTCCAAAGGAATAAACATTTTGATATAGGCAGTGTCAATTTCAGTTTGCTGTAACGCTCTATCCCAGCAGTAAGCAATTATACATTTGGGATGAAAAAGACTAATCATGCCTCAAATTGATCCATTTAGGGCATTTTTAATTTCCCCATTGTAGAAAACAAGATGTATAATGAACAATTATACAAACAGTCAATTTCAACCCTGTGCAGAAGACTTAATTAAAATGACTAATGAAAAATGGGCTGCTTACAGTAAAGAAGTTTACTTATCAATTTCCAAATGGGGAAATGCTTTATCTTCACGCAAGTTAATGAAAAGTGACCTGAATAACAATAAAGACCATTGTATTCACAAGTAAAGTAAGAAGAATAAGAAACCCAGGTATGCTGTAGTGAATGGCATGAGGATATGACACAAGATGGCTTCTTCATTGAGATTAGTTACCGGGCCCTTTTCAGCAAGGCATTACAGTTCAGAATGATTTAGCTCTAACATCTCATCTCATCCATATACAGGCTTTATTCAGTGTGAACGAATGGGAGTCAAGTGTCATAGAGGCCCGAACGTCTAATTATGATGAAGTGTCCAGAGCAGGCAAAGGGAGAACATGTGATTCCCTCAAGTCACCCCCTCCCCCTGGCGCCCTGCAGCAAGGGCCAGTCCACAGAGTCAGTGGCACTGACAGATTGACAAATAAGGTTAATAAGTACTTTCCACTTCTCCTAAAGGCTAATCAAATATTAATCCTTGAGGTGTGGTCAGCAGAAAAAAAATAACAAACAATTGATAGGGAGAAATTGATTGAATTGATTCTCTCCCCTCGCAACGTTAGAAGCCATTCAAATTCCTTTAGCATCTGGCAGACGTTGAACAGTCTGGCGAAAGGCCTTCTCCCTTTATCAGAGGGACCACTGTCTAAACACAGCCTAAACAATAGCATGCTTAATAAACCATTTAGTAATGTATTTATTTATTAATTTCCCTTTACTGTATTACTGTAACATTACAATTATTATATTACTTTCTATCATTAGGAATGAGTGTTTATTAGTGATTGAGTTCTTGATGGATCAGTGTAGCCTATAATCTCAGGTTCTAGGAATGATGTCTGATTCTGGGTCCTTTCTGTTTTATGACTCATCAGGGAACCCAACAAGCCAACTAGGCTAGCATTGGACCAACGAAGGGCATATGAAATGAAACAATTACAGTATGTTTGACAAAACATGAATGACACCCGGCACAAGGTTCACTGACATCTAAAACAGAGCACTGACAGACAAATAAAGCATTGGCAGTAAATTGGTGTTGCTATAGGATAATTTTTTCTCTCCCCGACATAGCTCTCACTAATCACAAGCCCCAGGACATCTCAAGTCCTAACCTAGTGGACTATGTGAGCAGAGCCACACACACGTACTGATAGGACAAAATTGGATCCAGTGAGAATGCAAAGAAGCTTATCAGCCACCACTTCCAGGCAGTGCTCCCTCCTAGAGCATATGTCAACATCATTTATTAGATGTGGCCAGGGACTAAATTATGTATGATCACAAAACGAAAAGAGAGAAAAAAAATATTCTCTCCCGGTAGGTGGGTAGAATAATATTTTGAAAGAATATTAAATTATTAATAATTAGCCCTTGAGGGAGAATATTTGTTAACATTATCTGGTAAGTAATTTGTAATGCTTCAAGTCCATAATTAATCATATGGGATGTTTTGAATCATAATATATATAATCTATGCATATTTTTTGCCATTTAGCAGACACTTTTATCCAAAGCGACTTGCAGTCATGTGCGCATACATTTTACGTATGGGTGGTCCCAGGAATCCAACATACTACCTTGACGTTACAAGTGCCATGCTCTGCCAACTGAGCTACAAAGGACCACAAAAGACCATATAGGTACTATAGACTATATACAGTACTAGAATTAAGGCTTTGGGTTAACAGTTAGTTGGACAAAGACTACCGTTACTGAGGTCCGTACAATAACTACTATCATTTGAATATGTATCCCTTTGGTACTGTATACAACATAGCATTTGAACGTCCAACCCTTTTTAAATGTGTATTGGCCCAACAGCAAGTTAATCATGTGTTTGGAAATCTAGATAGAGTTTACCACTTCATATCTAATTTCAGTTTTTTTCACAGGATTTATGGATGGAATTGGAAACCAGTTTGTCAGTGTATTTCCATCAGTCCACCCTAACATACATTAAATACTTACTAAGTAGATATATTGCCAGATGAGCAATTCCTCAACCAAAATACACTTCAGAGGTACTGTGTAATTGACTCTCCATCTAACAGTATGGAACAAATCCCACTAGCTCAGGGAGTCTACAAATTGCATTAAAAATACTAAATTGGGCCAGGATTGGATAGAAGCTCATGTTCCTCTTTATCCCATTAAACATGAAACAGTTCAATCTGCAAAACCTGCTGACACACTGGGAAATACTCAAACGTGTGTGTTTGTTAAAAACATCAAGCCAAAAATGTTCCCTCTGAAAAATATACAGCAACTGCAACTAGCAATAGCCTACAACAACAGAATCCCATGGGTTATTACCTCCATAAAAACGATATAATCATAATCATGAATATTCTCATCAGTAGCAGCATATAAAATGCAGCTGTCTAGAGTCAGATGATGAATTACGGTTGACAGTGAAGATCACGTTTCAGCATTCCACAAACTCACAGTGTAACGTCAAAAGCGAGACAAAGACTCAAACTGTCAAATCATCCGAGTTTCTCTGTCAGTGGCTTACCCGATTTGAACATGTTCCGCTCCTTTTGATTACATGTAAACAGGTTTTGACATGGGTCTGGTTAAATGTGTACGACGTGATGAAAAAAAGGGAAGGGAAATGCCTGTGCAAAACCGAACCTGTCAACACAGTACCTGCTTTAAATCTCTTCCCCATTTCAAGCAATCTGTGGGAACCAGGCCTGTGGAGCCTAATCCTGTTTCCATCCTCACCCCCCTCCTCTGTATCATACTTTCAATTCCACTTCCCCGTTCTTTTGTGTGATTTTCATTTGATCTTGCTTTTAAAATTCAAAATCTATTCAAGCTTTTTTTAGTTGAGTTTCATGCTGCAGCCGTGAAGCCCTATTTATGTTTTAGATTTGGAATAGCAAATCAACTGTGTATGATTTAAGGGGGAATGCGAGTGCGAAATTCCCTGGCATCACCTTTTATGATTCTGTAGGTTTAAAATGTTAACAAGGGTGTTTTAGCAGGCTGATTTGTGCAGTATCAGCCTGTCGTTGGCTGTGTGCGGTCGTCTCAAGCCTCTTCGTTTGTGACATGCGACAATCAGGAGAAAGTCACTCTTTGAACAGGCATTCCATCACTATCTCAGGTGAGGTGCATACCATAGGAGTAGAATGGTAATGCTAATTCTATGGTCTAGACACAACACCGTACTAGCAACACAGACACCTGACTACACACAGCACCAATCAGATGCAAGGATATGACCGTCACAAGAAGTGATCGAATACCATTATTTTAAAAAGCCTTTTCATGTCTCCCCTCTCTGTAAAGTAGACCAATCAAGTATACACCTTCAAGACACTAAAGATCCCAGGGCTTACATGAGAGGGGTCTAGGATGATCAAGTCAGCAAATGCGAAGTAAAGATATTCAGAGACAATAGACGGTCCATTACATGTCCAAACAACAGTACAGTGTGAATACCTGTTTTTCACCAAAATGTGTGAAAAAAGGAATAGGATAAGAAAACACACGTGTGATACATCATTTGCTTGGATGAGGCGTCAGTGTAGAACTGTGAGCTGAGCACAGAGATGAAATGGAATAACCTTTTCTTTGTCATTTCAAATTGTGTTTTGAAATGTCAGCATGTATTACATTGTACAACAACAGTGCTTTGCAAAGCGAGAACTGTACACTATGTAAAACAATAGGAATTTTCTGACAAAGCCACACAATACATAACCAAGAGCTGCAATGTCTATATTCTCCAGTATTAATGGCTTTCATCTAATACCATATGCTGCTGTTCTGAGATTGAGGCGACATGGAAATACTGTATCTACAAACCTACTGCAAATGACTTAGCTACATAATAAATAGGCATCCCTTTGGAAATATCAGTGTACTGTACTGACAGACAGAGAGACAGCGAGACAGACACATACACTAACACACACACGCACACACACGCACACACACACACACGCACACACACACACACACACACACACACACACACACACACACACACACACACACACACACACACACACACACACACACACACACACACACACACACACACACACACACACACACACACACACACACACACACACACACACACACACACACACACACACACCACTATGAATATTATATTGAGAAAAACTTTTGAACTGTTGAATACAGAAATGTAATTCAAAGAAATGCAATATTGCTCCTCTGTGAACAAATGACTATTTCTCATAATTCTCAACTGAAAACAAATTCCAAAGAGCAACAAATCCGGCAGTCATGTCACATCATGAACTGATTCATGGGTATTAACATTCAGAAAGGATACAGTGGGTTGTTTTTTAAATGTCATGGTGAAATAAACAACGGAATAAATATCTTTAGGAAATTTGTTTTGGCACTGTGCATCAGAATATCAGATTTAGCTATGTGAACCTCTGCTCAATCCTCATATACGTCCTCTCTGCAGCTACATTTGTTTTGAGACTGATAAAGTTATTACGAAAATACAGCATAGCTACCTATCACCAATATATGGCCACACTTGATACTCTGCCAGGGAGATGGTGAGATATATAAACATAATAAGCCCTACTACTTCCTCTGATTATCTGACACAAGGTGCAGGCAGCTCTTCACTGTTGACATTTCTGTGATATTGACACTGGAAGTGATAGCAATGACATAGATAGCGTGCTGCTTTACGGCACTTATCGTCAACATTTCAATAGGTAGAAGGAACGACCTGTCATGGCCGACACAGATCCCATTTCAGAGCTGTTTTCTCGGTCGTTTCAGTTGTTTGTGACGAGGCCATACTGCTGGAACTGCTGAAACAACATTAGCTACAAAACACACTATCAATGGTAAAGCACCACAGTAAAAATAATAAGCATTAAAACAAGTACTAAATCTAATGGACGTAGGGTCACTGGGTCAGTACGTCTATGTGGTGGTCATACCATTGACATTGTAAAAGGGAGTTGAGTTCCTTTTAGAACCATTATTAGGGCACCCGTAGTAGAATAACTCGGCCGTTGTTTACCATAAAATGACAGCGGAGGTTAATAATAAAATGCTATGTCGCATTAAAATCAGGCAGAGAAAAATTAGCGTACACCTTTTACTCTAATGGATTTCTGGTATTCTCTGAAAAGTACACACTTCTGTGTAGAGGCAGAGGTATTTCCATGAATGCTAGGCAATAATTAGAGCACAAGGTCACAGGCCATGAATTCATAATTCAAATGATTTGCCTAAGTAGAATATTACAATGAATGTGGGAAAAATACACTAGAAACAGAGAATTTTGGTAAGCATTTAAAATATACTGTTTACATGTCTGTATGGAATTAATGTAGGGTGTTTTTTTTATCTTTAAGTGGCCTATATGGCTTTTGTCATGCTCCCAACAAAAGTATAGCAGAGATTTGAACTATTTGTTTCCCAAGCATTGTGTGTCTGGTCTAGTCTTTAGTCTACAGACTAGAGCAACAAAATAATATGAAAATGTTCTACCTCTAAGTGGATAATGGATATGGTATTGAGCTTTCCCATGACATTTAGAGGTTCATTTGTGCTGGTTTCATGGTTACTTATTGATGGCCGGCCCGGATATTTCCATTCATCACGCTTTTTATTGACAGAAATGATTAATATACCGTCAAATCAAACAGGATGGTAAGTCTGGAGTGGTGTTGTGCCATGAACACACAGTGCTGAGACAATTTTTTCATGTCAAATTGCACATACTATTATACTATGGCCAGGTATCAACCTCAATCCCAGCTCTTTGAACTCAACAGCTCTCAGTTCCTCAATCACATGACCTGTAGGAATAAAACAAGCTCAACATAACCCCCGCGTATAGCTATGTCAAGGTCAACAACATCTGCATATTCAATCAAAATGGGTATTGTGGTAAACACACGATTAGATACTCCCACTAACCTAACATTTGTCTGTGTTGAGGGATGGGTTTCTTCCTGACTGGTCAGAGATGTATGGCGAAAGGTCACAGTGTCACTGATCCAGCATGTCCAGCTTTGATCCAGCCTATCAACTCTACCTGGGAAGACAGAGGAGAGGAAGTAGGAAGGAGAGATTCTTCACAGCCTGGTATCTGCTCCTCCTGACCACAGATTTGTTTCCCCTCTCTGCCAACCTTCTGACAGCCCTGGAGAATCAATTGCTTCGCTTTTTGCCCTTCCACCAAGAATGCACTATCCTCTGATAAGGTTTTTCACTGTTTGTTATATTCCCCTAACTTTTTTTTACGCAGTTGTTGTCACATGTATTGAGTCAGTGAAGAATTGTTTGGGATTGAAGGTGTAGTCAGATTATTTTAGATGCTGAAGTACACTGTGGAACCCTCCACCATATGCATTAACAATTAGGAAGTCGCAGACACTTCATCAGACACGGCGTTGACACTTGTAGTCAGCACACATGAAAATGGATGGCATTTTTCTCTGGGAAATTTGTTCAAGTCATAAAACATACAGCTCTGTGATTCTTAGCCATCTTCTTTATAGTTTCTCCTCCCATCTCATCTCTCATCCACTAATTCCAAGTGGTTGTGCCTAAATGTGTATAATTTCACATCCACCGATTCACACGGCATGTCACCAACTCAGAATGAAGAATACTTATGTTCAAAGGAGTCCTAATATGGAGTGATGGGGGGCCTACAGTCGCTCAGAGCGCCTGACACACAGCTGTCTTTGCTGTAAGTCTTGGCAAATCCACTCTACAAAGAAAAATCCTCTCTTGAGAATTCTTTGTGTGGTAAATTACGTCTGCTCTGAAAAACTGAAGTTACAGTGAAAAGGCTCTGTACCTTTACCATTGAATGGTAGGAAACATGAAATGAATGATTAGACTCACATGTATGAACGAAAGGCTATTAAATTACATTTCCAAACACATCAACTGTTTAAAGATCTTGACATTTGGTTAAAAAATGTCAATAAGTAAAGACATTAGATACATAGCGTATGGTCACTAGACAAGGTTAATCTCTTTGGTTAATAAATATCACATTTCCCCATCTTAATAACATACGTGGCCCTTTTGGAAGTTCCTCTATCTGCAAGCTTTGTCTATTAAGGTGGGCACGTTAATTGTATGATTGCATTTGTCATTTGTGCTCACCCTTGGGGTCAAGAACAAATTACAGCACACACTGTGTTCGTTTGTTACTCGTCCGTCTGCAACACAAACCATGGCAAAAGTTCAAACCATGGGTGTGTAACGAACATTACATTATTTATGGCATGAATTATTGATGAACTTGAGGAGAACTTCACAGTCCTGAACGGGGAATCGGCTGATAATCCATCCCTGTCTGTGGCAGCTCTCCAACAAGACAGTCATTAGTGGCTACATTTACATTTACATTTACGTCATTTAGCAGACGCTCTTATCCAGAGCGACTTAGAAATTGGTGCATTCACCTTATGATATCCAGTGGAACAACCACTTTACAATAGTACATCTATATCTTTTTTTTTTTGGGGGGGGGGGGGGGGGGGGGTTAGAAGGATTACTATATCCTATCCTAGGTATTCCTTAAAGAGGTGGGGTTTCAGGTGGTGATTGACTCCGCTGTCCTGGCGTCGTGAGGGAGCTTGTTCCACCATTGGGGTGCCAGAGCAGCGAACAGTTTTGACTGGGCTACTTCTGTCGCTCTCGCTGGTGGTTTGAAACATCTTAAAACAACCTAACTAACCTAACCACCTTAATAACAGAGGCTATTATCTCCAATGGCGGTATAGATTACAATGTTATCTAAGGTGGTGTAGCAGCTTTGTCATTTGAAAATAAGCACTGAGATATTCTACCTGTCTGATAAAGACTCAGACAGTGAAGTCCCCTGGTGCTTTGAATATACGGAATGCAAGTTAAATGGCAGAGTCCTTTGAATTAATACACTGTAACTTCTCATGCACTGCTATGAAGCACTGAGCTGAGATGCTGATGAGAAAACACCATTCACGGTGTTTTTCAACCTCACCCAGCTTTCTTAGCTTATTTGATTCCCCATTCTCCTTTTAGTTGATTCAATACATTTCCTATTTGCATAAAACTGTCCGGTAAGATTATCTTCACTTATTCGATCTATCCTAAGAGTCACCTTGTTCAGGATCTTATAGGAATAATGAGATTTTAAATTGGAAGACACTCACACAGAGAATGAGCCATTTACAGTTAATTCATCTCATTGAGGTACATTGCTTAGAGGTATTGGAGGGTTTAGATTTTCATTCAAGCATCATATTTAACAGTGTCTGCTTCCCCCCACTTTACTTGCATTGAAATTGAAATGGCCTGAATCTGACAGATCCAATATTGCGGTCCACCGTAGCTATTTTCCTGAGAGCAAATATATTGTCAGAATCCCTTTATTCACAGAGAATAAAGAGTCAGAAAGAGGGTGATCACATGGGGGTCCATTCTCCTGGCGTTCCTTCTATTCTGCAGATATCAATGGGAGCCACAAGTATTTTTTACTGGCCCTATTTATAGATAGACTGATTCACATCAGGAGTTATTGATTCTCATCAACTCCATAGTGTGGGAATTTGAAAATGATTTTGTATGATCATTGGCTTTGTTGCATGATGAAACAAACCTGTTGGCAAATTAAACAACATATCTTCAATTACTCAATTAACATCACACAGAATATACACACTGTGTGTGTGTGTGTGTTGTGTTTGTGTGAGTGTGTGAGTGTGTGTGTGTGTGTGTGTGTGTGTGTGTGTGTGTGTGTGTGTGTGTGTGTGTGTGTGTGTGTGTGTGTGTGTGTGTGTGTGTGTGTGTGTGTGTGTGTGTGTGAGTGAGTGAGTGAGTGAGTGAGTGAGTGAGTGAGTGAGTGAGTGTGTGTGAGTGTTTGTGTGTGTGTGTGAGAGAGAAGAGAGCATGAGCGAGAGAGAGAGAGAGAGAGAGAAAGGGTGGGGTTAATTGGCTTTTTATGACTCCAATTAAATAACATTATGCATATACTGGCTTAACGGCTTATATGTGGCCTCCATTAACAATGTCCTCTTGATTGGTTCTTGGGCTTAAGGTCTTCTACAGCTCAGCTACTGCTTGTCATGGACTTTAAACCCATATGTGAAAAAAGCTTTGAAAATAATAATAAAAAATGATTCATATTGGATGTGCTTAAAATCCTGAAAAGGAGAAAGATGATGAGAATACCTCTGTCGGGGCACAGCACCTATGGCAAAACAACCTTTTCGCATTGTCAACCTTCAAATGACAATTAAATGAAATAAATCTCCAAATAAGGCACTGGTCTGTTATATTTAAAAAGCGGTGGCGGTGGAGAGAAAACAAGCATTTGCCTGTCCTGAAGCTGAAGCTGAAGCAAAGCTGGTGAGGTGTTAACTAATCTCTGGTGGCCAGTCTATGCACTGCCGCCTCTAATTGCTCCCTGTATTTCAGTCTGGTGTGAGAGCAGCCTTTGTAGCAAGCGCCCAGCTGGCCCCCAGAGGTCTCACACCTTCATTATCACTCTTTATTGCACAACCTTATACGGGCACTCAGCACCAAACAGCCGGCCCGTTAAAAATAGAGCCTTCTCTCCTCCTCTCCTCCATCTCCTCCCTCTCTCCTCCTCTCCTCCTCTCCTCCTCTCCTTTTGGTGGTTTCAGTTTTAATTACCAACACGGAGCCAAAGCCCGAGTCCTCAGCAGGCTGGGGTTTTTTGTTCACTAATTAAAGCGAGGAGGGAGTTTATTGAAGGGACTCTGACTCTGCTCTCTCATCTATTATTAAGAGGGCAGGACAAATCATTTTCAAATTTAAACGCTGAAACCTGTCCAGGGACAGCTACAGCACAGGGGCTGGCTGGACGGCTGGTTGGGGGAAGGTGGATCGAGGTAAAGTTGACAATGTAGTAAGGCAGTCAAGGAGGCAGATTAAAAGGGGGAGGGGAGGGGAGGAGAGGATGGGAGTGTTTTATTTTCAAAGGAAAAATGCAGGCTCACATCTTCCTTCAAAATACACATATACAGGTCAGGTTTAAGTAGGTGTACCACAAGGGTGCATCCTAGGTCCAATCACTTTTGCTATTTGTTTTTGTGGATACTTCAACTTTGATTTTAAAAGTGGAATACCTAACTACACTACAAATGTACCACATCACACCACCAGTATCAACAAATCTAATGTAGTCCTGTCGGGATTGATTGCTGGACCCCACTGTGTGCTCTGGGTAAACAGTGGGCATAAATACCAAAACAGCAGGCTGGTAATGTGAGAGCACAACTTCTGGGACAGATTGATGTTCCTAGTGATTCTCTAACCCATCCTGTCTCACACTTCTAATTGTCTAAACAGCCATGACCCTGACAGCTGCACAGGTACCTCAGTCAAAGAGCTCCATTCAGAGAGGACTCACTGAAAAAAGAAACAAACAGCTGAAAACAACACGTTTGAGATGTGGCAAAGCCAAATAGAGGACAACAAGTCCAACAGTAAAGCACTGCAATCTTTACATCATTCACAAAATATATCTAAAATGTAAAATGTCAATAAGGTCTTTTAAATAATTACACAAATAAGAAACACATTCAGAAGTGAGCATGAACAAAATAGCCTGTTTCCTAGTATCTTTTAATCTGTTATTCTAACCTTCCTAGGAGAAGGTGCGGTGAAAAGAAAGGGAGAAATAATGAATTTAGCTTGGGTGAGGAGCCAGTGAATCTTCCTTTGGCCTAACAAGCAGCTCGCGTCCTTAGGGCAATTAGTCACTGTCAAATGGGGGCATATGTAGAACCCTCTGCATGCTTGTTAAGTAAAACCTACATAGAGGTCAGTGACATTAAGAAAAATGCACATAGCTACATAACATTTTCCAATGTATAATGTCAGATAAAAAATAAATTAAATCTAATGAATTATTCTTGCTAGTATTGATATAAAACAATACTGAAACAGGTTTGTACTGAATTTGCTTAATTTCAATAATACATCAAAGTAGTGGATGCAATGACATTCAAAATTGCAATTCAATTCAGATACTGGGGTTATACACAAACACCTATAACCTATATTAATAAGAAAATAAATTGACCAAATAGGTGCATGCATTTGTTTTAAATCGGATAGCAAACACACATTTAGGTGACTGTGAGACTTAAAATTGAATTTCACAGGCTTTCAATGCGTCGGATTGTTTAATTTCACTATTTATATGCATTAGAAAAAGGTACATTTCTTTCTGGGGATGGATTTTTCCAATATATAGAGGGGAGGATATATAGGTCAGAGACGTCCACGCCTTATCAGTAATTCACCATTGCCTGGTTATTAAGGACAGCTTAGGTGGAGAGGGCTGGAGTACCAGGAGGGGTTAAGGTGAATTGATTGCCTGTGGACATGTTAAACATGACCCTGTCAGGTCTCCACTCCAGTCCCAAAATGCTCCAACCTGTGCGCCTCACTCCAAGTAATCAGCTGTACAGATGCTTTAATCAAATTCAGAAGCCCGGAGAACTTCCCCCCCAGGGACTTTTCTACCAACTTGGAAATAATCGAAACCTGCGGCAACAGACATTTGCACTGTTATCGTGTGAGAGCATAGAAAATGCTTCTTGATCTGAGCCTTCTTAATGCTTGTTCCAAAACTTAATTGTTTACGGGTGTAATAGAAACGGACGGTGTGTTGTTGTTGTTTAAGGTTAAACAGATCGGAAAGTAATCACGCGAGTGTCTGTTACTCTGCGTACTGGGTTCAGATGCAGCAGCTTGCGGCAGAGGGGGCAGTGGGAGGATAATTATAGGGTAACTTGGGCTCAATCTGTCTGTGGGCGCCCTCCCCCTTTCAAGGGGTGTTTCCCTTGATTAGCCCAACTCAGGGTGCAGCCCCCTCTGCGAACGGCAGATTGAAGTTCATCACGGGGGTCTCAGCTGCCAGTGTGTTGCGATGAATTGCCTGCTGTAAGAAGGTGTTGACAGGACCAGCTGGACATCAGAGAGTGATGATGAAAAGAAAGGGAAATTCACAGAGTCACCCCAGACACAACGGCCCATTGGGGACAGAGAGGATCGGTCGCCTGCTGGCAGGGGGCAGAACTGCAGCCACAGCCAGGCCAGAGGGGGTGATTGGACCAATGTAGGCCTACCTAGAGGAAGCAGGGCGGTCTCTTACCCCTTTGTGTGTCACTGTCCCCATTCACTGAGGTGCACTGAGATGTATACTGCTCTAGAATTACTACTATATACACTGAGTATACCAAACATTAGGTACACCTTCCCAATATTGAGTTGCACCCCCCCCACACACACACTACTTTGCCCTCAGAATAGCCTCAATTTGTTGGGGCATGGACTCTACAAGGTGTCGAAAGCATTCCACATGGATGCTGGACCATGTTGACTCCAATGCTTCCCACAGTTGTGACCATTCTTGATACACATGGGAAACAGGTGAGTGTGAAAAAGCAGCGCTGCAGTTCTTGACACACTCAAACCTGGCACCTACTACCATACCCCGTTCAAAGGCACTTAAATCTTTTGTCTTGCCCATTCACGCTCTGAAAAGCACACATACACAATCCGTGTCTCAATTGTCTCAAGGGTTAAAAATCCTCCCTTTCATCAAAACTGATTGAAGTGGATTTAACAAGTGACATCAATAAGGGATCATAGCTTTCACCTGGATTCACCTGGTCAGTCTTTTCATGGAAAGAGCAGTTGTTCTTAATGTTTTGTATAGTCAGTGTATGGCTTTTGACACTAGTATAGATGATCTACAGTCAGTTCACAGTACAATAGTACTCATGTGTCCTCTTATCTCGCGCTAGCACATGTCATCACTGCTGGTAACTAATGCTATAGTGAAAATTAGGTTTTATGGTGAGTGTTTTGGTGAATAGAGCCTGGTTCTGCACATGCCCTGAGGTGAGCAGAAGCTATATTGGTGTGATTCTACCATTCAATGTATTAATGAACTGCCTAAAGGTGCAAATTAGGTTTTAATGGGTGTTACTTTACTGGGACGTCTCTACCTCACACAAAGCACCCCTCATTCACAATCTCCATTTTTTTCTGCCTCTGCAAGAATAACCAATTACAGTTTATGACCACTCCACTAATGCCCAAATCAAATGCAAAAACATCATCATTTTTTACTTATTAAGATAAGATTGCACATTCATTTGGATGTCATGATACTCAACTGAAATCTTTTCTCCTCTAAGATGGAATACATCGCTCAAGTGGCAAATCCTTTTACCCCGAGTGGGACACTGGTTTATCGGGAACAAGGCCAAACCATTCCATATGTTATATTGTGGTTCCTGCTGTTTGAACCCTTTTTCTACTTCATTCCCTACCCAAACATCACTTGATTATTACTTTGGAAAGGCGTATCATGTGTATTGTTAGGATGTATCCCTGTCAAGGAAAAGATGGTGAGATTTTATTCTGGTGCCTAATGCAGTATGTCTGTGTCCATGGTACCCTGGTTATGATAACATGTCTCTCAGCATCCCTGACACCAGACACTACTTAATTAGAAACTATCAGACCAGCCCCGGAGGAGAGGTAAGGACAGGAGGAGAGGGGAGGGGAGGGGAGGGAGGGGAGGGGAGGGGAGGGGAGGGGAGGGGAGGGGAGGGGAGGGAGGGGAGGGGAGAAGAGGAGAGGAGAGGAGAGGAGAGGAGAGGAGAGGAGAGGGACAAATGATTAATGATGAAGCTGCTTGGAAAGAACCTCTGACAAAACACAACATGTCACCGTGCGTGCTCCAGAGTGAACTATGGATGTATTATCTCCTCCTTTAAAGCCACGTCGATTATTTATGAGATCAAACCTTGATTTAAGCTCCGATTTGTTTATCAAGCTCTGTTGGTTCAACACAATAGGAGCTATGTGATACTGTTTGTTTGCTTTCCTAAACCATATGGTTCCCCCTGTATGCTAAAGCCAAATTCAGAGCAGATATGCTAATGGCGGTGTCAGCCAAGGAAAAGAGTGTCCGAAGTCTATGGGGAAATTTGAAGAGCCCTGTCTCTCTTTGTGTCTAATGGTTGAATTGCATAGCATTTTTTGTTTTGACACCTCGGCTAAAGCTCTGGGTGAATTGCAAAATCAATTGCTTTATTGATCTATAACTAATTAGGGGAAGATAAACGGTCTAACTACACACATACTGCCCCTCTGCTGAGCCAATAGAGTATCATATATATTTCTCCCGTATTGGAGGATTTCAGGAGAGCTTTAGGAGGGATATCTAGAGGTATTTCAGGCCTTGTTAAGGTATAGTACAGTATGATGAGGGAAATTGATCATCAAAGAGCATGTTTTGATATCATTTCTTAAGGGAAATGTACAGCGTTAGATTTGTGTGTAATGTGTAGCATAATTGTAAAGACTTCACTTTATAAAACATATACTAAAGCTTCCCTTTGTCTTCATTTTCTTACCTAATTATTTGCTTTTTTATGCCAATTTACAGCCATAGGCCTATTAAAACTGCCTCTCCTGTGTGACTATTGCTTTATTGGTTGTTGTAACAGTCACAAGTGATCAAACCCTAATTAGTTTCAGCTGACAGGGCGTGCCCCTCAGGTCAAAGATCCTGACTGATGTCATGGGGATGATGGTGAGGAGAAAGGGCCAGGGAAGAGCCAAGGGTTCAACCTCTCTCATTACCGTGGCTACCGCTGCTCGTCAACACCCCGACTAAGTATCTTTGTGCTTATAGTTCCTATTATAATCTCTTGTAGATATTATGTTCGAAGAGACTGTTTTGGATGTTTGTTTGTCATGCACCACCTCTCTCATGTTCCTGGACATGCGTCTTGTATAGCAGGACAAGTTGGTCCTCCTGGACAGACTTAGAACCAGGGGCTCCCTCTGTAGTAAGGTTCTGGAACTGTACTCACCTCACAACAGTGCCCTCACTCACTGCAGCTGAGCTCAATCTTAGACAAGACAAAATGCTCTCAATGCTTGATTTGTCATAACAGATGTTCCAAAAACTATTTCCCCCTTCAAGCCTAAAAATCGGAAGAAGTAAATGAATAACCACTCCCTCCCATGTTAAGTCCCCCAGACTCAGTTCTTAGCCAGTACTAAGTGCCCTTGTTGATTCAATTGGATTAGCACTAATATGTAAACACAGGAGGTAAGAGGAGTAATCCTCTAATGAGAAGAGAACATTTTTTAAATAAATAAGTGGAAATGCCATGTCTTCCTTTTAACTGAGGCGGATGTCGTATGTAAGCTGGATTGATTGAAATTGGGTCTTAAAGTTTAGGCCCGGAGATGTACGGAAGCGACTGTTTTGACCATCCAGTGGTAGCGTAATTACCCGTTTGTAACTTAGTTGGATAATAGGAGTGTACCCTCGAGGGGATGAGACAAAGACTTGTTAATTATTAAAAGCTTACATCAGCCAAGCGCCAGAGAGTTGCAATTATTAATGTTGTTGTTCTTGTTTGTGCTCAAACACTACTGCTGCTGTTAATATCCTCATTAACCAAAATGAATGATTTTATTACTCTTGATTTGGTTAGGGGTTTGTTAAATGCATCAGAGCTCAGTTGTCATTGCTTATTGAAGGATAAACAGTGCTGGCTCATGTCATGCTGCAGCGGGTCTCTGCTTTGCAGCTTATCTTGTTTAATATTTTTAAAGCTGTGTCCCAATTCAACCATAAACATCACACTGCTCACAAATTACATTTCCAGATTGATATTGAAATTCACCGCACTGTTAGCAGATGATGCTTGTTAATCATATACTGACTAAAGTATGACATGTCCTAGGGCGCATTATCATACTTGATGTTATTTCTATTGAAAGTATCTTGACTGAGAAGGAAAACTTGGTGACACCAACCATGTCAGAGTTCAAAATGTATATTATGAAGATTGTACTTAAAATACATAAATGTGCATCTAATTAAGTGGATTCTCCTCACACAAAATCACTTTCAAAAGAAATAATAATTCTCATAATTCAAATTGTAAGCTAACATAATCACTTCTGAGGCCATTAAATGAAAATGGCTTCGTGTTAATTACATTATGTCTCAAATATTCATTCTGATTAAATTACAGCATTACAAATGAACTAAATGAATGCTTTTCATGTAATGGCCTGATTTATATATTTTTTCTTGTCATGTAAAAGGGCTCACATGGTCTCCTTTATTTCTTGGAAATAATGCTAAATATCGTATTCCCGTAAATGGTCTAACTGCAGCACTATTGAACTAGAGTCGGTGCTACATCTTGCTTTCATGCTTCAAGGAAAGAGAGCAGTAGCTATATAAAAGTGTAAATTCTTGGTCCCTAAGGATCTAAGATATAGCCAAGCGGTATTTACAATCTTAATAACGTTCCTTCAGATTGTTTGGGCACAGTGTTTGGCTGGAAATAGGTCTTAAACACAAGTGTTTCTCTTGCCTCTTGCCAATACTGATCACTGCGTTCCCTACTGTTGCTGCTGCTTGAAAAGATTCTTTAATTGAGCCCGTCTTTGATTCCCCCTAGTGAGGATGGAAACAGAGGATCTGTAAACGGGATCCATTAATCCTATGCAAGATCTCTCAAGATTTTACATCTCGCCTAGAGCCAACAGGACTCCACGCAACAACACCAGACAGTCTGTAAATTAAAAACGATCTAAATATTAAAAGATGAGAAACTACTCCACATATTTTGATGTATTGAGAACTATTTTACGTCTCTAATTGTTTATTTCATAATATGTATGTTATTTTCAGTATATAATATACTGTATCATGTTCTTTTCAATAGCTTATATCAACAACGTTAACCATACATTAGCTGCTGACGGCTTTGTACTATAACTGTTAACCCGAGCGTATTCCAAGAGCACAGATGCAAAGCTTCTAAACAAAGCCAAGACATTTGAGATGTCTCACATACACAAATCTATAAGTAAAAAAAAAAAAGAAGCCCATACCATCGCTCCCACTCACCATTGCAGAGCCTAATCTGAACCATACACAATTTTAAAGGGTGTTCCTCGTTCTAATGGGTCCCTGGGGAGGAAAGGGTTAATTGATGCAGATGTTGATAGCTTCTACATGTGACGCAGAGATCCGCTCCCCAGTGGCTCCTATTTGAGAGACTTTTAATGAAGTACTAAACAGAAGGCTTTCCCTTCAGTGGGAGAATACTACCAGCAAACAAAGCACTTCACTGAAAAAAAAAACAAGGTTTACCATTGATTTGCCTGTCGAATAACAATCATTTTTGCATCAATGCTGATTTCTTGACTTGTATGCCCTAATGAAAGACAAAGTGAGAGAAAGTCAATTGGAGAGCCACTATTTTGACTCTGAAACTTGTCCAATGAGAGAGAATCTTGGTTTGGAACCAGCATCTTGACTGCTCCTCTGTTAGATAATCTCCTCTTTCAGTCATTATCCAATTGCCACACATTTAATAAACACTTTGTAGAAGGATATAGGTAATTTTTTGTCATTTCAATGCAATATTTTATAAGAAAGTACAATCATGCTTGAATATTTCAGAAATCCAAATAACAGACATGTGCAAAGATATTTAACAGGTTGAATGAAATACATAAGAAATGTAAATAACATGATTGGTTTATGTTTAATAAAGAAGATCCTATCAGTAAAATCCTCCAGCCAGCTCTAGGAGATGGCAGTGTGTGGTGGTAAAAGTTGGCTAAACTGACGGTGGTGTGATGAGGCTTCACACTGAGGATTACTAACCCATAGTCACTAAATCCTCCTCATTAAAGTGACAAACCCAAACACATAGTTAGTCAGGCGTGATCTTCAGCTGTGTACGGCATCTGGCCCTGACGTCCCAGCCCTCGCCACCACCCCCACCCCTCTTCAAGAGCAACACACACACACACGCACACGTACTACACATGCACACGCACATTAACTGTAACCTCTATCCAATTTAAAACAATCAACATTCCTTTCATTTCCAATTTACCCACAAAACCCTATTAGTGTCCACTATGATAAACTAGCTGTGGTTTATGAAACGAGGCCACTATCTTCCTCTCCTCTCCTTCAGTCTGGAGGAGCTCTCTCTCTCCGTCTCCGTCTCCCTACAGTCTGCTTCTCACTCGATCCGTCAGCCTCCTCCATCCTGATTATCAGGAGACGCCAATTTCAAAGAGACATCTTAATAGTGATGTCAACGTATTAATTAGAAGTGTTAATGAGCTAAAAGCAAACCAAATTAAATTAATGCAGCAATAGACACAGAGAGTGAAATTAGCTTCAATTTCTGTAAATGATTCTGAAGTGTGCACAACATATCAGCCTGTCTGAACATTCCCATCCCCCAAAGCTAATCAAGAGCTACATTGCAATTAGCTGCTTAATTAAAGCAACACTCTGCTCGGAAAATCCGGCACAATTAAGTAATGGCTGTTATAGCATGAAGACAGACTGTATTTTTCTTCGGGAGGAGAAAAAAAAGAAAATAGAAAAACAAAACATATTTTGTCCCTAATGGCCTGCGGGGGATTGAGCCAGCCAAGATGTGCCAAGATGGAGAGGGTTCCATCCCGTGCTTCAATGGGGTTCCTGTGCTCCAGCTGGAAGCTGTGTGAATCGATGACAGCTCGCCAGATCAAACTGCTTTGCACAGGGTCTCCGAGCCATCTGAATTGGCAGTGACTTGGGCGACTGTGTCCTAATCCCCAGTTTTAGTGTAAGCAGCTCACTGGTTTCCAGTTGGACAGGGCAGTTCCAGGCTATTAGCTGTCTACATATTTCAACAGTGGACCTGTTACTGACCTCCAATCTAGTCCGACAACGACACTGGACACTGCTCTACTCCAGTTAGCACTGGTTAGTCAAAGGGCCTGGGAAAACACTCTCATAAAGTGATATTTTCTATAGCTCTAGTGATGAGAAGCATCAGCCAGTAAATCATTTCATACACCTATGATAGTATGGATGAGCCATAAAATTGCTTGAATATGGCTTCGCTTGACTATTGTGCTTGGAGTAACTTTCATGTTTTTGTTTGCTAAGAGGTTGTATAGGTCATAGAGTTAAATAGAATGCAGGCCTGTACTCTCAACTGTCCATTTGTGATGACTTTGTCACGTTTGCTCCATCCAATAGATACATCATGTCTGGGAAAGGACACATTATAGTCGAGTGGAATCAGTTTTAATGTTCTGCCGTTTCAAACTACACACATTAGCCTACATTGTGCTACGATAGACATAGCTTAACAAAAGAGGTTCCAATGCCTTACAGGGGAAATGATCACATTACGTCCATAGTGACAGAGCCCCTGCAGTTGTGTATTCAGTTATTTACTGGTTTTAAAAAGTGTGTGTGAGCAGAGTGAGCAGTGAGCTGTGATTAACACCCCACTTGGCGGTGGAGCCCAGGGATGGCGGTGTAAACGCCATCCTTCAGCAGGTGTAGGCCACAGCAGAGCATATGCCATCAGGTTGGATGGGGCTTCTCTGCAGAGACTGTGCTCCGTGATCGTTTCCCTGGGCCTGCCTCTGCTGGGAACGGGCGTCACTCACACAAACACCATCTGCCAGGAACAGGTTCACCTGCTAGGAACATTTAACAGAGGGCCTAAGAGTGGTGCCTTCCACTCTAGAAGAAACCCCATACACCTGCAGAGAGTGATGCCTTCCTCCACTAGAACCTGCAGAGACGGACAAAAGGAGGACAACAAAAACGCTTTGTTCTGTTTTGCACTGTTTCTGCACAGCGACACGGGCTCTTAGTTTCTCTTTAGAAGTCATCCATGTAAACATTATAACACCAGAGACAGGAGACACGGGGGTTGGGTCCTCCGCCCCAACCCAAGACTGCTCCAGGACACCTTTCCCTTTGCTAAAGAGAGGGGAAAAAACACCTGAAGTGTTTGACGCTAAATTAGGTTTTCAAAGACAATAATTAGTCGTCTCCCCCTAAAGGTAAATTACCTGCTACCCAATTGAACTGCCTTCTAATTATAGGCATACGCCTCAGAGCCATTGCCAAGGATTCTCGTTCCTGTGGTGGAAGATGTGAAACATGTTCAGATACACGGAGACGTGGTAACGAACGGCCTGAAGAAGACAGAGTTTAAACACATTGCGAGTGTGTGTGTGTGTGTATGGACTCACGCTGTGTGAAAAGCTGCTGTGAGCCTGACACTTCAGCTTCAGTGGAATGATAACCTTTAGTGATTTCTCACATGCTAATAATTGCATTGTGTAATGGCTACAGTATGGTGGCTCACTCATGGTTTTCCGGTATAAGTCAAAATTGGCAAATTAAATTAATTTTTGTCAGACTATCTGTGCAGACTAGTTTCGGTCTTTTGCATATTGTAGGTGTCACAACACTGCAAAGCGCTTTGTACAGATACAGGATGGTGAAAGGGTATAGAATATTTGCACTCACCAAGTAATAAAAGAGATCCAGTCTGTGATGGAGGTCTAGGTACCCTTTGGGTCTTGGCATTTTCCATTGTTATGAGGACTCTATTCTCCGCATGGCGGCAGTGTGACTGCAGACTGGTAGGGGACGGGCTGGGGAGACACCGGAGAGAGGGGCCAGTAGTCATTTGAATTCATCACTGCTTCTGATTCCCTGACACTAATTAATATGTAAATTTCACATTGTTTGTTAGCTGCTATGTCAAACTTTGATGTGAGGAGGGAGCGGCTTCCAGGTTGAGATTTACTGTAGATTGAGGCCTGGATACCTGCCAAATATCCTAGCCAGTCGGTAATCTAATATTTTATTTAAATAGATAGACTAATAAATGTCTCTACAGCTTAGAACCTGAGAGACAGGCTAATGATATTTTATTAAGTCAGAGTAATTGAGGATCCCATCAAAATATGTAATTAAACACTTAAGCATAATTATGCAACACAGTAGGACCCCAGATGAATTAATTAAAGAAACGTCAATATCATCAATTCCTTTGTCCCTTTTCTACTTGTCATGATTAACATTTTAATTGGCTTAATTTGTGACAGCGTAAAATAAATGTATACTTTATTTTTAATTAGCAATAAAGCTGGGAAATTAGAGCTGAGATGTGTTCACTGTAAAATGGAGGAGAAAGTTGTCATGGCCACAAATAGATCTCCTCAGTCTGAGGTAAAATGTGAAAAAGAAAGAAACTCAGTCAATTGATTGTCATCTGTTATAAACGTCATGCATACATTCCACAAATACACATGTGACCCTGCTGCATATGCAGCAGTACAAACTCTATGTTGGATTGGATATGGGAAAAGTGTTCTTGTGCGTAAGCATGTTAGTGTGAGTGCTTCTGTGGGCCTGTCTGTGTGTATGTGTGTTATCAGCAGGCTGCCTAGGTTTGATGCATACCTGGAGAGCAGCTTAATATCCTCGGGCTGCCTCTACATGGCAGGCCAGGAGAAAGATACACACACACACACACACACACACACACACACACACACACACACACACACACAGAGACACATCCCTGGCCCCGGTGGAGCCATTTACCTTTCTCCAAGTAGGTTCAAGATATTAATTAAGATAAATCTAACTCAATTCACACATTCTGCCATCTGGTTATTTATCAGAATTATGTTAATCATTTCTGTAGGGCAGGAAAATTATTACCCATTTTGTGTATAATTCATATTAATATTCAGAATGAAATAATTCTGTATTCTGGGTCCATATGGACCCTGTGCACCATAGCATCTCTTCAGCAGAGTAGAATAAGTGGGAACACATAGACATAATGCATGTGTCAAACATTCTCCCTTAAGTGTTCTCACAAACAATATGGCCATGCAAAAACTGGAATCACATGCAATTGCACAGCCTGGAGTGATTATGATATAGGTCATACATTTTAATTGCCTTAGACTACTAAACAATAATTATATTGGGCCAACGATCCATTCACTCTACTTAAATGTCAGAGGAGCCAACCCACGATATGAGATTAAGTAGTCTGACAATGACACATTCTGCTTGAGTTGCTTATGATTTGGACTAATCTAAAGCAGCATTGTTGGCTGCTAGAAGCGGTTAGTTAATTAAACACAGAGGAGATAATTAAGATGAGACGACTGTGTGGATCACTGGTCAGTCTGCCATTATTTGGGGGACGGGCCTGGCAGGTGGCACAGCGCTCTGTCAGGTGACAGCTCACAGCCTGCGCAGCAGATCAGATCACATGATAGCGGTCAGCTCACTGTGGTTCCCCCTGGTACAACCCCCTACAGTTACAGTGAAAACCTTAGTTCAACCAAGGCCTCATTTCTGGGCAGCTTTGAGCACGACTTTCCAGCTATTTAGTTGCTGGCTGGTCACGTGCCTGGGGCAGGGGAGAGGCAGGGGTAAAGGGGAGTGCCAGGGCTGAAGCAGATCACACTCCAACACAAGCCAAGCACTAATGAGGGTGAGGCTGGGGCCAGACGACGGCCATGTGATTACATTTAGATCTGGGGGGAGATCTTGACCCATGGTGGCCTGCATCTAAGTGACATTTACCTTGGATAACCACACTGCAGCTGAGGCTTATTAACCTTTTATAGACCTGAGCACCTCCGCACGTCTTACTTGGCAAATTATTATTAAATAGACCAACTTCAACATGTAGGCTATTTTGGGAAGTCCCGTGACCATCTGTGCACTAGCTTCGTGTAGGGGTTAAGTGTAGCAAAGTAGTAATCTTTTCAATATTCCTCTAGTGACATTATTTGAGACTTGTAGAGCACCGTCCCACAAGTACCAATGGTTCCCTGCAGGGAAATAATCTGGCATACTTTCAGGAAGTCAATTTCCAGAAATGATATCCTGATTCCCTTCATAAATTGCAAAGTATAATTTCTTTATTTCAGCAATTTGGACCATTCAGCTGAACATGGAAGAAAAGAATGGATATCGAACAATTGTAGCTATTTCCTACACAATAAACAATAAATATTACATTTAAATGGTTCAAATCATCTGGATCACATTTGTTTTCAAATAATGTCAATGTGCTGCCGGACAGACTGGGATTCTTCTTCTTAATAAAAAAAACATAGAATGCATAAAAAGACGACAGGAAAAGCTCCAGGCCTATTATCATGCTTGTAACAACCATACCCCTGACTCCTATGTCTGAAATGCTATATAGCCCATTTTCCACCCAAGCCAAAAGTCTTTTAAGTCATGTGTTTAAGTGTGCTGTATCCAGCAGAGCCTGGGGTGCTTTGCCATGTCAAATCAATGCTTTCGAGTCGTGGAGAAGTCAGTCATATTTCACTCGGTTCTGCATTTAGGAGCAAGTGGATCATACTTTAGGCATTGCCATGCTTGTGTGGCAAAGGCGTTCTCATATTCAAATAGGAGATTATGGCACAGCGAGTGAGCAATATCACCTGAGAGCAATGACCTACATTATGTATAGCGTTCCTTCAGGAGCCAGTAGCTTTACTCTGCCACCACCACTCAACGCCGGTCACCGTCTCCAGGTCTGAGACCATGCCCCCTGAGCCAAATATGGGCTCCAGCTTAAATGAACAATGCACAGAAGAAACGTTAGCATCGGGTAATAGAGTAAACGTTGAGCATCAAGCCTTTTTGTGTTGTGTAAACTAAAAATCTCACCTAATAGATATCTAGATATGTATATTTGATAACGGGCCTTCACTGAGGTGTATAGACACTCCAAAAGGAAACTTCCCATAGAAATCTTTGGCATTTCTCAACACTCACATTCCCAACATTTGACTCCATGATGTGAAGAAATGCGATGCAGATATTAATTTGGCAGCAGACTGTTACTTGCGCACTGTCAATAAAGGTGACCGACAAGCATTCTGAAACAGAGTCCAGAGCCACAAGTCCCACACATCGGAGATTGCATGGTAACATGCGTCTTTAATAATGCAAAGTGATGGGCACAAAAGGCCTTACCAATGAAATCTGGAGTGAATTACAGCACCTTGAATGTCAGCATAAACATACAGGTAACTGCCTAAATAAAGGAAATGCTTGAGTAGATAGGTATTATACGTATCAGCTAACCACATATGGTATAGCAGTACTATGCCTGACTGCATAGTCAATGACGTGACATTAAACCATTGGTTGAGCCATGCAACGTCTGAGCAGGGGAATGCGAC
The DNA here is from genome assembly GCF_965601325.2 of Salmo salar. NCBI lineage: Eukaryota > Metazoa > Chordata > Actinopteri > Salmoniformes > Salmonidae > Salmo > Salmo salar. The sequence goes on from NC_138296.1 coordinate 42,443,874, forward strand.
CATGATGTGGTTAGCTGATTGGTAAAATACCTATCCAGGTGTTGTAAGATCTGGCAGGCGTCTGCAATGTTTGAGCAGAGGAACGTGCCCATTGAGATGAGAGCGATGCAACACTTTGCTCTCACACAGTCACACAGAGTATCTGTGCATGTGCACGATTGCACTTCACACTGCTACAAAGTGGTAGCTACAGGACCAAAACAGTAGAGAAGTTTAGCCTCGCGCTTCAACGCTCCAGGGTTGTTGAGGAAATTGACCCACTGCTACTGTTAACTTGGTGCTTCTACGTCATCTCGCTGAGTCTACCTTTAAAACCTGACCGAACCTAACATAAACACACTGGATGACCTGACCCATCTCCTTATAGATTACTGCCCCACAGTGGCAAGAAGTGACATCGCAAAAAAATACTGAAACTACACAACACGTAAATGGCTCCTAACCTTCCACACATAGGCTACTTTATGTCCATAACACTAAAACTGAAACTCAAATCATATCAAAAGCAAATCGATTTTTTTTTAATGAAACTTAAAGTAAATAAAAATGAATGAATCAGATCTGAAAACTTACTGAAACTAAACTGAATTTCAAATACAATTCTTTAAACTAATAGAAATAAAAACGATCATAAAAACACTAAATTATAATAACCTTGGTGGTAGTTGTACAGTGACTGTGTAAAAGTAGCCTAATAGTAATAGATGTAGATTGGTAGGTTTAGCAATGCTAAGTAGGGTAGCTATTGTCGTGTTTAGTGAGTTTCTAGTTTCAAAGTTTGTCACGTGCACAGGATACAGCAGGTGTAAAATAGTACAGTGAAATGCATACTTGCAAGTTCTTCCCCAACAATACAGAATATAATAAAAAATATATCTAATAATTATAGAAAAAGATAACACGAGGAATAAATACACAATGAGCAATGATAGCTTGGCTATATACATGGGGTAGTACGGCATCGATGTGCAGGGGAGCGATGGAATTGAGGTAGATACAGTATGTACATATAGGTAGGGATACCTATATGTCAACAGGACAGACGAACAGTAACAGCGTATGTGATGAGTCAAGAGGGCCAATGCAGATAGTTAAATAGTTAACCATTACCTACCCTGACTAACTATTTAGCATTTGTACAGCTTGGGGGTAGAAGCTGTTCAGGGTCCTGTTGGTTCCAGACTTGCCATGAGGTATCAGGGAGAACAGTCTATGACTTAGGGTGGCTGATTTTTAGGGCCTTCATCTGACACTGGACAACAACCAGGACAACTGACTGGTATAGAGGTCATGGATGGCAGGGAGCTCGGCCCCAGGAATGTACTGGGCCGTGCGTACTACCCTCTGTAGCGCCTTGCGGTCGGATGCCAAGCAGTTGCCATACCAAACGTGATGCAGCCAGTCAATATGCTCTCAATGGTGCAGCTGTAGAACTTTGAGGATCTGAGGGCCCATGCCAAATCTTTTCAACCTCCTGAAAGGGAAGAGGCGTTGTCGTGCCCTATTTACGACTGTGTTGGTGTGTGTGGACCATGACAATTCCTTAATGATGTGGACACCGAGGAACTTGAAGCTCTCAACACGCTCCAATACAGCCCCATCGATGTGGATGGGGGTGTGCTCAGCCCTCCGGTTCCTGTAGTCCACAATCAGCTCCTTTGTCTTGCTGACATTGAGGGAGAGGTTGTTGTCCTGGCACCACACTGCCAGGTCTCGGACCTCCTCCCTCTAGGCAGTTTCATCGTCATCGGTGATCAGGCCTAACACCGTTGTGTTGTCAGCAAACTTTATGAAGGTGTTGGAGTCGTGTGCAGGGATTACAGGAGGGAATTAAGCAAGTACCCCTGAGGGGCCCCGTGTTTAGGGTCAGCATGGCAGATGTGTTTTTGCCTACCCTCACCACCTGGGGGCTGCCCATCAGGAAGCATCATTGCCGGGGTTCAGCTGTGTGCCCACTGTGCCACCATTTTACACATTGCCTTAGGATGAGCTACTTTTGTAATATTTACCATGCTTGCCAAATCAGACTCAAAATCAAACTGCTCATGCAATATAATATGCTTTGATGTATTTGACCATTTTTAATGATGTTGACTTCTTTAAACGTCTTCTCCAGAACCGCTGGACCGATCGGCACCTAATTTGGAATACAGCATCTACGGATGCACATCTTCAAATATATTCTAAGACTCTAGCTAAAACAATATGGCCGCTATGAGCCGATGGCTTGCACGAATGTTTTTTCCTGTCCAACAGCGCCACAATGTGGCCAAACTCAACCCTACTATACAGGTTAGCTAGACTCATATCCTTGAGCATGTGCGCCAAATTTCATCATTGAGTCAGATGAAGAGATACAAAAATGTGCCTGTTATAGCGTCAATGTGTAGTCGATATGAAGGTACCCGCATATGTTGAGTCTTGACAGTGTTTGCAACGCGTGTACCAAGATGTGCTAAAATACAAATATCCGTGACTGACTTATGTGCCAGACCACGCCCGAGTGAATGTTTATTGGTCAGTAGCGGCCATGTTGTTTGACATACCTTGGTCCATAGAGGCCAGATATCAAGTTTAGTGCAGATCGGTCAATCCCCGCCAGAAGAGTAGCGTCGTTTTTCAATAAAATTCTAAATGCCGGAAAATCCATCATGGCAGACTTTATGGGTCCTTGAGGCAAATTTGTTTCATGTGAGGAGAGGGATCTGCATACCACATTTCTAGCGCAAACAGGGTGAGGGGTGTGGCCTTTAAAAGCTTTTCAATCGCTTGTTATAGTGCCACCATTTTGCCAATTGGCTTGGCATGAGAGGGTGTGGCCCATGGCCCAAAAACAGTCATTAATATAGCAGCAGTGTTAGTGGTTGATGGGTGTGTGAATGGTGACGTGAATGTGTGTACATGTTGAGAGAGTGTGCACGCAAGAGTGTCAGTGTAGGTGGTGTGACATGTGGGTAGAGACCAGAGTGTGTGCATAGAGTCAGTGCAGATAGTCTGTGGATGAGGGTGGGCAGTCATTGTCAGCTGTTCAAGAGTCTTATTGCTTGGGATAGAAGCTGTCTCGGAGTCTGTTGGTTTGAGTCTCGGTGCTAAGGTATCGCCTGCTGGAGGGTGGCAGAGAGAACAGTCCATGGCTGGGGTGGCTGGAGTCTCTGGCAATCTTTCAGGCCATCCTCTGACACCGCCTTCCTGTGTTAGGTTGTTAGAGTGGGTTAATTTAGTGGGTTGGAGTGAGCTGTGGGGCATAATCTGTCTTGGAATGTGTTCCCCCAGTGCTATAATTATTAAAAAATGTGAAAGGCCCATTGCAGTTAATTTAACAGTGGGAAGTTAGCTTAATGAAAGTAGCTGATGTAGTTATTAAAACAGCTGTACCTCTTGATTGGTAGATGATTGGTTATTTCTGTTCTGATTTCACATTTGAATAGCATGGAAACAGACCAAGATTTCATACCCACTAAGTTTGTCGAAGTTTATAGAAAATGTAGTTGATTTGGTTACTAAATCAGCTGTATAATGTGATTGGTAGAAGATAGCTGTTCTGATTTCAGATTTGACTAGCAGAGAAGCAAACTAAGTTTTTGACTGAGTTGTTGGGAAAGTGGTCATAGCTGATTTGTGTCAAAAGTGACATTGTTAACAGTAAATAAAAGGTTGGAAGTCATGGGAGTTAACAATGGGAGCTTTAGAATGTTGAAGAAATCCAATTAAAGTCTTTTTAGGAGGACAAAATTCTTATTTTACAAGAAACCTATTGCAGACCAGTCTGCACGTTTTAAAGTTTGAATGGAGTTTCTAGCTTCAACCGGTGTAAGAGGAGAAGCATTCCAAATAACTTAAGTCAGAATTAAGTTGTACATTATTTAAAGTGGAACTGCTGTCGCAAGTTCCTTTAATAAGAGCTGACATCAAACATGTTAGCCCTGGGCTAATTACTGCCCTAGGTTAAGTATAGCCCGGGGGCAAAGACTGCACTGCACTGCACTCAACCTTACAGCGCATAATGCAGTGTTATAGTGTGATGGAGAGTCAACAGCTTTTTCTAATGGGCCCAAAGCAGGCTCTCTTTCATGCATATCCTCAACATGTTAGATAAATGAAAGCGTACAATAACCATACAACATAGTTTGGGTTTAATGCTCCAAAGTCATGCTAAAGTGTACCAGCATCAGACGGCTGGTAAAAAGCCATGTGAAGAGGCTCAACTAAAGCCACAGACGTTCATCATGGCTTTTACCCTATCAAAGTCTAATCTGTCGGGGATTTCACGTGTGTTAACACAGCTACAAACGCAGAGAGCAAACACGTCGACAACAAGTGCATAAATGTCTCGATATATTAAACAACCAGACAATAAACAACCTATTCAATTCCAGGGATTTGCATGAGAAATGGGAGTATTAGTGAACACAGACATCCTCAATATCTACTTTCAGAAGAAGACTGACTTCAAACATTATCCTGTGAGTGAGAGGAAAGGAGAAGAGAGCCAAGCCCGACAGAGAGAGAGCCATGTCTTCCTCTCAGTTTTGGGCATATCTGTGCTCACAATATCAAAGATTAGTACAGTGTCACCACAGATCTGCAATAAGCTAATTGCTTAATTAGCTGACCCAATTCGATAAGCTTCTTTTAGCATATTAACAAGAGCTACGTAATACATAGCTGTGATTCATGACGACTGGGTTTATTTACGGGGTTTACAATTATGAGGGTGAAATACAAAACGTTATGGTCAATAATGCTCCTTTCATGAAAGTTCTGTAAAATAACATGTGATCATGTAAAACATTTCCAGTCCATCACATATTCATGATTAGAATGCTCAGACTACTTGATATGCACAGCTACTTTACGTCCGCTATGCGTCAGTGTCGGTGTGTTCCCGTTGAAACAATTAAGTTGAATCTGGGAATGATTTCACTGCACTCGCAATAATTCTGGACAATGGAGCATGAGGGTTAAACATAAAAATAATTTTCTTATTAGGTTGAAATGGATTAATTTACATTTTCTCCTTGCATACTTTACATATCCTGTATGATCTCTTGCACAGCGCAGGGAGGTCTGGGTAAAAGAGCACTATTTGTATAGGATGAACTCATCTATATGCTAATTCATTGGCATGTAGACCTGCTTCATTTCTCTGATTCATTCCTGTTTACCTATTAGCTGTTATAGATGCAAAAGGAAATTGGAATATTAAAAACCAAAAAGCTGAGGGCTACAAAGCATTAGCAGTACATCACCTGTTATTGTAGTCGTATTAGGGTGCCATTGTTGGCCTTTGTTTAAGCTGCACCCAAGAGCCAGGCTCCAAGTGAGGTTTCGTAAATAAAATGAGCCATCCCTTTAGTTAAGTGGGACCTGGTGCACCTGACAAACCATAATGAGGTTTCAAATGTACCTAAGCCGAGACAATGTCATATGGAAACGGGTCCAAAGCCTGTCTTAATATGTAGCAAAGGTTTCTTTTCAGGGGGGGCAGTCAAACTTAGTGTCTCAAAGCAACTCTGTTACACTTGCTTAGCACTACAGTGCAAGTTGAATACAACTACCTTTACTAAAACGCCACATGGCAACACCAACATGGGCTTATATGGGAGATGTGACAGATCATATTACAACCAGAGCCTAAATGCTAATGTAATTCCACATGAACTGGGCTTAAATAGATCCAATCGACCATTCGCTGATACCCACTTCCGTTGTGTTTAAGAGGATGACAACCTCCCTCTTATTGTCTAAGTAATTCACCAAAATTGCCACTTATAGCCGCTCAGAGTTGTACGTTTCATCTCGGAGCTTCCTCTGGTCTTTGCTACTCATCCCATTCCGACTTCCTTCCGAAAACGCCACCACTTCATTAACCTTGCCAAGCGAGAGATAAGACAGGCATTGCATCAAAGCAGTCTGCCCACAGAGAGAGAGAACAGAGCCCAGTCTCTCCACTACACAGCAGCAGTCACACACCCAAGCAGAGACACTCCACAGACTTATGCGAAACTCAGGAGCGTGTGTTCTAAACTGTGTCACTCATAGGCTGTCTGAGAAACGAACAACTATATATCCGTTATGTTTTAAACAGTATTGAGTGAGAAGTGTGTTTTTTGTTTGAAAGCAAGGTGAACTTCCCCCATTGCACTGTCCACAATTGGACCACTGTCCAGAACATAACCAGGAGTCTGAAGGGAACATATGGTACCATACTGTAAAGACTGCTCAGTTACACAGAAACACTGTTGATGTTGCATTGACCTCTGACCTTAGAGGCATGGACATGAAAGGAATGATTGATGGAAAAGGCAGTGGAAAATAACTATTACCAAATTAAGTAATTGCCTGACAGCAATAATTACTGTAGCAACATAATACAAATATCATTTACAAGACTTCTATTTATACTACATGTTTGTTTTACTTAAATCGCCCTGCCCACAATTTCTGAAAAAATTATTTTCCTTAGGAGGAAACTGCAAATCCCTGTCTGGATTCTGTTAAAAGGCTTAAAATGTCACTAAATGCCAGGGCTGAGACTCCTGCTAACATGTAGGTCTTTAAGACAAGATGGTAAAGCGTTGAAAGTTACCTGAAATTGATGAGGTTAATATTCTTATCGCAAACTGAGGGGTTCTGTGAAAGTGGATATTGAAAAAAGGTAGACGGCACCATAACCCTTCATATTAGAGGGTATCAAACAGGACTTATGCAATGTAAACAGCAATTACTCATTGAATTGTTTATCATAGTCTTTAGATAATGGAATACACCGGCATATTTCAAAGAAATTAAATATTGTGGAGAAGACGTCACTGTCTTCATATGGGGGTATTACTAAAATATTACACCAACCAAACTGTTCTTGCATAGCAGACTGGAATTCAACATTAAATCACTTAACACATCCCTTTACTGAACATCTGAAATGCCAAATATGTCCACAGTGGCATCTCACTTATGATTAGCACACTTTCTGATATCAAAAAGGACCAAAGGCCAGATTCTGTTCCTAGGTTTCTTTGGAGACCATCCTCTCTTGGTTTTCAGCCAAATGTGAATCACAGGTAAAATACAGTGAAGTCAGTCATCCACCGAGCCAGCCCATAGTCTGAGGAGAGTGAGACATTCTGGCATCTATTAAGACTTATGTTATGTATTGTGTTGTGAGGGGAATTTTACTGATCCACAAAACCAGCAGGAAAAGGATAAGTGTGAGAGTTATAAGACCTTGTGGTAAAGCAACTGCATTGCAGAATCTCTGTTAAGTTAAAAGTTGCTGTGGCATTGAGCAGAAAGTCAGGCAGAATCCTGCATGCCCACTGATAACATGGTTGGATTAGGGATGTTTAAGGGAAGTGAAAATTATTCATTTGAGATGGATGAAAGCTGCACTTGTCAAATCTACCAGTCATGTACTTTATATATTTAATTTCCACTAGCCAGCATACATAATTTCTCCTCAATGCAAATTTCTACACACTGGAATTGTGAGCGTATTTACCTCGGCTCTCTCAAAACGTTCTGACACAGAAAAAGTATCGTCACTAAAAAAATAAAAAAAATAAAAAAAATTACTCCATTGAAGTAAAGCTGTGAACAAAACAATGCGATTCTGGTTTGCCATATTGAGAAACTAATTTTACACATCCATTTACAATCAAATGACTAGACAAACAACTTTCATTTGAAATAATGCTTTAAGATGAAATGAATGTGATGCGGGTTAGACCCTGGTTTTAGCACATCTAATGACAACTTTTAGCACATGCTCAATTGTGTCTAGTGTGTTAGTCCACTAAAAGTGTTGTAACTACTGTATGATTTATAAGTCATAAAGTCTTTCCCTTTCACTTAGTGTTGGTCTTACAGCCTAGCAACTCATAGAACATGTCCGTCTCCCTGTACAAATATTAAGATCTCTGATGAGAATTAAGTCTCCAGCCTGGATGGCCAATAAATTAGAGGCACGCTTCTCGTTTACTCATCAGAGCTAATGAGCCTGATAAAATTACCTCGAGGATCATAATTACAGGCTAGTGGCAGACTGAATGAGTACAACATGCGCACACACACATTTTATACAGAGGGGTTAACCCATATGCCCTCAAAAATGCTTACTGGTGTCTTGTTACTATAGCAATTATGGCTAAAACTATCAAATATAAATTACACTATAGATGGGTAGTGGATTTCATTGTAAAACATGCGTAAGGATGCAATACAATGTAGAGTACGGCACAAGTCCTTGTAACAAATAATTTAAACGAATTGAACGTAAAACCCTGAATAAGTCAAGATAACGTGTATTTTGTCAGAGCCAGTACAACACATTATTGCCACCCTTTCATAAAGATTAACCACTCCATCAGTAATGGCATATTTTGATGGACAGCGCGGACACAAGAGCTCACCTCAGAGGATTTCATTTCAGCACATTCACAGGACGAATTGTTTTACTTATGAATATTAATGGCCCTCTAATTTGAGGCCGTTGTTAATGCTTGTCGCTAGGAGCCTGGCAAATCAGGTCCCATTCCTGTTAAAACCATGTATTAGACACCCCCCTGACACTAAGCCCTCGCCTTTGATTCTTAATTGCAGAAGCGCAAGCATTTGCAGTAGATGGGGCGCAAAGCTTTAATTACCTCGATCACGCGTATTCTGTCTTGACTGTCACCTACATCACACATGGCGTACTGCACCAATATCACCCCAGCTCCTCTCAGCTAGAAAGATGCCGTTCCAAGTTTGTGATCACAATTTCATGCATCTTCAATTGGGGATATATCATTTATAAGTAGCTGCAAATATATTGACGTGAACAAAATCATCTTGATGCCGTCCCTAAAACCCATATTAAATGCAGAAAAGTACATAGCTCTGAATGATCACTTCTGAGCTTAAGTAGGGCCCCGGCATAGCTGGTCCAGAACCAAAACATGTTGGATGAGGACTGTGGTCTGTAACTTTGTGCTTCTATGAGATAGAACTCAAGGATCGGTTTAGATTTCTCATTAGGAACTGAACAGTCTCACATGTGAAGAATTCAAATTATATTGAAAATACATCCCCTACAGTTTATCAAGGAACATGTTAATTGAAACTATAAAATATCATGGCCAATAATTGCTTAAAGTAAAATAAAAAAGGCCTACAGTTAAATTCTACAAGACCTTAAGTTAGATATGAGTGCTTTCAAAACCAAGTATGCTCAAATTATTTATTGGACAGCCAACTCATTTCAATAAAAAATAAAAAACACATTAATTTAACATTCCTTCCAAATTTTAAAAAGTCAGACATTGGGACCTGTGCATACCTCAAACAGCATTTTCACAGATGACTCCAAAAGACAACAATGTTTACTTAAAACATTGCAATAATGGACCAGGCATAAACAATGCTTCAGTAGATAATTCTATACTAATATATGTTTAATTAAAACAGGTTTAAGATTAAAAGCTCAATACAACCATTAGTTTATAAGCTACTGTTCTACGTAAGCTTTCACAATGTTATTGCATCAGCAGAGTTGGAACTTTTTGCAGCATGTATAAAATTTGCAAATAAATTAACTGTGTACTGTGGTGAATTGGATTCAGGTTCCTGCCCGGTACGTATACGGTAAAACCATGGTGCCACCTACAGCACGACAGGAGAATTACAGCCTTTAAAAATGAGGTAGCGTAGAACACGCTGCTCACCACTTCACTGGTCTACAGACAGATTCCACTAGAAATGTTACTCGATGTTTCTTTGTAATGACATACTTTTTGGAAGTAAAATAAAAGACATTGGTATTAAAATAGACATCCTGGAGCAAAAACGTCACTCAAAGGCAAGCTCTTCTTTTGATACTAACAACTTAACAGTGATATGGATTCTCCTTCACCATTATCTGGTGCAACAATACCTGTTACATTATTTTGCATTGGACTCATTCTAACAGTGACTCTTGAACACCTCTTCACAACAATCCAAACCTAGACTGTGGGGGGAAAAAAACTAACAAAGTTAAGCAAACCATGAGCTAAATTGTGTTCTCTTAGATATACACCATAACTCACAAGGAACAAAACATCACATTATGATCAGTCAAGTGTCATGAGACCCATCTCAAGAACAACACTAAATGAAGAGTGAAAGCCTGGAGTCTTCTCAAACAAAAAACATTTCTAAACAAACCTTTGTGACAAAACACCAACTTGATGTGATATGTTGCTGGGGAAAAAAAAGAAGTTGGTCTTGGACCTTAAGATCTTTTAGACTCAGCAACATACAATCTTGTTACTTATTAGCCGAGTTCCAATACCGCCATGAACAAAAGTTGGTGCACACACTCCGTATCACTTGAAAATATAAACCCAATTAAAAACAATCCAGACATGGGAAAACGCATACCTCAACCCCCCAGAGCAGATCAAAACGCAGTCCCTGGATCCCTCACAGTGACCTTTTTACTACTTTTTTGTCTGAACAGCATTTTGAAGGAAGACTTCCTCTTGATTTTGGATTGTTTAAGTCCTGTCCACCAGAACAAAGAGAGGAAAAGACATTAAGCAAGGAACATCCCAGGGTTTAAAGACAGGGGCATTTTAAATACTCACCAAGAGTCTGCATCATTTCATTCAACTGCTGATCCTCTTTGTCTTCCCTAAAAATGGAGAACATGTTTAGGTTTTTCAAGTTACACATCCAGCTTGACCTCAGTGACATTCCAGTCACTGCTTGAGACCAGTGCAGATACTCAAATGCTCCTCACATTTTAAAAAAGGTCAACTGAAATTGTACAAGCAATAAAGTTGCACTACTTCCCTACCTGAGCCTGTCTTCATCCAGTCCTTCTACAATGGCGTTTCTACCGTTCACAATCTCCATCAACCTCTCCATCAGCCTGTTCTCTCGCCGACGCTCCTCTGTAGACTTCAGATGATCTGTGACACCAGGGATAAGACGACCTGTGTTAGACATAAGGGCACTACAAAACGGTAGCTGCTGATCTGTTAGGGGATTGTAAAGTAAACAGTTGAGTTGCTGTGTGAACATTGTGCCTCCTACCTGGTTTCTCCAACAGTCTACGCAGCTCACCCTCCACTCCAGGCTGCTGCTCCTCCAGGTCTTGAGTCTTAGCTCTGACAAATGCAATAAGTGATGTTTAAACCATTGTAATTCCAAAATGGTGCATATACATTTGGGTAACATTTAACTTGACAAGTACTCACATGTACACAAGCTCCGACTCCCTCCTAATGTAGGTCTGCTTCTTTCGGATCAGGTTGAACCAGTCAACCATCAGAGGGTCCATCAAAATGTCCCCCTCACCCTCTGCAAAAGGCCAGTGTCAAGGAAGTTCATTGGCAATACATAAAATAAATGACATTTATTTGTGCAAGACTTATGAACAAAATGAATCACATTGTTCCAGTCCAACATGCACATTGAGCCTTTGCCAGTGCCTAAGGGCTGTGGGTATACAAACACACCAGCCACAACCAATAGTACAAATTGGCCTGGGACAGAGAGAAGAGTCCCATTAACTCCCCCTGCCTCCTATCAGCAGGACAGACAGGAGCATGTAAGGAGTGAGGGAGGGAGTAAAGCAGTGAACCAGATAATAATATTAATATAACCGTGCCCAGATGGTGACCTTGAGCAGAGCAATCAGGCCCCCCTACTGCTCCTGCTCTGTCTGCAGCCACAGCCAGTCTCTGGGGCTGGTCAGCTCTTCACCACCACCTCGCTATCACTCAAGGGGGATGGATAGTATCAGAGAGGGAGAAGGCGCTCCCATGCGGACAATGCCCGCCTCTCGCCTCATTGGGCCGTGGAGGAGGGAAATGGAACCTGTTCGGCAGTCACCTCTCCCCTCCAGGCTGTGTGGGTTTGGATTCCTGTGTAGAGTCCCAGGTGGGCTAGCAGGGATAACATGCTCACCATCAGAGCACAACTCAAAACTGAGAAGTGGAGGGACTGGGCCATTTCAATTGAAGTACATTAAGAAATATCTAATCATAAAGGCTGGTTGGTCTATTTGGAAGTTAACTTGGAAATAAACTTTGATAGAGGGGGAGAATCTCAATTGCATACTCCTCGCATCCTCTCCCCTTCTCAAAACCCATTGGAGGAGAAGGGCTTCCTCATCCAATGGTTGAGGCGAGGAGTACGCAATTGAGATTCTCCCATGTCCTTCAAAATCTTGTCCTGAAAAAAGATCCAGTTAGGGTTGAAACATGGTCCGTGTTCTTTAACATAAACGACAAGCGATTCTGCACACAGTTAAGTCCTTCAAAAGCCAGACAAATGCCAAAACCAATAACTTAACTAAAACGTCAAAGGGAGAAAGTGTATGCAGAGGACCTCTCCCCCACTTGCTTTGGCAAATGAACAATCGCTATTAGTCAACATCAACAAAGGAAGGAGAGACACTGGGAGTAAAGGGAAGTCCCTTGGAAAGTACCTTCCTCACAGCTGCGAAGCCTCTTCTCCATCTCCACTCCCTTCCTCTCCAAGTCGCCCAGGCTGTCTTCAATCTCACGCAGCTCCTTCACTATCTGGTCCATGGGGATGTGATGGGACTTGCATTGAACAAAACAAAGAAAAACCCCATTGTGTCACCACCAATTGCTAATCCTGTGTAATGATTTAACTATAACCTGATTTTCATAAGAATATTACATATTGTCACATAGGATAGTTATTGCCTCTAGTAACATGCCACTATTTAAGTAGGAGACAAAACTGACAACTTACCGAGGGGGACCTCGTTTCAGACTGAGAGGTGTTTGTGGGTGACAAATACTTTCCATTTTTGGAGCCTAAGAGGTAGATAATCCTATTTTATTACATATTTAATGGCTGACACTCAGGGAGCCATTGTCACATAAGACTTAACTTCTGAAAATAAACAGGCTAAGACATAACAAAAAAAAGATTCAAACATCAATGGTTGAGACAATGTCTGGTAATAGAAAGTGAAGGCTCCGTCTAACCGGTGGAGCCATGGCGAGGCCGTTTAGGAGACATAGGGGGAGAATAATCGCCATCCGTTGAGCCTAAAAAAAAAAAATCAAACAGAATGTAACCGATTAATAAACTGCAATATATAGACTCCAAATACATTGTTGCGATGCAATCACTGAATGGAGTTCTTGTCTTTACCCGATCCCGAAGAGCTGAGGTGAGGCTTATTGGGAGTGGGAACCCTGTGCCAGACAGGAACCAGGGGAGGAGTGGACAACAGAGTAGAATAATTCCCATTTTTAGTACCTAGAAGGTGAGGCGCGATAATTTAAAATCCCAACAAGTCATCGAAAATGTTTACTCAATCACTTATGAGACACTAATCACTACTCTGCCAACTTTAGAGGATAATAAAAAGCATGTACCCAAGCCTCCAGAGCCGCAACGGGGCTGCTTGGGAGACGGAGCTCTGTGAGACACAGAGACAGGTGGAGGAGGGTTGAAGGCTGCTGGGGGAATCGGAGGAGAGGTAGAGCTGATGTTGACGATGATACTAGTAGCAAAAGACTTCGAGATGGCTTCAGGTTTGGGTTGCTCAACAATGATCGCTTGGTCCTTAGAGTCAGAGGTGCTGGGGAAAGAGGGTGCATGTAAGGAACAGGAAAATATTGGACTTTCCCCTGAAATCAACCATTTTGGATTGAACATACAGTAAGTACAAACAGAACATTCAGCCTCACCTTAAATATTTAGAAATAATGGAGGTGAAAAAACAGTGGAGGGGGTCAGAGGGAACTCTGGGAAGCTAGTTAGTGTTGCACTAGGGTTCATTTCAGGCATAGCACTCCTTGGGACTTGTGAGGATGGGGGAGGAGAGTGGCAGCAATTTCAGCCAATCAGCCATAACAGAGCAAGGCGAGGCAGGATGAATCTGGAGGCTGGAGGAGTGGATACATGAGATGCCCAACTGGTTAGCTCTCCAGATCAGATATATAATTTAATCTCTCACCCGGGTGACCATACCCGCCTTCCATTTGCGTGGATGTACAGGATTAGAAAGAGAAAGTGGTTGATTAACAGATAACTGATGAGCTGTCCAGACTTACTTCAGTCCTGGTCCATTTTTAACAGGCTTGAGCTTTGATCGCCAGTTAACAGGAGCCTCTGCACAGCCTGCACTTACTGCCAAAGAGAAATACATTTTCAAAGGAGAGTGGATGATTCAAGCTCATTATCAAATTCAATGTACATTTTTTTTTTTTTACATTTAAAATAAAGGGCTAAACAAGCTGGGATGACCAAATTAAAAATGGCTGTTAGTGAAGACTGCTAATGCACTAGCAGCGCATCTTATTTTCATGCACTTAAAAACAGACTTTTGTTAAACTGTATGGAAATGCTGTTCTCGGCTACACCCTTGTATTAACAAGGTAATCGAAAGCGTTCCAGCTTTTGAAGTTTCCCCTATGACCCATTGTAAAAACATGATCATGATAAAAAAAAGTACTGAAAATTAAGTGGAATTGAAAAAGCTTGCCTTTGGTGGTGGAGGATACAGTTGTTGGTCTGACGCTGGCTTTGTTGACAGTGTTAAGCAATTCCTTATTGCTTGTGGGGCTGGTGAAGAGTTGTCCTGCTGTGCCTGGCCCACATTTAGCCTGCTTCCAGCTGGGGAGGTCAGCTGAACTAAGCACGTCTCCAAACCTGGGAAGCAATACCATCACCATTAGGTTTGGAAATGTACATTTAGTATTAGCTGACATCCACAAAATGATAGGAACTGTGGCTGTGCACACTGGAACAACACTAAAAGCCTGTAGGTAAACCCAAAGGCCTTTTCTCACCTCCTTTCTGCTGGTCGGATAACAAAGTATCTGGTGTTATTGTTGTTGCAGTTCGCTTCAACTAGTTTCTGGGTAATGACAGCCCTGGCTCGGTTCTTCTCTTCCTCAGGACTCAGGGGTACCCTCGGCAGTCCTGAGGGGGCTGGGGGCTTCTGGCTGCTGGAGGGGCCCTCTGGGGCTGAGGTAGATGACTGGAAGAACCTCTGCCGTGCTGCCTGGGTTCTCTGGGCCGAGCTGGTCCAGGGTTGGGGAGCTGGGGTGGTGGTCTCCACAGGCTGCAAGACCACCTTGATGGGGATCGAAGGTACAGAGGTGGAGCGGGAGACAGACTGGACTCTGCTGGTGTCACTTCTGGATTCAACATTGGCGCTTGGGCATCCGGTTTGGATGACAACCCCAGAGGGAGGCTTGTTGCAGCCATTCTTAGTGTTCTGGTCATTGTTACAGATGAAGATACCTGGCTCCTTCCCTGGTTTATAGGCCCCAGCCAGGAGGACGATGGAGCATTCACTGCACCTAGTGAAAGGTGCAACAAAGGTATCAACACATTTTAACCATAATGATGGAGCTGCTATCTATTTTAAAAGTGGACATTTACGTGAAGCAGCTCCTGTGGTAAAGCTTCCCCTCGATGAAGTGCCGTTGGACCAGATGAACGTGGCATTTGCACACAACACATTTACTGCTCAGAGTGCCCGTCTTATTGGAGCTCTCCACCAAAACTTCAGGCTTCTGTGAAGGAGAGAGGAAAAATAAAAAAATAAAATAAAAAAAGTGTTTGTCATGTAAACTCAGCAAAAAAGAAAAAAAAAAAAAAACGTCCTCTCACTGTCAACTGCGTTTATTTTCAGCAAACTTAACATGTGTAAATATTTGTATGAACATAAGATTCAACAACTGAGACATAAACTGAACAAGTTCCAGACATGTGACTAACAGAAATGGAATAATGTGTCCCTGAACAAACTGGGGGATCAAAATCAAAACAGTCAGTATCTGGCGTAGCCACCAGCTGCATTAATTACTGCAGTGCATCTCCTCCTCAGACTACACCAGATATGCCAGTTCTTGCTGTGAGATGTAACCCAACACTTCCAAGGCACCTGCAAGTTCCCGGACATTTCTGGGGGGAAATGGCCCTAACCCTCCGATCCAACAGGTCCCAGACGTGCTCAATGGGATTGAGATTCAGGCTCTTCACTGGCCATGGCAGAACACTGACATTCCTGTCTTGCAGGAAATCACGCACAGAACAAGCATTATGGCGGGTGGCATTGTCATGCTGGAGTGTCATGTCAGGATGAGCCTGCAGGAAGGGTACCACAAGAGGGAGGAGTATGTCTTCCCTGTAACACACAGCATTGAATTTGCCTGCAATGACAAGTTCAGTCCGATGATGCTGTGGCACACCGCCCCAGACCATGACAGACCCTCCATCTCCAAATCGATCCCTCTCCAGAGTACAGGCCTTGGTTTAACGCTCATTCCGTCGACAAGAAACGCAAATCTGACCATCACCCCTGGTGAGACCAAACCGCGACTCGTCAGCGAAGAGCACTTTTTGCCAGTCTTGTCTGGTCCAGCGATGGTGGGTTTGTGCCCATAGGCGACGTTGTTGCCGTTGATGTCTGGTGAGGACCTGCCTTACAACAGGCCTACAAGCCCTCAGTCCAGCCTCTCAGCCTACTGCAGACAGTCTGAGCACTGATGGTGGGATTGTGCGTTTCTGGTGTAACTCAGGCAGTTGTTGTTGCCATCCTGTACCTATCCCGCAGGTGTGATGTTCAGATGTACAGATCCTGTGCAGGTGTTGTTACACGTGGTCTTCCACTGCGAGGACGATGGGCTGTCCGTCTTGTCTTAGGCGTCTCACAGTACGGACATAGCAATTTATTGCCCTGGCCACATCTGCAGTCCTCATGCCTCCTTGCAGCATGCCTAAGGCACGTTCACGCAAATGAGCAGAGACCCTGGGCATCTTTCTTTTGGTGCATTTCAGAGTCAGTAGAAAGAACACTAAAAAGCCCTAAGTTTTCATAACTGTGACCTTAAGCTGTTATTGTCATAACTACCGTTCCACAGGTGCACGTTCATTAATTAAACATTGTTTAAACCATTTACAATGAAGAACTGTCAAGTTATTTTGATTTTTACGAATTATCTTTGAAAGACAGGGTCCTGAAAAAGGGAGTTTAGATACACTACATGACCAAAAGTATGTGGACACCTGCTCGTCAAACATGTCATTCCAAAAATCATGGGCATTAATATGTAGTTGGTCCCCCTTTACTACTATAACAGCCTACACTCTTCTGGGAAGGCTTTCCACTCCCTGTTGGAACATTGCTGCAGGAACTTGCTTCCATTCAGCCACAAAAGCATTAGTGAGATCGGGCACTGATGTTGGACGATGAGGTCTGGCTCGCAGTCGGCGTCCCAATTCATCCCAAAGGTGTTCGATGGGGTTAAGGTCAGGGGTCTGTGCAGGCCAGTCAAGTTCTTCCACACCGAGCTTGACAAACCAACTTTAAGATTTCCCTTCAGTGGAACTAAAGGGCCTAGCCCAAACCATGAAAAACAGCCCCAGACCATTATTTCTCCAAACTTTACAGTTGGCACTAGGCTTTGGGGCAGGTAGCATTCCTGGCCAAACTCAGATTCATCCGTTGGACTGCCAAATGGTGAAGCGTGATTGGTCACTCCAGAGAAAGCATTTCCACTGCTCCAGAGTCCAATGGCGGCGAGCATTACACCACTCTAGCCAACGCTTGGCATTACCATCTTAAGCTTGTGTGTGGCTGCTCGGCCATGGAAACCCATTTCATGAAGCTCCCTATGAATAGTTCTTGTGCTGACGTTGCTTCCAGAGGCAGTTTGGAACTCTATAGTGAGTGTTACAACCGAGGATAGATGATTTTTACACGCTACAGCACTCGGCAGTCCTGTTCTGTGAGCTTGTGTGACTGACCACATCGCAGCTGAGCCATTGTTGCTCCTTGACGTTTTTACTTCACAATAACAGCACTTACAGTTTTCTGGGGCAGCTCTAGCAGGGCAGACATTTTACAAACTGACTTGTTGGAAAGGTGGCATCTTATGACAGTGCCACATTGAAAGTCACAGCTCTGCAGTAAGGCCATTCCACTGCCAATGTTTGTCTACGGAGATTGCATGCCTGTGTGCTTGAATTTATACACCTGTCAGCAATGGGTGTGGCTGAAATAGCCAAATCCACTAATTTGAAGGGGTGTCCACATACTGAATGTACACTATATATACAAAAGTAGTTCCCCTAAATGTATGCCTGTCGAACATTTTACCATTATTTTTTTAATTAGACATTAAAGAGCCATTTGTACTCCTCTAACCTGAACAGCAGCTCTGGTTGCTTTGGGGGAGGTTTTCACCATGAGAGAGGAGGGAGGTGGGCGATTCTCTATGGCCATTTTAGACACTATGGTTTTGGCAACCACCGGGAGATTCTTCTTTCCACACGGCTCCTCCTTGGAGCCCTCTGCTGGTCTTTTCACAGCACCCACGCCTCCAACTGGAAGACAACATTGGCCATCAGAAAATCAGAGGGTTGAGCCACAATACTCTAGTCTACAGTACCTGAACCAATAGCTCAGTAGAGATGCTTTGTGCATGTGAAACTGAAATTGTATATCCAAACCATCTTATAAACCAATAACCATAAACAATTTGAAAAACAAACATTTGACAAGTTTTAAATATACTACTGATTGTAAGGACAGGCACATTACACTAAACGGGTTTGAAGTAATGTTTTCACCAAATTTAACACAACACCTGTGTTTTTCCCACAATCACCTTAAGTAAACCTCACCAGGAAAGGAAGCATTTAGTGCAACATATAGGCTAGTGCTCCAATGTAACAAAGCTGCCTCAAGTCAGACAGTCTTACTAGGGTTGCGTCCGTGGAAGTAGTTGTAGTACTGGGAGACGTAGGTGAGGATGCTCAGTCGGTCTGGGATCCTCAGGGCCACCATGTCCTCTGCATCCAGCAGAGCAGCGATCCCCAGCTTGTCCTCCGCAACCCGGAAAGCCTGAAGTTAGAAATTAACACTTGTTTTATTAACCAACCCTAAAGCCATAGAGAGACAAGAGGGGTCAGGTGTATTGGAGTTCCCCCTAGCAAGCAGAACACATAACAGTTTGTAAAAATGTACAATGTTAACTTTTTTTTACATTTACAAAGCAGAGGTAATAAGGAAAAATCTTACATCATTTGAATAACACTTTCCCAATGTTCTTGAGTGTTTCTTAATATACAAAGCAGCTACTTAATTTAACTGTAAACAAAAGCCAGACAAAATGGTCTCTTCAGAAATAGGAAATAGTGAAGTCCAGCCAGCAGCTGTTTGTGGCCCCATGCCGGGGAGGTCTGGACAGGGGGTGAATAATGAATAGCACATTTTCTGTGCACACTCAGCCCTGGGAACAAGGAGGGAGAAGGACAACGGGGCATTGTTTAGGCTCAACCTGGATGTGCTCATTAAAATGTTAAAGTACAGCCTTGCAGAACGGCATATCCGTTCGCGTTGGAGCAGGAGGAGAAAGGCCAAACAACTTCTACATTTGTGAGATTCTCTGTATAACAGAAACGTAACTGCCCATTGTTGCTGTACTGTAACGAAACAGAGTCTGGACAAGACAAATGCATATTTGAGTCTGTAGTGACAGAACCACCACAGAGAAACCTGACACACACACGAAGGACTGGGACCTCCTTGTCATGAAATAGAGAGGACTACTGTCAATGTGTATGGGATTACCTCATACTAAAAAGAAGTAGCTACACAACATTGGTGTTTGGACTCCACCATGGGGGAATTCCTTCCTAGTTGGTTGGTCAAATAGACTAGCGTTACTAAAACTGAGAAGGAAAAAAAACGATATTCTTCTTTGTGGCTTAAAAACACATTTTTCTTATGCAACCCCCCAAGCAGTGTTGTCTCACCATACTGTCTAACATTTGTAAATGGACCTTTATCGTGCGGATCGAGTGGCCCACGGATAACAGTAAGCCTCATTCATAATGAATAACCCAGGGAGCCTCTTCTGGTACTCAGGTTCTTAACAGACGCTGTGGGGGATCGGCACAACTAGCAGCTAGTGTTTAGCAACAGATCCTGGAGAGCATAGAACACTATGAGGTCTGTAATCCTCAAATCAGAGGAAACCAGCACAGAGAGAATGACTAAATTATGGACAAGTCCCAGCTGCGCTGCTGTTTAACTCATTCTTATCCTAACACACTTCCTGCTATGAAGGAAATAGAGAGGGGGGGGACAACGACAAAACAGTTGGTGAAATAATTCCAAAGGAGTTAAAAACAAGTTAAATACAACCAAGTCCAACATAGTATCTGATGTTCTTCAGGTGTTAATAGTCAAGTCGGCATCTGTCGAAGTATCAATAGAAATGTGTAACTAGCCAAAGTCACTACCAAGTGAATTGTTAGGCAGTGTAACACTCACTGACTTGACACGTTCCGTACAACTCGCAGATGATATTCTCCTCACATTAAAACAGCAACATGGGACAGACCTCGTATAGCACCCCAAGCAGAGATGGTTTCCCAAACTACAGTTGGTATATGAATAACCTTGCCTGGGACATGAAATCCTAGGAATACATGTTCAGTTATCAACTGGGAAAGACGTTCTGCATTTGGCCACTGCGTTTACATACTATGCATGCTACAAGCAATAGGTCACATTTATGGTGAGCCATCACATTCTTTTCATGAGTTGCATTCAACATCACCCTTCAAAGCAAAATGTGTTTGCCCCGGTTCAATAGAAACACTTCTGAGGTATATATCAAAAATAACCATGAATTGACTTGTGCACAATTCCAGTCCTTTGGAGACTTCACTAATAAAAATAGGCCTGAATGTTACAAAGGACTTGATGCATTTCTAACAATGCAATCACCTCAATCACAAACCAACTGACTTCCTGATAAGATGGCCAAACAGTTCAGTATGGGCATGTCAATGTACATCCTTCAACTGTGCTGATGTTACATGCATAAATAGACAGTACATCTTACCAAGTTGTTGTTGTCAAAAACATCCTCTTTATTCAGGGAGTCGTAGTCTCTGAATATAGAACACAGGGAAATTAGTAATTCACATTGGGGAGGTTGATCAAAGGTTATTCTCGTGAATTTGGGTGAGTAACTGCCCTGTTCATGGAAAATACCCAGGTTTCATCAAAGATAATATTGTAGTCCACTAGTACAGCAAGAAATCTTGTGGGAATGGTTATGCTGTGAGGTTTCTTTCTATTTCAGACATTTAGTACATAAAATCGAATGTGTTCTCTTGTTAAACAAGAATGATGTTTGACCTAACCTGGAAACTCTAAGAAGTTTGACTAGGGCATATTTTATTGCCATTCATGTGACATTATGCAACGTATTGATTAAAAATAAAGGATCACATGCAAACCTACATGAAACTATGGTTAAAAAAAAACAAAGATTCCTTACTCGTAGTTCAAAATTCACTTATGAATATTTGCCTATGCTAATCTAGCCTAATTTATGAACATGCCTAGATAAATATAGGTAAAATTAAATAAAAATTGCAACCAAAAGTTTGTCCATCCTCTGACTAAAAGGACGCTGGCGAGGGGGGATTCCCGCCACCATTGTTAGACAGGAAGCCACTGGGAATACTTTAGTTCTAAATAAATAGAACATGATAGCAAATAGCGCTTCGTTTCTACTGTATGTAGTGTTACAAGGATTACATTAGGCCTAACGTTACATGAGAACATTACTTTTCTAAATCATGATTCGAAGCTATAGTCTAAGCTACAAAATGTGTTCGCAAAGTAGAAGACTACATGACAAAAACATTAAAATGTTGTTTGGTTGTGGTAAGGTACGTCGACAGGAGGCTAAGGTTTCCCAAACTCGGTAACGTTACACGTTCTGGTTTTTTGCCCTAACATTACTCAGCTGATTCAAATCAACTAATCAAGCTTTGATCATTTGAAATCAGCTGTGTGGTGTTATGGCAAAAATAAAACGGTCACCGAGTTTGGAAAACGCCGAGGTCGGTTATTCATATGATTCAAAAAATATTACAAGTTTTAACTGTAGCTTTAAAAGCGAATGCCCATCGAAGTGTTTGGACGTATTGATTGTTTGCTGCTGCTGATGATTTGTTGCACCTGATTAACCATTACGTTGAACATCAATTCTTCACCCAAATCTGTATTTTAAGTCATTATAATTCTTACATTAGGTCCGGTCTGTACTTATGGATAAGCGCACAGAACGCCAACCCGTCCCTAAAAGAAGTTGTCATGTTGATGATAGCCACATCTCGGTACCCATCGCATTGAAGTTTGCACCACTGTTGAAGCGCCTTGATGGCAGCCATCCTTCCCGGAGCGCGTCCTGACAAATAAATTACTTCCGAAAAAAGATCTATACAAAAGAAAAGTATGCAACCAGTGGGTGTTATGTCTTATTTCAGGTGATGTACAGGTAGTAGAAAGCAAGATACCGATTACCAAGAAAGAAAAGCCAGTTCAAACTATTCAGTGTTCAATCATCAGCTGATGCTCGCGACTGATACGCTACCATTGCATACCTCATGAAAAAGTATATTGGCGTGACGCAAGGGGGCGAGGCTTTGGTTCAGTATCCTAATTAACGCTGTTAATTATCACTTTACACCGTGACATAATTGCACTTTTTAATAATCACAGTGTTGGCAGTTAATCGATCCTTTTAGTGTCTGTCCGGTTATCAAATATTCATATATATATAAAATCAATGTTAACCCTATTGTTGAAGTCATTGTGGTTTTAAATTCATTATCATTTTCATGGACAAAATAGGCTATAGGCCTACAATAACGCACTAATGAGCAGACATTAGTGTTGAGGCCTTAATGAGCAACTCAATTAGGCTATGAATACAAAGGATTCGGCTGAGCCCTTGTTTGCTCATTTGCATATGGGGCATTTTCATTCGAAAAACCAATGATACATATTTTAAGTTACATGTTGCAAACTCGGAAGAGGCTTAAAGTCTCCATGAAACGAATTAACCCAGAATCCAGACCCACTGACCCATTTTGGGTCACCAATGGTGGTTTCAAATTTGACCCAAATGAGATGGGCCCAAATGAAGATTTAGTGACTGGGGGATACTCTCTAATTGAGATTGGACAACAATCAAGAACAACTTGAGTGTGTCTGAGTATGACCCAACATAGGAGAAACTGACCCACCAAGAACTCGACAACCTCAACAAGATGCATAGTCTACAAAGAGATTAGATGGACATTGATATATTTACAAACAGCAACAAAAAAACATTTACTTTGTGTAAATAATACAAGTAGCCTAATACAAAGTAGGAACAACAAAGAAAACAAAATACATTGGGAAAAACGTGTGTAGTAACACTAATTACACTAAAACGTTGTATTAACATTTTTTTTTATATGAATTGTTTTAACATATTAGCTAAATATGTGTTACCAGACCTTGAAATCTACAGAATATAAAGATATGGATCGTTTAATTATTACTGAAGCAAATGCACACGGGCAATAAATATCCTGCTGACAATGAATATACATACAGTTATAATAATACCTATGGGGTTTTCTCATTTGGGCAAAAGACCGTCCTCTGTCCTCTCTCCTCCATGACCAGGAAACCGACAACTGATCAAGAGTGTGTCAAGTCATTAGTAGGCAAACGAAAGAGTGTCCTCCCCTTCTCGATAGCAATTTTCATCAAGGATATTCATGTGCATCTTACCGCGGAAGAGTTTTGAAATCTTCCACACACCCTTTGAATCAGCTTTTGTTTTGTCAGAGGAGAAAAACATGCACACGTTTAAAAACAATATTCTACTTATTGTTTGTTTTATCTATAAAATCTCTTGCACAACTAACTTAATTTGTTTTGATCACTTTACACTTATTTTGGGATCCACCCCAGTAAACGTAATTTGCCTAATGACGAGTGAGTGGAGAAGGACCGTATCATTTCAAGTAAGCGCATTTCCATCCACGTTCACTCTCCTCGCCGACTGTCCTCGATTAACTTTTTCCTTTTTCAAAGGAGGCAAGAGAGGACGGAGGAGGTGAGCAAATCTAACTGATAAAAGGCCCATAAAAGGAGATGAGATTTCATTACCAGAGGGGGGCACTGTTAGACTACAGAGAGACTTTTGAAAACATACAGAAGACTCAAACTAACACTCAAGCAGAGCCGGCCCTGGGCATAAGTGACATAGGCACTCGACCCCCGGCCTTTATGGGGCCCCAAACTAAAAAAAAAATTGTCGAGGACTCAACTTAATGTTGAGCTTTAGAATAGTAGAATACACAAGATGCAATGTCGTGCGTTGTGCGTTGGCAGTTTTCCTCTTGCTGTGTCAGTCACTCAATTAGCTCGTCAGCTAGAATTTTTTAGATTCTGAAGTTAGTCTACCCAGCTATCTAAACATGTAGTAGTCATGGGCAAAATAATTACCGACCGGGCACAAAGGGCATGTGTGCAGGGGCCTTTACCTCCAGGGGCCCCCCTTTGATTTTGTTAGTCACTCTCAATCAGATATCATATTAACATGCTATAAGTCATGGCAAAATATGTATAATTTCAGTAAATGATCTGTAAAACTGCACATTTTTCTCTCTGCCCCATGTCAAAATGTGTAGAATTGCAGGAAATTAACTTTAAATCTTAAAATGTTTCTCTCCGTTGTCAAAGGGGCCCCCAAAATGCTAGGGCCGGCCCTACACTC
The DNA here is from genome assembly GCF_965601325.2 of Salmo salar. Lineage (NCBI taxonomy): Eukaryota > Metazoa > Chordata > Actinopteri > Salmoniformes > Salmonidae > Salmo > Salmo salar. The sequence goes on from NC_138296.1 coordinate 42,468,485, forward strand.
AAGATTTACATTCTCCTTTCATTACAATCCTTCCAACTCCCTATTCATATCCCCAGATTCTGGATTGGAATTTGCAGTGACCTTGGCCAAGTGGTGTCATATCCCATGTTTCTTCCACAGAACTAAAAGCTGTTCATGTCATACAGGAGATTGGCCATACAAAAAAGGCCAATGTCTAAGCCCGAAGGAAGTGCTCTGACTGTGAGGCTGAAAATCCTTTAGACTTGGAACAGCTGCTCTTTCCATGCTCTGAAAATCAACATAATACGGTTCAGTAGGACAAATAGTGCCACCTCTGGAAAAGTAGTGTTAATGATGATACAGGCTATTCTTATAGTCCCATCATGTAAATATGTTTTAGCCAACTGTACCTTTTTAAAACATCGATATACAGTATAGCTCAAGACGATACAATATGTGAGTCGTCTTGATATACATTTCGACAATACCGATAAAATATACAAACTGATGTATTTAAATGACAGCACTGTTGTAAAAAGTTTATCTTTCTCAGCAAAAAACAACATGTATTTGCCTCGTAATCTTCAGAAAGCGTTCCTGTCATTTGGGGGCAGTCATTTTTCAGCCACTTCCATTGTTTCCTGCGAGGGCCTGTGGCAGCACGCAGACATCCTGCCTCTCGGTCTGCAGTGAAGGTAACAGGATAGCCCCGGCCAGGGTTGGGCTTGTCATCGATGAGATCATTGAGAAGTCATCAGAGCGTTTCCTCTTTTGATTTTACCCTAATCTGATGGCTAATGTAAGAGCATTTAGTCACCAGTAATACAGCAGAATATCTAAAGACCCTGAGGTGATGGATGAAGGTCAGGACTGTATATCGGAGTTTTACATGTATTATGGAAAGATTTATTTAGGTGTGAAAAATCATGAATTTATTAAATAAAGAATTTATTCTGAATTGACTCACCTGGATAAATAAAGGTTCAATAAAATGAACCACCTCAGCGGGGAATGTGAAACGATAACAATGTCATCTTTGTTTCATGTGTTCAAGAGTTCAAGATAGTTCATGATAGAAACTGGAATTGTTCAGCCAAAGTGTAAAGAAACATTAAGGATAATATTTCAAGATGTTACTATGGATATACTATATATTTATAAGATGTTACTGTGGATATGCTATATATTTATAAGATGTTGCTGTGGATATACTATATATTTATAAGATGTTGCTATGAATATACTATATATTTATAAGATGATGCTATGGATATACTATATATGTATAAGATGTTACTATGGATATACTATATATTTATAAGATGATGCTATGGATATACTATATATGTATAAGATGTTACTATGGATATACTATATATTTATAAGATGTTGCTGTGGATATACTATATATTTATAAGAAGTTGCTGTGGAGTTACTATGTATTTATAAGATGTTACTATGGATATACTATATATTTATAAGATGTTACTATGGATATACTATATATTTATAAGATGTTACTATGGATATACTATATATTTATAAGATGTTACTATGGATATACTATATATTTATAAGATGTTACTATGGATATACTATATATTTATAAGAAGTTGCTGTGGAGTTACTATGTATTTATAAGATGTTACTATGGATATACTATATATTTATAAGATGTTACTATGGATATACTATATATTTTGGAAAGCATTCACCTCTTCCTAGTCTGAGCATTTCAAATACACGTTTAGCGTGATTGTTGATAGAGAAAGTTGTCCAGTACAGAAAAATAATGGCATTTCAAAACACAATACATTCATATAATATTAAACAAAAAATCAGCACCTTTTGTAAATGTTAGTTCATATCCTCATTGAATAACAGAATGAATAAAACCAAGGATGGGGTACTTAGGCAAGTTGCCTCAACCATAATGAGGTCTTAAGGACCTGTTTGCAAAGCCATGCAGAGAGAAAGAGCCATATCAGTTGCTCTCTCTGTCGTCAGTGTTCTGTGTTTGTGTCTGCAGTGCTGATGTCTCTCCTCCTGACCTGGCCACAGTGCTGTGGATCTCAGCCTCGTGCTCCCTGGCCTTGGCCCTTAGCTTGGCAATGCTACAGCAGCGGAACTCTTCTGGACTGGGCCCCTCCATCCCCTCCCATTCCCCTGCTGGCCCCTGAATCAAACCCTGTATGGGGGTGGTCACCACAGCAGAACGAGGTACTTTAGTCCAGGGATAGCTTCCTTTCTCCTGCCTCCTCTCCCAGTGCTCACCTTCAGAGCTCTCTAGCTCCGGTAAGCTCTTGTTGGGTTTGTCTGTTGTTGTGTCCTCAGCTTTGTTCTTCCTGGGAAATGGCTCTCCTAGCTGACCCTGCAACTTCAGCTGCCTCCGCATCTTAGCTCGGCGGTTCTGAAACCACACCTGGTGAAAATAGAACCAATGTAATATGTAGAATATGAGAGAGTGAAATCTCTTACAATGCAGTTTCGGGAAAAAAAATCAGTATCCACTAGATTTAACAGTTTTTTGACGTATTCATAAACAAATAATATTTTTTATATATAGAAAATACAGTAACATTGTGGCATGAAAGCTGATAGAAGCAAAGATGGCTTCTAGAAATCAGAGTTCATGCATTAGTAAAAATGGTTTGGAAGGAAGAGGGTGTTGGGACCGTACCTGCACTCTGGCCTCGATGAGGTCCAGTCTGAGGGCCAGGGCTTCCCTCATGAAGACGTCAGGGTAGTGGGTGGTCTCAAAGGTCTTCTCCAGCTCCTCCAGCTGCCAGCTGCTGTAGTTGGCCCGCGCACGACGCTGCTTCACTGGCCTCTGTTCATCTGGAAAGCACAGCACAACCGCCAATTACACAATCGCCAACGGTTGACAAGGAACTAATGGCTCTAGATTGGATAATTAGCGCCGCCGTTCATTAGGCCCTCTTTAACCGTGCTTGATAATTGATTGTTAGTTAGGAGCTGTTAGGAAAATCTTTTGTAAACATTTACACTGCCATTAGATAGTGCTCAATGAGTCTCTATGAGAAAATACATTCCACCAACTAATAAGCCAACACGTATCTGTAATAAATTGTCACACATGAATGTAAATATCCATGTGTTCTCCAAAGTTACAGTAATTCTGACATTCTAAGGCAGACTGTTGGTTGGAACTCACCCATGCTGGCCGTGAACTGCCCCATCCCAGCTGCCTGTGTGGCCAGGAACAGAGCCTCTTTGCAGGGCTCTGGTTGCAAGTAACTCCGCAGGGACTCATAGCTGATCAGTGGCCCAGGGATCAGGATCTGTGGAGGGGAGCCCAGTCTGGTGGGGAACGCAGGGAAGAAGTGAGCTGCGGAGGAGTGGAAGACCGCAGGTAGAAGAGTGGAGACCAACTGCCCAGGGCCAAACATTATCCAAAAGCTCTTAGAGGAGTCCAGAGTCTTAAGTGTCAATCCACTGGTATAAAGGGGACAGTCTGATACCAAAACAATTGGACGTATCTCAGCAGCACTTCACAACATCAGAGTAAACATTCTTGTTGAGGTTGGCACAAAATTGAGCAGAGTCAAGTTTTGAGGCTTTTTTACCACAGTGAAATCAAATAGGGCTGTTAATGAAGTACATCACCAGATCCAGAATGAAAGAAATCACAGAATCTTCCACCATCAATTCTGCGGGATGAATTGCAGTCATCAGCCATACATTGACTCTCGATCCAGAAGGCTACCTAAGATGAAGGTTGACATGGAGACTCAGGAGGAGCTCAGGTGAGATGCAGGTGATGGGTGGGGAGGCGAGAGAGGACTGCACTCAGCAGGTAAGGGGGTCTCACCTTAGTCTGGTGAGGTTCTCTCTCCTATCCTGCTGTTCCCCCTCCTTCCTCAGCAGTCACATGACTCACAGTGGGCCCAGACTGACTCCTGGGTGTGAGAGAGAGGGCTGGGCTTCAGAGAAATGGAGACAGGAATGTGAATCTGACCCATGATCCATCTCCAGGTAGATTTTCACACCATGGTATCATTCAATCCAAGTCCATTTAAAACCACAATGTACACTTTATCCTCTTCAGCACACCAATCCCATACAAGGTTCTGCATTCAACTTACATTATAGCAGCAGCTTCCACCCTCTATTTCATGTTGCACTCTGCATGGATTTGGTGTCTGAGGTTTACTTTGAACAAGTTAAGACATCTTTTAGCTTTGGAAATTTCAATCAAAGTGATGGATCAGACGTCAAGGTGTGAAAATGACATTAAAAAACAAAAGCTTGAACGTTCAGTTGAACACGTACACCACAAATATTTGAGAATATCGCTCGTCTTTCAATAAATAGTTGTCAAGCAGAAGAAGAAGAAACGATTCCGATGACAAACTGGTACAGCCCTTCGGAGATTATCAAAACAAGCTCAGAGGTGCCAAGCACAGAGCCACTGTTGCCAAGGTAAACAAGTTCACGCTAATTACACCACCTAATTGACATGACGTTGAATGATGACAATTAGCTGGATCGAAAACGTTTACCTAACACTTATTTCCTGATCTGATGTTCATTTTGGATGTTAGATACACTAATTGCAGTCATTATACACCCCAAAAGTTTATACAATTACAAATAAACGCTTTCCTAATAGCTAGGTCTAATCTTTCAAATGAAACGTTCAACAAAAACAATGGAAATGCTGTCATTAAATGACTAAAGTTGTCCCATCTAGTCTTCTATCTAAAATAGGCTCACCTGCTCAAATAGAAGGTTTTGTTTGGTCTTCGGCTGAAGACAGAGTTCACTGACAATGGCTGTGGGTCAGGGCTCCTTGGCCTTTGAAAACAGATAACTTTCACAGCTAAGCTTCAACTGGAATTTGCACCGATTTCATGTCACCCAGATTTGTATTTGTATTAAAACGTCTCCTCTTTCTCTCCAAGTAATATACACAATCCTAACATAAAGACTGTAACAATTACATTGAGCTAGAGATTCCAATCGATAGGGATTTAATGGGAATAATGATCACCGCAAGTGTTGGAATTGTAAATATTGTGAATTTGTATGATTGTGTGCAGGGCTCCCTTGTAAAAGTGGCCTTGGGTTCAATGGGATTTTTCAAGTTTAAATACATTTAAATAAAATCTAATAAACCTATAAACAGGTATTACCAGTGTTATACACAAATGCAAGCAGGTTTTGTTACTATGTAATAAGTTAAAGTCTTACTCAATCCCTCTTTCATGTCATCAGGTAAACTGTCCCAAATCACAGCTTAGTACGGGGCCTCAAAGTAAATCTCCACACATGCTGGAAGGAAGGTAATACAGCACTGTACTCCAACAGACCGTGACAGAGAGAGAGCATTCTCTCACATAAGAGCTACACGTATCCACTACACGTATCCACTACAAAACTTATAGACAATAATTAGGTCTCACACCTTCACACACACACACGCACGCACGCAGACAGACACACACACACTCTTTCTCTCACATAGTCAACTCACGTTGCTGTGCATACTCTTAAAGATCATCCCACCTTTCCCAAGCAGCCCAGCTGTGGCCCCGGTGTTGAAGGATCTCTGATGAGTTGATCATGATGAGGACTGACTGTCTATGATGTGAATGAAACACAGGTGTGTCAATTAATCCGGAGATACGCATCACCTGACACACCCCGCTAACTGCTTATCGGATCAGACGGCGGCTAGAACACGCCACTGTCATGGTTGTCACCACAGACTGGCGGCTTGAACTGCATACCTTTGATCAGTTCCAGAACATCAGCAGGAGACATCTGGCCAAAGCCATGCTCCCAACACCAGGGGAAGGTGAATCACTGTCTAGTCAGAGGACAGCACCTCTCTCTCCTCTCCAGTGGGGCTTTCATCCACACCTGTTCAAACACTAAATAAAGCCTACGCACAGGTATAGAGGTCAATAGACAAACATCAGAAATACCTGGACAATCTCTATGTTAAGCTGAATCTGTGAGCATGTTTATTGGTGCGTGTGTATGCGTGCGACAGCGAGGCATCAATGTTCACTCTGTTCCAGCAGCCCCCAGTCATTTCTTGGCTTCGCCGTTTCTAAAGCAAAAAGGAAAATAGATTAAAAGTGTCTAGTTTGAAGGGTGGGTAAATAAACATTGTGTGTGGGTTAGCACTGAATACTGAATGGCCATCTCCGTTCCATTTGTCCTTGGCACACAGGTAGACAGAGGGATTTCTGGGATGTCTGAAAGTATATCCCCCCCCCCCGCTGTTTTTGGTCTTTCCCGGGTTCCTCTAATGCCCATTGATCCACCTAATCAGGGGAGAAATTGGTGGAAACCAGCAGGGGTGGTTTAGCCATCAGTAAGGGGCTCGTGTACAAATGAGCTGCTTGTGGATAATTGAAGGAGGCATTAGGACAACAATGGCAGTGGCTCACACCAGTCTTCACTGGTCTCTCAGGTATTCCCAGGTCCCTGGATCACATGGCAGCCTGTGAAATCCACAGCAGACTTAAATAAAAATCACAGCATCATTAGTGGGCCTTCAACATTTGGGGGGCAAAATGCACATTCTCCATGGATTTAAAAAACCCACCAACGTTGTTGTGCCTCTTTTTCCATTACTGACTTTAGTTTGAAATGGGCTTGTTTGAGCTCGTATTTACGGCTTACAAATGTAAATGTAAAGGGATAGTTCCAAAGAGGACAAGAGAAGCAATGCTAGGAATGTTGGAATGAGAAATGCCAATACTCTGCAGTATAAGACCAACATAAAGAGCAGCTATTTAGGTTAGTGCGGTGCTAGGCAATACATGTACCATACATAACAAAAGCCTTCAATGTTCTTGTTAAAGGACATTTGAAACTGGCTCCACTATCAAATGTAACTGTGGACGTATTAGTACAGGACCTTAGATGACAGAGATTGGGAACAACGCACAATATCATTAATACTCACCCATTAGAGTGACACTTCAAAACATCCGACTAAAGTTCTGCCACATGTCTTGTGAAGATGGATGATGTTCGTTGGTGTCACGGGACTGTGCTTACGGCCGGTGTAATTTGCAGTCCGTAATAGCAGCAATGAACACTGATAAGATCAACTTTTAATGAGAGCATAAGTGAAGCTTAAGGGTTGTCACTTAACTGTCTCTGCTGCTAATGACTTTTCAGATTGTCAGGCAGATTTTTCAGACAGGGTCTAACTAAACTCCAAATTTTTATTTCTGATTCATTGCAAATTGTAAAAAACTCCAACAAAAACAACATAACCTTGCTGCGATTTTATCTCATCATCGGTTGCTTTTGGTTGCACTTACTCTTATTGACCAACTTGAACTTTAAATCAAAGCATGGCAGTACAATTGAATTCCGTCTGTTATTAAATTATTGTGATGGATGTGTTTGTCACATCCAGGGAAGACAAAGGGACATGTGTTTTAGAGCAGTGTAAGCCCCTATCTGCTCGATGCCTCACTCTCTCTGCTTGCTAAGAGTATCCTGCAGAGAGCAGGCTGATTGGTTTAGTCCTGGATCACTGGCTATGGGATAAAGCTGAGAGCCCAACCTGCTTTTCATGACAAAACGTTCAAGGGAAAGCGGCCACGATCCAAGAGCAATCACACTTTAGGCTTCAAAGTGCCAGGGGAAAAGAGAGGCGATAGCCGGTCCACATTTCTTCCACGTCGGCCAAGTGCAACTCATGCGTGGAGGAAGACGAGATGATCTAAGGAGAGGAAGACAGGTGTGCTGGGCAGGTAGAGGCACATCGGGGCCCCTCCCAGGGTTGAGTGAGAGACAAGGACTCACCCCCACCTTCCTGCACTGTCCACTTTCACATGAACTAGCAAATCAACAAATTTAACATTAAAACAACTCTTTAACAATCTGTGACTTTTCATAAAGCCATGAGAGGGCTGTTACAAAATACCTCATGTGCAGCAGTAAAAATGATTGATATAAGGTAGTTCATGAAGCTTAACTTGGAGCATGGCACATTGAGACGGTTTTAGTAGACCACAGCACCAGGTGCTTCTGAGGGCATCAAACGCTAGTCTGATGTGATGATGAATCAAGGCAGAGGTTATTAGCATGTCAGTGGCCCATCAGGCTACTTAATGACAGCCCTCTCTTTCCATCTCCTCCTCCTCACTGGCTGTCACTCATCTCTGTTCCGCCTCACTGCCACCAAGCCAATGGGATGCTGGCGCCTCACCAAGAGCCCAGGCAGCTACGGCATCTGTTGCTAGCTGATGGATAACCACAAACACTTTCAACTCCAGACTCAGTGTGTACTATAGAACACCTTACAGGTGCAGTTAACTCATTAACCAAAAAACAAGCAGTGGGGAGACCACAGACAAGTAGAATAATTGCACTACATAGAAATCTATTGCTTTTTAACTCTAACAAAATTGGAAAAGTATAGAGATAAAAATACACTCAAAACAAACGTGAGGTAACATGTTTTCAAATACAAACTAAATAATACAAGAGGCTTTTTTGTGAACAAATTGTAGCACAATTGTTTGCACTACAGGCAATAAGAAACATATTTGGACAATTAGTCAACCCATCCAAGAGTCTTTTTCATTCCAATTTGTATCCAATTGATTATGCACAGCAGCACGTATAACGGTGAAAACCATAATGGTGGCAGAATCACTTGAACATTTGAAGACATTTCCACCCCTAGCTTACCATCGATTATGACATGTTAAAAGGGTAGCGGGGAGCAGATCATTGGACATGTGTGGACCTCATTGAAGGAGGCTGCTTTCATCAGCCCCATGTGTGCCGTATGTAGAGTGACTGTCAGTCCCAACGGACAACAGCGTCCCCTGACCCACCAGTGTGGGCATGTTCCACCTTCACTAACCAACTGCTTCCTCCCCATGTCCCACCATGTAATCCAACACCAGCAAAGTACATTTCAGTGCTGGCCAAAACAGCCTGCCCACATGCAGCCTTCAAAACAGCGCTTTGGTCTGTGTGATTGAACAATTACTGCCTTGGTTAATTTCCCATAAATGGGTGAGGAAGGAACACTTAGCTGGGTTACCTGCATGCCTGCATGTTGTTTCGTCTACATCTTTGACTCCATCGAGAGGGTTTCTGAGGAAGTCAGTGGCACTGGGCAAAACAACTCACACTTTCATGGCAAATTGGTTTCCATCGCATGCCTTTAATTTGTCTTCTACACCCCAGTGAAAAGAGTGCATAACTATGACAGCCATTTCAAACATGATCTGTCTCAGAGAACGCATAGAATGAAATATGAAGGCACCAGGGTCTTGCTCCATTAACTGTTGCTCCGTTTCTCTTGTTTGAGGTGGTGAAATGTTGATGCCCAAAAGCAATAATTAGTTCTGCTGAAATTCCAAAGATTATGCTACACAATTTCAGCTGGTAACTGACTTCTCTTTGAAAATGTTTAAATATGCAGCACAGACACCATTATAGTATGAACTCTGAGGTTAGAAGCAACAGAAATGACGACATATGGCACCCTGGTTTTATGTGATGTTAATCCTATTATATTTGAGACAAAAATCCAAACGTTTTCCTCTTTTTTTTTGAGAGAGATAGACAGTATTCATTATTTCAAAAATAACAGAAGCACTACCACTGCAAAACAAGCATGAGTGACATTTTTATTTCTATTTTGTTTTTTACAATAATCATTATCACCATCTTTTGAACACTTTGATATTACCTTCGAATCAAATAATCAGTTCGTATCAATCCATAAATCCTGATGAAATGACCAAATGGATAAAACGCACAGAGCAGTTGTGTATGACTTGAGTCTAAATCTACAGTACAAAAACGTTATGGTGACACTGCCTCCCGTCAGAGGAGAAGGACTTGTACCTCCGGGTCCTCATGTTGTTGCCTCCATGTGCAGGACCTTCATGGACTCAGAGATCATAGAGCTGGTGTCAATCTGCCCATAGATCCCCACCAAGAAGGCCTTGTGGAGTAAGATGTCTGCATGCTCTGTGGAGAAAATGTTTGCTTTGAGCATGAATCCTTGTACATCTTGAAAACACAGAACAGTTTACTTTCCAACTTGCGAGTTTAGCTCCATAATAAAGACCAAGCACAGAAGCTGTGTAGTGCTGAGAAGATGGGACAATCATACCTTGACAGAGCAGCACGTATTCTGGCAGGTTCCTAAGCGCTGTCTGCACCACATCAAAGTTCCCGCTGCCCATACAGTACATGAAGGTGGGCAGGAAGTCTGCTGCAGTACTGCAGCAGTACCGAAAAAACACACATCTTACTTAGGACACGTCTTTCATGTAAAATAATGTTTCCTTAAAGTTAACACCTCACAGGTACCACTACAGCAACATTTGCAGCCACACATTCCTAGACAACGCATCAATAAATTAATATCCAGCCAGACAACTAGAGCGCAACTAGATCCCTATAAAAATAAGCAGAGAAATCCTGTCAGCATTCTGATCTTACCACGGGCTGTTCTGGATGCAGCGCAGGGCCAGGCTGAAGGCCATGTTACGACACAAGTCCTCAGTAGAACTCATCAGTCTCCGCAGGTCATTCTGTGGGCAGGGAAGGCAATGAAAACCTGTTTACTTATACTGTACAGAGTGGTGCAAAGCAGAGTGTGTTGGGGGATTATTTGTCCATAATAAAGGTCTGTTATTAGAAGGCAAACTTACAGTGAAGTACTGGATGATCTCAGGATTCCTCTTGGACTTGTCCTCCACCTCGGTCAGAACTTCCAGTACATCTGAAACAGAGGGGAGCAAAATGTTGGTAAAGTTCAGCAAAATCCCTGAAGTTACGTGTTAAACTGACCTGAGAGCGTATTAAACGTTAATGACCTTCGATGGCTTCTCCCCTGGAGATCTTCTTCAGGTACTTGGTCATGTCAGCTGCAGTCAGTGGAACGGAGGCTGAGATACTGACCAGGGGCAGGGAACCAGAGGACGACTCATCTGATCGGAGGAAACCCAGAGACATGTCAAAAACACCACAATTAGCGAGATGGTTGATTTGTATGTATCTGTACGCAGTCAAAATGTGTAATTAATATATTCTCTTTTTTTTTTTTTTTTGCCAAATTGTTGATGTGTTCTGATTCACTTATGTTTTTTCATTCAAGGCAAAGTTTTCACGAGCGGATAAGCTTACCATCTCTGTCCTCAGCAGAGCTGTCAGAGGAGCCAGTCTTCACAGGCAGGGTGAGGCCAGCCAGTAGGGACTTGAGCAGCAGGTCAGGGTGCTCTGATGAGAGGCCCCTAGTGGGACAAACAGAGAAAAACAAGTCACTCCTTCGCTGCTCCACACAATGTGAAATAACAACTGACATTAATGCAACGGTCTTGCCAATCCTAACGTCTCAATAATCATTTTTTTTTAAACTCAGCTCAATGACTTACTGTAGGATATCGGAATGCTTCTGTAGATAGGGAATGGCTGTTGCTGCATCGTGGGTAATGTACTTCTGAATGAACTGCACATATTTACTGAAGACGGCCAACGGATGCATACGAGGTCTCCTGAGGTTCTGCAGGGAATATGGACCACAACATTAATAACTCCATCATCAATAAGATATTTATTTTAATGCACAAAGCAGCTGACCTTGTGGAACTACTACTGTTCTGTGAAAAAACATTAGATCTAGTCAAGATATCCAGCCAACCACAGCTGTAACAGTGGCAACAATCTATTCTTTCCCCACCTATGAGAAGTCAAATACCTCAAACACTAAAAAGAAAAACACAAGCAAATGTCACCAAACCAACTGGAAAACCCTGAGGCTGATCTGTGACTGCGTTCCGTGTTCATTCCCTCACCTGCAGGATCTTCATGAAGGAGAGCAGGCAGTCCTGCAGCGCCCTCTGGTGTTCACTGTGGAACACCAACGGCTGCAGCAGCTCCAGGATGGCCAGCACGTTGCTGAAGAACGTCAGGTGGTTCTGGCTCCGGAACTCCTGGAAGTTGAGGTGGACGCGTCCGTGGAGAAGCGCTCCGATCATCGGCAAGTGTCTGGAAAGTTTAGAAAGGTAAGCTGTGATCATTCCCCAGACGTTCCACCTTACTACAGCAAAGGTGAGAACAAAAACATTCACAGGGTGATTATAAATCACGTCAGTGAAGGTAGCTATGGCGCTACAATCTACCATAAGAGGTGCATTGAATTCATATGTCCAACACTAAGTTTCTAATGAACATGGAGTTCACCTGAGGAGGAGGACAGGGTGGGACACAGCCAGCTTCCTGCAGGCCAGGTTAGCGTCTGACATCCGGTTCTCAGCCGACTTTGTGTCTCCCGTATCGCCTAGCAACGTGACCAGACGGTGAACCAGGACGTCGTGCTGAGAGGGAGGGATCACACATCAGTCCTTAAGACCTCCACGATGGCTTCTGTGCCAGCCAACGGCTTTGAGAAACAGTTAAGCGACTGAGCCAGCTGAAGGTCAGGTCTACCTTGCATGTGGTGCCGTCGGCGGCCCCCTCGCTGCTCAGGGTGGCGTCAGGTAAGGTCACGTGCTGGATGACCTCTGGGAAGTGCAGGTAGAGCTGGAGCAGGAGGTTCTGGCACCGCTTACTCATCACACTAAGGAACACACAATGGAGTCAGCTAGCAAACATCCGACAACAGTTTCCACACAGCAGACAGTCACAATGGTCTCCTACTACAATGCTCTCGTCTGATGGAGGCAAAGTTACACGTCAGACCGTCTACGAATCAACAGGATCTGTGTTCACTGGTCATCACTGGCGGTGTTTTCCATAAACAGCAACAACCTTGACCAAGAGTCAGATTCCAATGTCTCTTCAACAACCATCATGTAATTGGGATAAACACCAGCTAATCTAGCGATGAGCCTTAAAAGAAGAGGCTGTGAGGAGAATGCCTATCACACAGGGAATGTTTATCCCACACAAGGACAAACACAGTCTGCTTTGTAAGACGGGTTTTAAGCAACCCATGTTTTCAGTGGCAACTATTTGAACAAGACAGCTTAGCTGTGCTTAAAAATATTGTAATTGGATAGATAATTTTTCTGCTTGACCTTGGCCAGAGTTTCCCCATTACAATTGGTTTAATAACCAGAGGCAGACTCATGAAAGAAGGTTTGGCTTCTGCAAAGAGAAGTTGCACCCTGATCTCTGACAGGCAGCTAAGTCGGAGCAGGAATCCACAACACAGGCAGCACGTGTAGAGCAGCAGCCCTAATCCTCTTGGCTTTATTATAATACACTGAGCCTTTAAAGAGATCACAGAACACACGACTTCTGCTCCTTTTCATTTCACACCAATAGACCTAATTATCGCCTTTTCCCTGGTCCACACAGCGTTGTGTCTGACAGAACACTCAGTCTGTGAATTTCAACTGTTCCGTCCGGGGGTAATCTAGTGATATGGCCCCAAGTTTATCAGCTCGGTTTAAAGAGGCCAAAGACCAAGTTCAATACTGGGGCTAATTAGGGAGGGTGAAAAATATGTCTAACTAAATGAACTGTGGGCACTTTATTGAACCTTATGGGACCAAAATATTGTGGAGTGTCATGTCTGCTGCTGAAGGAACAGATGGGGTGGGGGGGGAAAGAAAGAAAGAGACAGAGACAGTTGAGAGCCAGAGACAGAGAGAGAGACAGAGACACAGAGAGAGACAGACAGAGACAGACAGAGAGACACAGAGAGACACAGAGAGACACAGAGAGACACAGAGAGACACAGAGAGACACAGAGAGACACAGAGAGAGGGCGTCTCTGTCTAAAGTAGATCACATAGCAACAGATCACCCTGTAAATAGTATAAAATTCCCATTGTACAAGCCTGACTAAGTATGTCAGTCCGAGAGCCAACACTCCACCCATACCCGTCTTCCCATTTCTTTGTACAGTTGATGAGGTATTCCGAGACTTTCTTCACTCTCTCCAGGTCGCCATGGCAACAGCTGTGGAGCAGGGGCAGCCGTGACTGGATGAGGGAGCAGGAGGTGTGGTCCAGGGTGCTCTTGGCGTTGCCGGGGGCGTTGGCAGGGGGCGAGGAGTCGCCACGGCTGTTGAGCTCAGACTCTGACATGATGAGGTCCACCAGACTGATAAGCTCCTCCGGGTTCAACCGCAGGACAAATGTATCTGTCTGTTTCTGGAGAGAGGGAGCAAGAGCACAAGAGAGAAGTGTTGAAAGCAGTCAGGCTAAGGGGGAACAAGGTTCTCTGCTTTGTGTTATGTGACTGGATTAATTGAAGTCCTCATTTGAGGGCTAGACCGGTGTACTGTGCTACCTGTGGGGTCTTCTGGTCCCGGCCCTGCCAGATACGAGGGATGTGACTGCAGGCCCACAGGAAGTCCAGAGCAGAAGATGGGTCCAGTCTGGAGAACAGCATACACAACACCATTACAGAATATTACAATACAACTTTCACTATTTGGAAAACACTGTCCGTGTGACTACTACTGCTGAAGGTAATGATTTGGGATTGATATACTGACTGACCGCTGGTCTTGCTGCTTGCTGAGAAGAGCACTGATGCACTGATGAAGAGTTGTCCAGTTGGACTGATGGGTCAGCAATGCCAGAAGGTATGGTCTGTAGGAGGGAGTTCCTTTACCCTGGAATAAACCACATGAAGTAAGGTGGTGGAGTACACACACACACACACACACACACACACACACACACACACAAATATTTGCTGAGATTACCTTGTTGAGAGCAAAGAGCAGCTTCCGCTGAAGGTCTGGACACACAGATGTGACCTCAGGGTCAAGAAGTCCCAGCCAATCAACAAGCAGCCCTGAGCTGGACCAGGTCTTTGTCACCTCAGAGCTGCTGCTGAAAGGGAAGTGAATAGATTGACAGGCTCAAGGTCGGGCTACATGAACGATGAATCTATACAATCCCTCAGTCAAACAAAGTGCTGATTATTAAACATACAATAGTAATATTTCTAAGGCATTACAAAACACAAAGTCATAAAGAGATAAACAAAATGTTCTCTATGAGATCAATGCCACAGTTAACCAGATTTGTATGTTGTTGTTTGAGTAAGGGCAAAAATACATGTCTTGAATGAATTTAGGCGTGATAGAATTTACACGCTTACTTGTTTGTATCCACCTCCATTTTCACGGCTTGCTCTTCAGTCTCCTGGAGAAGCAGCGCCATCACCATGGCAACAGGGCCTGCGGTGGTAGAGCCGGTCCCCGTCTCTGTTCCAATAGTCATTAGCAAGGCCAGCAGTTCCTCCAAATACGGAGACTTCCCCTCCACTAGCCCCTGTAACACTGGAAACAACAAACAGTACTGAGTGTTACGAGCTGTCATGTGATGGTTGTGCCGTTCCCTCAGCTACGGCGGAAAATTCAGAAGTTAAAAACCAAAAACAAACCTGGCCATGATGCTGAGCTCAGGAAAAATCTTGTGATTCAGAGGAAAAATAAAACATGGTAGAGGCAAGCCAAAAACCACCAAAACTATGAACTACCAACTACCATTATCGCATTTCTGCGTAACCTCAATCACCAGCTTGGCCGCAACCAGTTTAAAGTAAAAAAAAAAAAAAAAATCCTTCATCTGGGCTTGATGGAGACCTGAGCCCATATTGGACATAAACAAACTGGAAGCGGCTGGTCTGGTTTGGTTTCAGAGAAGAGCTTATAAACTCATAAAGGAACAGGTTAACAAAAGGAAAAACAGAGAAACAATGAAACAATGAAACAAACAGATCTGGGGAAATTGCGTAACGTCAGCCACCACATCAAAACTGGGGCAGAAATAGTGAGGATAGTTGATGTTCCAGCCTGAGAGGGAGAGTGAACGACGCACTAAAGTACCATACCTTTGCCTATCAGTTCCGGCTCTGCGTTACATCTCTCCCCTGCCTTCAGTGTGGCGATTATGGCCCTCACGGCCACCTCGGAGTCCCTCCGATAAGCCAGGGCCTCAGCCAGGTGGAGGAAGCCTGTACGAACTGCAGAGGATAGGCATAGTCAGTTATCGTCACACCGTTAACAGTGGATTACTTGACTATCTGTGACTAGGCCCAAGTATGTGTGCGTCTGTATCATAAATATATATATATATATATATATATATATATATGTGTAATTGGGTATCATTTTGTACGCAGCCAAGGACATGATAAGGAGCACGCACCATCAGTGAGCTGGTGCTTCTGGGAATACTGTCCAGCAAAGGACTTGAGCAGGGCCCGCAGCGGCCCCGCCTCCACGGCCGGGTTCTCCAACCATGTCATCATCTCCATGACAGCCTTGAAGAAGAGAGAGGAGAAGGCCACGTCCTGCGACACCAGCCGCTGAGTAGAAGAGACGGAAGAAGACCGAGAGAAGGAGAAAAAACACGTTAAAAATACAACCCAATACAATCACATCTGTTTGGTGTAAAGACAGACATTCTGTCGTAGTGGTGACTGATGAAACACACACACATATATAGGCTACAGAGAGAGACAGAGATGCAGCACTGTTACACTGTTTAGAAGGACAGCAAAGTAAATCAATCCTACCTGGTAGAGGTGCAGCTGGCGCAGCATGGGGCAGGACAGGGCGTGGCTGCGGTTCATGGCCATGACGAGGGCCCCGGCGTGGGCAGAGCTGAGCAGGGCAGCCAGGGCCTGTAGGAGATGCACTGCCACCCCACCCTGCTGGGGGTGCCCCCCGTGTCTGGCACGCACCAGCTCTTGAGCCAGAGCCTGCTGCAGGGCCAGGGAGAGGGGCCGGGGAGGGGGGCTGGGCCTGCGGAGGTCCACCTTCAGAGGGAACATCTGCCAAAAGTATTAGACCCTCAGTCAGCACTCTGAAAACAGGTGGTAGATCTGACTACAGTACTAACCAAACAACTCTGTCAGCTAGGATAATCAATCACTTCACTGTAGGCTACTTGTGGAGGTATGATTAAAAAAAAGCCTCGGTGTCTGTTTTATCAGACAAACTTCAAGAAAATGGTTGATTAAATCGGAGAGAAAACTTTTTGGAAAAATGATTTTCTCCATAAACTTCAAAAATGACTTCAGACAGGTATTAATGTGTCATCCATCTCCAGGCAGAGATACATTCCTACCTGAAGCAACATGCCGGTGAGGTCATCCTCAGGCCCAATCACTGGGATCTGATTGGCTCTCATCTTCAAGGAGCCACTAGGAGTTTCCACGGTAACTTTGGCTCTGTTCACCTCAGTACTATCTGTAAGGTTAAACATCATAGTCTTCGGGTTATTGACAGGTATGGACCCAAAATACCAAAACTGTTTTTACTGGGCTGTTCCAAAACTTTTATAAGAAATGTAACCCAGAGAGGCATAAACAAATATAATCACGTAGTAGTAGTAGTAGTAGTAAGAGACTGTATGGGGTGGCAGGTAGCCTTGCGGGTAGGAGCGTTGGGCCAGTAACCGAAAGGTTGCTGGATCGAATCCCGAGCTGACAAAGTACAAATCTATCGTTCTTCCCCTGAGCAAGGCAGTTAACCCACTGTTCCCTGGGCGCTGAAGACGTGGATGTCGATTAAGGCAGCCCGCCCGCACCTCTCGGATTGGGTTAAATGCGGAAGACACATTTCAGTTGAATCCATTCATTTGTACCCCTGACTAGGTGTCCCCCTTTCCCTGACTGACCTCTGCGAGGAGGAAGAGAGGAGCTGAGCAACCTGTGGAAAGTGTGCCCCCCTGTGGCGCCTCGTTCATGCTGCACCTCCACCAGATGAGCCATGTAGTCTGTAGCACAGGACATACAGAAACATCAGGAATAGACAATATACCGTCAGCACTAAATAGTCAGACTTAGACACAAAATCTTCAGGAATAAATTATATGAGCACTAGCTACATGACTGAGGCAAACATTATTCACGTGGAATAGATATAGTGTAGTAGGATAGTTTGTGGTCAAGCTCTCGCACTCTTGTCCATGATGTTCTGTTCCAGTGTCTGTGAGTCGTGGGACACGGCCTGGTCCAGGTACTGCAGCAGTTTACTCATACTGGACACGGGGATGCCAAACGACTGGACAAACAGCAGCAGCTGCTGGGGCTCCAGATCCTGCAGCGCTGCAGAGGACAGACATTGCGTCATAAATACCAGAATGATATTTTTTATATACGGTCGTATTTTACTCCGTTAGGCCTACACCATGTACACTTCTACCTGCGTGTATTTAAAATGTGTTTGGACTCGTACCTGCATCCACCAATCGTGCGACCTCTGACCGGATCATCCTCAGCTTCAACCAATCAGGAAGCAGCAGGGCCTCCTCGGAGGTGTCCACCAGGAAGGCGGTGGGGAGGGGTTTCTTGTCGGGGAACCAGATGTCCAGGAGGTTGAAGAAGTCACTCTCCTCTGAAAACAGACACACATGAATCATATTATACACTGAAAACAGACACTGAGGTACAGTAGACAGGCCATGTTTGTAACAAGTGTGGTATTCAGAGATGCATACCTTTGGGTGGCCCGAGCGTCAGGAGAATGACCATGGCATGGACCACCAGAATGTGCATGGTGGCCGTCTCCCCTGTGGTCCAACGCAGAAACACCTGGTCCTGAGATTCTGACTATAGAGTTCAATAGAAAGGGTCAAAGGAGTAATGTAATTTCAGTGACAACTGTATTAACAGCAAGCACCTCTAGTTGAAATGATCGATAAGGGTCTACCAATATGAAACGATCAGTCTGAAACCATCTTTCATTTAGATGTAGAAAACTTAAGGTTACACCCCCACCCCCTCCCCGTAATGATCCAATCCTCACCCAGCTGTAGAGGTCCTCTCCCTCTTTGGTCTTCCTCATCCTCCTGATGTAGCTGGAGAAGATGGAGATGAGGGCTGAGAGCACAGCGTCTGACTCGGGCCGGCAGGAGTACTTGGAGAACAGGCTGTTCATGATGGTGGAGCGCTCGACAATCAGACGGGCCACATCCTAGAGGATCACAAATCAAACCCACCTCAGTATCTAACTATGAAGGCAATACAGGGTCGTGTTCAGTGGGGAAGAAAACGTTTTGAAACTCCCTGAACTTGTTCAATAAGAACACAGACTTTAGTTCTCTGTGCAAAACGTTTTGCTACGGGGTGCTCGACTGAACACACAGCCCAGGTAAATAATAGGAGGTATGACTGAGGATAAGAGGTGTCAGGGCTACCAGAGCGAGGTCATTGTGAGACGCCTGCTCCTCCACTGGTGCATGCTGGGACAGGTAGATGAGGTAGGCGCTGATGGTCTGTGGGTCTGTCTCCATGTGGATGGCCTGGGGAAGAAACACAAACACAACACACATTCTTACCACATCCCTTCAGCAACAACAAAAAACTCGGTGTCATCTACAACCTGACAATGAGGCCAAATACGGCTCACATTGGTACGAACGATCTAGACCAGATCCCCACTGACCTGCTGCAGAGCGGTGGAGGTCATGCCCCGGACGCTGTCGAACAGGGGCAGCTTGGGGAGGTCCTGCAGGAGCCACTGGTACCCTGGCAGGAGCTCAGCATCTCTGGAGTCCTCCTCCATGGGCTGGTCCCTCTCCTCTCCATCCTTCAGACCCCCCTCAGTCAGCACCAGAGACAGACCCTGAACAGCAGCAGCCAAAGTAGATGAATACATCTCCTCAGTAAATCAATGAAACACTCATATTAGTGCGTGTCCTGTCTCTTATAATGCACCTTCATAGCCAGGACTCTTGATGCCACTTGAGAAGAGCTGAGGCGGCGCAGGAAGTAGTCCAACACCTCACACGTGGTCTGTTCGTCAGCTTTAGGACCCAACAGCAGATCCTGCAGCCGTCCAAGGAGTTGCCTCTGCTTTTGTTGCCTCTGGTGTAGCGAGAGCGACAACAGAAAAAATGGCATTTGTTGGTTTGTGTGGATGAAATAAAACGTAACAAGCGTATCCTTTGAGATGCTGGGGTCAGTGATTTCTCTAGCCACAAAAGCCATTCAAAACAAACAAAAATATGATAGCTGTTGAGAAACGGCAGCATACTTGTCTTTTCTTGGCTCTCTGCTCTTTGCTCTCTCCTTCCTCATCATCCTCGATGGGCAAGTTGTCATCTGCAGCATCGTGAAGCAGGAATTCACACAGGCACTGCACGGGCAGCACATCCAAGGACCCCTCACTGGACTGCACCAGGTCAGCCAGCCAGGGCATTGACTGAGAGGAGGCCTGGGGAAAACATAGAACACAGTTGTAAAGTTCCTTCCAGAGAGAATACTTTCTATTGGCGAGAGAGGATGTGCTCTTGTTTACCTGTCTCTGGATGATGTTGAGCAGGAAGTCAGGGTTGCGAGAGCGACAGAGGAGGTGACCCAGGCGAAGGGACTGGTTAAGGCTCTTCACCTGCTCCTGGACTGCGGGTGGGGGTTTGCGAGGGGGGCCCCTAGAAAAGAGAAACAAGTAAGATTACCACTTATTATCAAATGAATGAAAATGGGTCGGTTTCCCAGACTCAGATTAAGCCTAGCCGTGGCCTTAAAAAGACCATTCAATGGAGATTCTCCATTTAGTATGCTTCTTTTAGTTTAGGACTAGACTTAATCTGCATCTAGGAACAGTCCCTAAAAGTAGTCTACAAGGTGCAGGTATGAAGCAGGAGTCTTACTGTGGGTCCAGACTGGTGAGCTGGGACAGCAGCAGGCTGTTGCTCTCTGTGATGGTCTGCTTGGTGGAGGCAGCCGCCAGGTGGCTCTCGAAGGCCAGGATCTCCTGCTTCTCTCTCTGGGACACCTGCAGCTCCCTGTTGATCATCTCGGTCTTGGTCTCCTCATCGGCCACCGTGCATGGAGGGTAGGAGTAGTTACTGCCAAGCAGTAACGGGAAAGGGGGAGGAGAAAGATAAGGTTCGTTGAGTAGTTAGTCTGGTATGTGTTGGGTTTAAACTGATAAACGTTTCATACTTGTGACTTACTTTGTCATAACCATCTCCATGAGCATTTTCAGTGTGGGATAGCCGTCCCAGGCAGCCAAGCCTGGAGAGAAATAAATGGTTGATTGTAACAAAAGGTAAAACCTGTGGCTAAGGTTCTAATATATACTCTGGTGATTTGTAGGGAAACGTGATTGAGACTCATACCTATTTGCTGTGGATTGAAAGCGGCCACCACAAGTAGCAGGAGCCACGCTTTCCAGTAGAGTGTGGCTATCGCCAGGTTCGGAGGAGTATAGCTTGAAAAATATCAAACGTGTTATTTACAGAAAACAACATGAACATCGACTCAAAGCTGGCTGGCAAGTTGATTAACTACAGTAAAAGAGAGCAGCGTACCCCGCAGGCAGCTGGATGTTCTCTGGGTGGTGGTAGGTGCACAGGTTCAGCACTGCGTCAATCAGCTGGATCCGCTCCACTCTCAACACATCCAGATCTACAAAAGCAAAACCAGGAAACAAGGTAAATATCCCTCTCCGTGTAAAGCCAAATAAACAAAGTTCCCTAAACATCATCTCTTTTCATGAAAATGTTAACTACTGTAAGTAAGTCAACTCCACTTACCCATTGCTGTTGCAGTTGTTGTACCATCGGACTGGACCCCGGCTGCCCTCTTCACCAGGTGGTCCGCCAGCTCCATGGCGTCGGCCGGGCCCAGGGGCAGGTCACGGGACAGTCCGATGACCAGGATACGCATCAGAGTGTCCTCCAGCAGAGGCACTTCAGAGCACAGCCGCAGGAAGAAACTGGCGGAGGCAAAACAAATAAGTGATGCCAACGGAGCAGGGAGAGACAGCAGGGACAGACAGCAGGGACAGACAGCAGGGACAGACAGCAGGGACAGACAGCAGGGACAGACAGCAGGGACAGACAGCAGGGACAGACAGCAGGGACAAAACAAATCTAAAACAAAGGTTGGGAAGAGATGCTCACTTTCTGTCGCTCTCAGGGGGCCAGTTATCCCACTTGTAGTAGGTCTCCGGTTGCTCTGTGAAAAGCACCTTGTGAAGACTGTGGAAAAGTAACAAGTAAATTCTTCTTCCCATGTAATGAAAATAATCTTAAGAAACTACTGTAGGAGGTTTATTAGCTCCTCCTATGTTTATCCTTTTGAACAACCAAAGTGGCACGAAAACTCCCAAACACATACCAGTGTATATAGTCCTTGGAGGGCACTTTGGCAATAGTGGGAACAACAGTGTGAAGCCACCACACAGCATCCCTCTGAATGGCAGCGATATTATTCTGAAAGGATCTCAGACCATCCAGATCTGAAACAGACAAAAGGGATGTTCAAAATGCCCACATCGACGACAACCAGAGAACTACACGAACTTACTCTTCTTCTCTCCTTTGTCCCATGCAACGCCAGCCTCCTTGACCTGAGCTGTGATGCCCAGCATCATGGAGCATGTGAGCAGGTCTGTCACCTGGATCACAAAGCGTTCCTGTGGAAAACAGACAGAGAGCATGAGCTCAGATCCACAGAGAACACATAGAAGTTATTCATCGGTGAAGAGGCACAGAAGGGCATATAACTATGTAGGGGGTGAGTTATTTAATGGTACAGGAGACCGAGGCAAGGTGGGAGTAATATAAAGATCATGAGCTCACTTTGAACTCCATGTCGACGTAGGTGGCCTCCTTCCTTTCCTGCATCAGACCCAGGCAGAAGGACTGGAAGTTGATCTCGTGCTTGGTCTGTTTGATGATCTCTCTCAGCAAGGCTCGAGAGGCACGCAGGTAATCATCCTTATTGGTCAGCAGGTCCTGGAATACCATGGCCAGGAACTAAGGAGAGGACCAGAAGGGAGAGAACAGCTTTAAGACAAGCGGTTTCCAAACAACATCTCCTTCTTGTGTTTCAGTTATTAAAAATAAAGTAAAAGTGCGATCAATCCGAGAAAAAAAAAAACGTGCACTTCAATCCAAAGCCAATAAAGCTTATCCTGGTCCATTTCGGAACCCGGGAACCCGGAACCCGGGCTTGACATTAAATGTTTTAATTGTCCGAAAACTGAAGTCACTGTGAAAAATCAGAATGTAGTGTAGTGGGCCTTTACTAGTTCTGTATTAGAGGACAGGTACAGCTGTGTGTCGCACGGTTAATACTGGTTTGAAGACTGCTAAGCATTTGGATCGCATGCTACATGAAGGACGAGCAAAATCGTGACATAGACAAAAGACATTTAGGGAGACAAATCTTTTTCGAATAGCCTATTCCATTCAGGTGGAGCTGTGGCACGAAAGAAATGTGTAGTAGCCTAGGCCTAGCTGGTCATCTGTGTGTCTGTGAGCAGGCAGATGGAGCGAGTGACACACAGTCAACGAGCCATGCTGGCTGTGCTCTTGTTGCGTCATGTGGGGTCATGTGATCCTCATGGGCTCCAGAGCAACTCTGCTTACCTCAGAACTGGATAATTACAAACTGATTCGCATATATTCCCTCATCTTCCTCTCTTATTAGGCTACTATATGCATTGTAGGTAGGTTGCACACACTGCATCATTTCTTTCAGAAGCTTTCATCAGCTGTAGTATAAGTTCTCTTTTGACTCATCATCTTGGGATTGTTTGCTCAATTTCACCCCGTGGCCTAAAATAAATCTGTGTTTGAGAATAGCAAAGACTCTGACTTTCATTATTATTCCCATTTAAAATCTGCAACTTTAGGACATATAAATAGTTTATTAGAATAGTTTGGAAAACAGTCTTCATAACTTTAATCGGACTTAATGCTTTATGATATTTTCAAGTTAGTTTCCAACCTCACATGCATGCAGCATTTCTGTCTTATAATTCTTTGCTCAACTAAGATTTGTTCAAATGTCTCATTTGATCTTTATATCTTGCTATTGTTTCTATCTCTCTCATTATTACCTTAGGCCTCCCCTGTTTTGGAGTTATTTAAAAGCAACTTAAACTTTGAGATGATGAAATAGCACGGCAGGAGAAATCTAGCATGCATTAAACTGAGAGTGGCTTAATAGGCCAAGTCATTAATATGAAATGAAAAATGTGGGCTTCTATAACAATAAGACACCGGAGTGTCCTCTATATAAATAGACTGGCTATTGGCCCAGATCATCCGACATTCGAGAGAGAAAGAAGAATATATATATTCTGACTGGATATTTTGTGCTGCTTTAGTCAGACTCTTACAACTCGATCACACCGACAGCATCATTGCGTTTAAGTACAGCAGAAGTACATTCCTTTCCAATGGACCGCTGCGTTTGCCTTTGCAGCATTGAGTTGTAGAGGCAGTTGCGGTGTGTTCTGTGTGGTGCATATGTTGGATTCATCGAACGTATGCAACAAATTGTATGCGTAGACGGCTTGACAGAAATGGTACCACAAGGTGAATGTTTAACTTTTGTTGCACACATATCCAGATGCTGCAGCGTACCATTTTGCACAATGACACTGTTGGTGTGATCGAGGCGTTAGCACTGTCTACAGTGTTCTCTTGCTTTGTGTAAATATTACATATTGATTGAAATAGGCTTTAGCAAATAGGAATATAGGCAATTTACTCAGAATGTCAATTGTTTGATATTGTGATTTTTTTTACTTGTCCATTCGGAAAATTAAAATCTATATTCTGGTTGTCCGACATTCATTTTTTATATATTTTTATTATTTGCCCCGGACAAGCCTTAATTTCGAGCACTGTGAGCCACATATATTTACTTTCCCCACAGTAACACATTTTGTTATTTTCCCCAGCTGTCTTGTCAGCATGGAATACTCCCTCACCTTAGGGGCCTGCTCTGGGCTGTGCTGGAGCAGTGTGTGAAGGACTTGCATGTTGTTGGGGTTCCTGGCATTGGACAGCTCGTTGAAGATCACCAGCTTCACCATAGTTCCCAGGTTGTCTTTGTGTGCATTCAGTAGCTCCCTGGTTAACAAAGGCCAGACAGCACAGTTAAGTGTATGAATAAAGCGTTCTGCACCAAGGCTTTTGAAATATAAATGGTCCCCTATAGGATGTTCAAACTAACAACATTGAACACATCAACTATGTTGATATGCAACAACTTGTTCGGGTTGAGGTTTGGTTTGAACCAGGATGAGGACATGAAGCTAGGGTTTGGGTAAGGGTTTGTGGTTGAGGCCCCTGGGTACTTAGTTGAACATCTATAAAGCATGTGTAGGGGACTATCCAAACTAAACAATCATATGGCCATAAGAGAGGACCTGCAGACCTGACACAGAGCATGTAGTGATTGAGGATGACTTTAGGTTTCAGACGGATCTTGATGAGGTTGGAGATCACCTCCATGTCATCCGCTCCATGGGAGTTGCAGTTCATACAGAGAGACATGAGAAGGTCCTGAGCTGGACGGGTCAGCTGCAGAGACAAAAGGCTTCATTATACATAACGGAACACTAGTTCACTATCAGATTTCATTTCATGCAAACAGATGCATTTACATTCTGGATTTGAGGCTGGAAGGAGATGGCTCTAATGTTCACTTTAGACCACGATTGCCAATGAAATGATGATTCCTGTTAACTAGTGAAGGTGATGTGTGTAGCCGAGTGTTACTCCTCCTCTCACCTTTGGATTCTGCAGCCACATCTCTAGCCTCTGCACAGCCATAAGCCGCACCTCCTTGTAGCCACAGGTGGCAGTGAGCAGACGGAGCAGGTTACGGGACACATTGTCCATGGGCTGCCTGCGGTTCAACTGGTCCTTCAGGACATCTAGAACATAGTCCTCCACACTCTCAGACAGCTCCTCGTACCTACGATGAGATGAAGAGTGAATGAACACAAACTGTCCAATAAACTGATCGGTCTAAGTAGAAGCAGACAGACAATACAGACAGGCAATCGATATATTACTGCTACTGTATACGTAGTAACCTATGCCTAAATACCTTGGCATAACTTGTCCATCATCTTCAGGGCTAAGTTTCTCCTCAGCAATCAGCAATTCAGTCTGGCTGTCATCCTCATCTGGGGTGGAGGGGTGAGGACTGCTCCCTGGAAAGTTGACATTTTAGTCATTTAGCAGACGCTCATAACCAGAGCGACTCAGAAGAGTAATTAAGGTTAAGTGCCTTGCTCAAGGGCACAGACAGATGTTTCACCTAGTCGGCTTGGGGATTCGAACCAGCAACCTTCCGGTTACTGTCCCAACGCTCTTAACCGCTAGGCTACCGCCAAATGTTAAATGACGTAGTAATGATTAAGAGTCAAATCCAATGTCCCTGGATTCACACCTGAACAAACCGGTAGGTACATACATACAGTACTATACCTGCACTGATATCTCCACCGGAGCGGCCAGTGTCAGTCTGCAACTGCAGCAGCATACTCTTTGGGGGCATTTTGGTACTGAAGGCAGTCTGGATATTGTCCACAAAATTCTTACAATGGGAACTGTCTACCCAAATTCGCTCCCCCAAAGAGTCCTCAATGTACACCTGAAAAGAAGATGAACGTGTTAAAGAGCGCACAAGAGTGGTAACAATGCAGCTAGAATAAAAACAGAAATCCAACAGGAATGATGAGTGGTTCTCACTTTGACAAAGATCTCTGGCCAGTTCTCATCCTCCTCATAGGCTGCCATCAGCAGGTTGCAGGCTAGCACAGACACCAGACTGTTGCCCTTTGCTTTGAAGTTGATGGAGGCATCCCGGCGAAGGAGACTGCACAAGGCCTGTCCACGTACAGATAGAAAAAGTAATGAACCAATCTGTATAACAATTGTATGGAACTGATTGTAAAATGTTGCGTTTCAAATCTCACCTCAATAATGCCTTCAGTGGCAAAGAGATTGGGCTTAATCTTGGCCAGGAACATGAGGCTGAGGTATAGTGTTATGTCAGGTTTGGCCCGGTTCATCTTCAGCTGTTTGACAGCTCCACAGAGCACCCCTTCAATGCGATCATCATTTCCATCCTGCTCTGCATTCTCAATCTCATCCAGGAGCACTGCTGGGGGGACTGCATGAGAACCATTGTGTTAGTAATATGCACAGTCACAGCATCAGGATTCACCACTACCTATTCCTCTGAAAAAAACAACATTTGAATTGATACTGTTTCCTACCTTCTATGGGCACCACTGAGGGCTCCTTGATCGAAGGCGATATAGCCCTTTTGTCCACTGCTGCCACATCAGCCAGTCGTCCTAGGGCGCTGACAGGAGGGGTAGAGGAGATCTTGGGGCGCTTCACGAGGCCGGACAGGCCAGAGGAGGATGGAAGTGACGAGGAAGTCTCTCGTTTACGGTCAGCGGGTAAGGTGGACGCTGGCTTAAGGAGAACTGCAGGTGCTTTGGACTCTCCGCCACTCTTTGACCCCAGTGCTATGAAATCTCCAGGAGGAGGGTGACCTATATGCAAACATTTTGAAGAGAAAGACTTGTAATAGTATTGTATGTTTGACAAAAGTTAGGTAAAGTGGGTACACATAGCTAGATACTGTACATACCGGAGGGTTTCGCAGCACTAGGCCGCCTAATCGTTGTAGGCTTGGGACGATTCATCATGTACACTCACTGCCAGATCATGTACTGTGTGGGTGCAGTGATTTCAACATCAGACACACAGATAGCTAGTTAGCATAGCTACCTGGAAACTGGTCGGTAAATAATTCCTCATCTCAACATCGAGGCTGCCTATTTGTAAAGCATTTTCACATCAAGATAACGGATTTATCCTCGAAAAGTGCTTAAAACCTTTGGCATTTGTCAAACTGACAGGGCTAAGTAGTAGCTACTAGCCTATCTATCTAATGTTATTGTGAAGCATTATAGAAAGCGGCTACCTACGTTTACCGGTATGTGATCTAGCTAGTAGCTAGCTACAAGCAATTACATCGGCAAAAAGCTAGTTAGATTAACAACTAAGTGTTAGTTCGTTTCCAATATGCATGGAACGTATGACTGACTGTTGCAATTGAAAACTATTGAATATCAAAAAGAAACAGATTCGTTCTCACTTCCATATTGTTTTCCTGAACGGAAGTTCCCGCGTCTCGAACGGAAGTCCCGCCCGTGAAAGGGTGAGCGTTAAAGAACATAAAAAATGTGCTCGTGCTGTGCAGATCACAAACTAAATGAAGATTAGGCTATAGGTTATTAAGTATAGAAACATATGCATTTTGTTATTAATAAAAATGTATTTAAATATTTTTCATTCAAATAATGTATGACTAATGTTCCCATTGTAATTGTATTTATCCTATAATGTAATTTCTCCGGTTTCACAAGTAGGCATAGGCCAAGTGTAATAATATATGGCAGTGGGTGTTGTTATGGGTGGCACTATTTGCCTAAAAGCTTTGGAAAAGGAATAAGGTTTCCAATAATCCTAACAATGATGTCAGGCATGGAAACATACATTACTGCTTGTGCCAGACATAAGAAAACAGTACTGTCACCCAGAAAGGCACACCACAAAACACACACTGTAAAGCACACATTGAAAAAAAAAAACATGTGCTTGTAATCTAGCCTTGTTAGTGAAAATGCTTTAGTTCTTGTATTTGGTTACAGTTACTGCTTATGAAAACAGCATGTCAACTGTGCTCTCCTTTGATGATACACATTCCATTTATCTGATGACATCATTACAGTGCATAACATAGCTGCCGTACTATTCCCAAAACATAAGATGAGCCATCTATCCTACTTTCGACACTGTTACAGTATTCTCCATGCTATTACATCAGACATGTTTGACACTTTCTCTAATAGCAACAAACTAGCCTACATCTTATTCAGAGACAATATTGCTGAATACCAGTCTTTCATAACAGACTACTAAGACAAACTGAAACTGCTTCACCACATGTTTCCATAGCCCTGTAACCTGACAGTGTGTTACATAAAGTGTTTTTCATATTAACCATATTTTGGATAAATCAGTGGAATGCTTAGTCATGTTCCAAATATAAATCCTGTGTCACATGGGAAGTCCACAAACCTGCAAAACCAATTTGTGAGTATTCTGTTTCTTCAGAAACAGCTCACGGGCAACTATGAGTCAATGTTTTTAAGGAGAAATCCACCCAAAACAGAATCTCCCATTTTGTATGCACCTCAGGAAGCTAAAGTCAATGTGGTAGTCATATTGCTGTGACAATTGCAACCCTTTTAATTTGTTTTGCTTAGTACCCAGGGTTGAATAGGTTACTTTCTAAATGTAATCTGTTAGTTACGAGTTATCTGTCCAAAATTGTAGTCAGTAACTTAATTTTTGTATTACCCAAACTCAGTAACCTAATCTGATGACTTCCAGTTATGTTTGGATTACTTTCGCTTCAAGAGGCATTAGAAGACTACAAAGAGGAATTGAATGTCATTGAGAAAACATCCTTTCTGAAAATAAAAGTAATTCAAGAAGTAATCATCTAGTTTTTCAACAAAAAAAATTGCTGGTAACGTAACTGATTCGTTTTTTTTGGTAATCTGTTTACATGTAAACAGTTACTCCCAAACCCTGCTAATAACTAGACTGAAGAAGTTAGTGAAGTCATCATGTATATGTTAATCATCAACAGTCCGTTGGGGTATTGGAGGTTTTTGTCTCAGATAATTTTATCCGAGCTCAGCATCATCGGTGGGATATCGTGGGCATAAAAGATAACACCTCCTCTGATCTTTATTGTTTCATGTCCCAGTACACTACTGTGTAATATTGATTTAGTCAAAACAAAGACATGAACAGACAAGTCCTGCCTCAGGTAAAGGCTTCGACACTGCTGGAGTGGAACATGGGTGACACATTTTTCTAATAAATCGTCCACATGATCAATAAAATAATGAATTGCCGACAGCCCAACTATACACCAAACCAAACAATCCCATGCCACAGTGCACATTCAATTATATTTTTAATTACAAGAATGCTCAGGGGGGGATTACAGACGCATATAAACTATTGCGAACATAACCTGATGTTAATTCTGTTGACAAGATGTGCTCTAATAATGCAGGTTTGGGCATTGCTTTAGAATGAGAACCACCCATAACAGAAACTTGAGTAAATACTCATCTCATAAGCTGCATTTGCTATCAACTTTAAATGTACAGATCCCAGCACATCAATGTACAATTTAGTCCATATGCCTCTACTGAGGAAAACGCTCATGTGTTGAATCACCCATGGCAATGGTCATCCACAGAAATACAACCATACACCAACCTCCTGGCTCTAGGCCCAGCTACAGTGGGTGAACTCCACGGGAGTTAGTCAGTTCCTTTGCGAGGAAATTTGTGGGAATCTTTTTTCTTATTATTTCCAGTGTAATGGAGAGGTCCTCACTAAAGACATCCTGATTTGAATCAATGTATTAATGCATATTGTAAGGAGCAAGTTGATTATTATATGAATATCATTTAGTAATTTACAACCCTTCCATATAAATTTGACCTTTTCCATTCTCAAACCTCTGCAGCGCAGTCTATGGTTGCGTTTACACAGGCAGCCCAATTCGGATCTTTTGCCACTAAATGGTCTTTTGACTAATCAGATCGGATCTTTTGCCAATAATTGGGCAAAAGACCAGAATTGGAATGCCCGTGTAAATGCGTGTTCATTGTTTCAATGGTTCTATTGGTGCATCTAAATTGATGTGGCAGGTGAATACTGTTGAAGCCAAATAGTCCATAGCCTTAAGGTGTGTCAGCATTGCTTATCAACCTCTGTGCTCAGTTTGAGGATGTTCAATGAGATGAGCCCTAGAGTTAGGCTGTTAATGTGTATCATGTACATACACATTTTAAACATGCAGTATTAAAATTAGTAAATCGTTTTTGGAAGAATATTTTATCTGTCTGTTTAAATAAAAAATGCAGCGTTTTTTTTCTAAAGCATTTCACCTAAGAGAATGTCTGTCACCCTTCTCAGACTATATATTGTCATGCATGAGAATGGTCTTGGGGCAGTAATGTAAGTGGTTAGTAAGAAGGCGGAATAAGCAAGTTTATAGTTGGGCTCAGAGCCTTCAACATTATGCAGCCTATAATTAATCCAAAACTTAAAAGAAAGGTTGGAAGGACAGGACATTGGAAAAGACAGATGGCGCTGTTTCTTCTATTAACCAGTGAGGCAGTAACTTTAGGGTCAGATTACCTAAAAAAAAGATAATTCTGTAATGTAAAATTATGGGAAGGTATGTGGGATAGGGATTCACTAATAGTTACATAAAAACAAACATTGTGCAATCAGGTGCGCATGGAATTATTGAATCGGCCTATAAAAAGCTAAAACGTGCTGACATTGTTTGTGAAGTATTAACAGTCTATTTATATTTGGATACCCATCATTAGTATAATAATGATTTAATCTACACATTATCTCGCTAATTTCCCCTAAAGTATTCGCAAACTGCGTCTATTTCTAGCTTCGCCTAGTTTCCCGCCTCGTTCACGTCAGCAGAAAGTTATTTTCATGAATGGAGGGGGCGGTCACGAGGAATTGGTGACGAGAGTGCTTGCGGAAGCACGGAGTGGAATGTTGATACATTGTTGTTGTTTTGTAGTTAATTTAGTACGGGGATACATTTCGGTTCGACTGCTGGACGCCTTTCAGAATTGCGACAAGTACCTTCAACCCGTATAGGACGGAAACTTCACAAGCTTTACGCTTTCCCGAAGGAGAATATCCGCTTTCATAAGGTGAGGGTACGAGCGCTTTTCTGGGAGATGTTTTGACATTCCTCTCTAAAATTGCTGATGCTATCACGGTGACAGATTCGATTTTACGCATGTATCAACAAGTAAGATCAGGTTTAACCAAACATTTAATTTACATGTTATCAACGTACTTGGTAATTTTTAGGCCCATCTTAACAATTTGAAATAGTTTGCAAACTTTTATGGTTATTTGCAAATATTGTTCTGCTATATATGGACACGTGTTGGAGTAGCGTAACGCCAGAAATGAACTTTTTTCACCAATTTAACAATCGTGATTTTCTGAATAGTTTTTATTTTTTTATTCCATCTATTTACCCATCGTAATATTTTGAAGGATAATGTTTTACTTCTGCCTCTTAATAACTTGAAAATGTGTAATATTTTCAGAGATCTATTACTGTATCCATATCGTTGTCCACATCTATATTTACGACTGAAGGAAACAACACGTGGTTTGGGTTTTAGAATTCTGAGTCAAAGTGCACGGTGTGGGGATAGACCACCAGGAGGCTAGTAAAGCGGATAAAAATAATGAAGACGGAGCCGAGTTATAAAACGTTGCCCCTGATTCAGACGTGAGTAATTCTACGATTTGCTTGTTTTACTATATCAAGGCCCTTAAAAGTGTGTGGGCTACTGTAATTATCAGCAAATATGGCAGTGTTTATTTTCCTTAAATGTAGTATATACTGTAGGAGTTAGGTTTATGTTCAGTTTATTATATATAATTTGCAATATACAGTGCCTTCAGAAAGTATTCACACCTTTGACTTTTTCCACATTTTGTTGTTACAGCCTGAATTTAAAATGAATTAAATTAAACACAATGCCCCTTAATGTCAAAGTGGAATTATGTTTGCTCTGCTAAGTTAAGCAATAGTATATTGTGGTAGACAGATGGTACTCTTTGGTAAAAGGGGTACATTGGAATTAGTTGTTTTTTTATGTTTACAAGTTATGAAAATCTGAACTGTCTTGTTCTGGCATGCCTAAATACACTACATGACCAAAAGTTTGTGGACATTTGCTTTAAGAACATCTCATTCCAAAATTGTGGGCATTAATATGGAGTTGGTCCCCCTTTTGGTGCTATAACCGTCTCCACTCCCTGTGGCTCAGTTGGTAGAGCATGGTGTTTGCAACGCCAGCATGGTGTGCGCAACGCCAGGGTTGTGGGTTCGATTCCCACGGGGGGCCAGTACGAAAATGCATGAAATTAAATGTATGCAACTGTAAGTCGCTCTGGATAAGAGCGTCTGCTAAATGACTAAAATGTAAAATGGGAAGGTTTGCTTCCATTCAGCCACAAGAGCATTAGTGAGGTCGGGCACTGATGTTGGGCGATTAGGCCTGGCTCGCAGTCAGCGTTCAACATCCCAGTGGTCCCGTGTGGCTCAGTTGGTAGAGCATGGTGTTTGCGGGTTCGATTCCCACAGGGGGACCAGTACGGAGAAAAAAATGTATGAAATGTATGCATTCACTACTGTAAGTCGCTCTGGATAAGAGCGTCTGCTAAAATGTAAAATGGTAAATGGTAACAAAGGTGTTCGATGGGGTTGAGGTCAGGGCTCTGTGCAGGCCACACCGATCTCAACAAATCATTTCTGTATGGCCTTCACTTTGTGCACGGGGGCATTGTCATGCTGAGACTGGAATTAGCATTTCATTTTTGGTGGGTAAATATGTCCTAGAGATTTACACGGTTATCAAAATGTCATGCCAGGGTAAGCCTAAATGAAACACAGCCCTTATTTTAAGTGTTTCTAAAATCCCATATGGGGAAAAATGTATGGTGAAAAAAGGATTGGAACCATTTCCCTGTTTGACCGCTAGCCTTTATGGGTATTATGACTCATGCTGTGGTACTCTATAGTGTTTAACATGATTTTTGAATGACTACTTAATCACTGCACCCCACACATACAAGACCAGGGAGGTTTTGCAATTTGTAGAGCACCTATTTGTAGATGGGGGGAAAAAAATAAAAAGTTGATGTTGAAAATAACTTTGAGCATAGTGAAGTTATTAAATACATGTTTGATGGTGTATCAATACACCCAGTCACTACAAAGATACAGATGTCCTTCTTACCGCTGCTAAAACACAGGGCCAAATCTACACTGGAGTTGCTTACCAAGAAGACGGTGAATGTTCCTGAGTAGCAGAGTTACAATTTGACTTGAATCTACTTGAAAGTCTATGGCAAGAACTGAAAATGGTTATCTATCAATTTGCCAGAGCTTGAAGCATTTGGAAAAGAATAATAGGGAAATGTTGCACAATTCCGGTGTGCAAAGCTCTTAAGCCGTGTTCACATTGGCAGTTTGAAGTCTCAAATCCTATTTATTTGCATATCTGATTCAAATCTGTTATTCTTCCTGCAGTCTGAACGCCACATGGAGTCGGATATTTCAAGCCACCTTCGTAGGTGGTTTGAAGTCTGATACAAATCTGATTTGTGGCCATGTGACTTGTCTGAATGGTCATATCATGTTGCTTGCAAGCTACTCTGTTGACTGTTTGACAAGAAAATGTGGTAGCTAATTAGCTTGTTAATTGTTTACAAACAAATTAGTGAATGTGCTAGAAAGCTAAACAGCTACCTAGCTAGCTAGTTGACTGCCTTGGCTAGCAAAAAAGGACTTATTTTGAAAGATGGGTCATCCTATCCTTTTAGGATTTAAGTGTTCTTACAATGATTTTTAACATTCAAGCAACTGGGAAATATCCATGGCAGGCATTGTCACCTTAGCTTACTACATAACTTCAGAGTGATGGGAAGCACGAACGCCACCATCAATCAGCCTACACCCCCATGCACACACCTGTCGGGAGTATGACAACAAGCGTAGCCATGTCAGCAAATGACTGCTGTCTGAACACAACTGATTTGAGCATTAAAGCCTGCCGTGTGAACAAGGCTTTAGAGACTTACCCAGAAAGACACAGCTGTAATCGCTGCCTAAGGTGATTTGACAAAGTATTTACTCAGGGGTGTGAATACTTACAGTACCAGTCAAAAGTTGGGACACATCTACTCATTCAAGGAAGAAAAACCCTTGAATGAGTAGGTGTGTCCCAACTTTTGACTGGTACTGTATGTATATGAGATATTTCTGTATTTGATTTTCAATTAATTAGCAAAAATGTCTAAAAACACGTTTTCACTTTGCCATTGTGGGCTATTGTGTGTAAATGGTTGAGAAAAATCTAATTCATTTTGAATTCAGGCTGTAAGGCAACAATATTTGTAGACTAAGTCAAGGGGTATGAATACTTTATGAAGGCTAGTGTCTAGTGTGGTGCCGTGTCCTATTGAATACTACTGTAGACATTCCCAAAGACAAATTGTTAGTGCTGTATCAGTGATTTCGTTCTTTTATCCTATACCCTGGTTTGACAGTAGAGAGTGGAGAGAGTGCCATAGTCGGCCCTGGTTCAGCAGAATCTCTTTTGGAAACCGCAGTGTCACAGGCCAATATGAAATTGAATCTACGGGCCTGCTACGCTGACTTTTGTCTCTGCCTCTGTCCCGTTGCCCAGCTTTATAGAATAAACAAAGAGAAATCCTTAGCAATTTCATATTTTGGTGCTGACTGCATGTCTCCAGACTGGGATCATATTCTTGGACACTTTACTGTCATTGTGATTTATATGGAAAATATGAGAGGAGTCCTTTCTCATCCAAAACTTTCCACACTGTATGAGGGCCTTGAAACCTTGTCTAAGAGGCTGCCAATGTCCTGAGTCACTGTTAATGAGGTATATGTGGTGGTGGTGAGCTCCCACACCAAGTGCATCATATCCATGCTCTGTCATGAGGTTAACATGTGGCTTGGTTCCCAATGTGATGTCTGGAGGAGAGAGAGGGTTTATCATCTTCTGCTCTCTCACTTCCCTACCCAATATTTCAGCATGACAATATGATGTATACATACTCATAATGGTTAATGATGGCCACAGTTTTCATAGTATTGAGTGTTCTGCGTGTTCTCCTCCACCCCCTGTACTCATTGTGGGTTTTGCAGTGTATTGTGAAATTTCTGTGGTTAGTGAAAAGGTATGACTCAAAAGGAAACCCAAGTCAGATATTTTTGTGTGTAAACTTCCTTTTTAACTGTGAAATGTGTAACTTAATTTCCTTACTATATGTTCTAATAATTTATTTCTAGAGGCAAAGACCATGTCATAAGAATTACACAGCTATGACAGATGACACATATTTACAGTACTGTATTACATGTACAGATTAACAGTCCCATTAACAAGTTTACACTGAAGCATGGAGAGATATACACTGGCATCTCTCAACAAGGGCCCCTTAGGTGCCTGTGTTGTACCAACCACCAGGATCTGCACCCAGCCCATTCCTGGATGACTTCCTGGATCTCAGACCAATGCTCCCGCCACATTGTGGTCTGGGGTGTGGAGGGATAGTCTCGAGTAAAGTGCCTTGTTTTTGTAATTATGGTATTAGGTGGTATACAGTAAACAAGGAGAAATGTCCTGAACTTTCTCACTTTTACATCTGAGAACCTGGGTACTCAGACTGAAATAAGAATATTAACAACTTAATGGAGAGCCGGGATTGGATTAATGACTGTCGTTTTTCTCCTGCTGATGTAATCTCAACTCTCTTGTGTTAACAAGTACTGAACTCCTTTGTTATTTGAAGTTGGAAAATGTAATGGTCATTTGTTTTCTCATTGATCTTCATTGTTATTCAATGTGTACTATGGAATGGCTTTAGTTAGGTAATAACTGGACAGATTTGTCCTTGCTGTGTGCGTACTTGACATTCTTTTGAATTCCTATGTCCCCAGCTGGAAAGTTTGCTTCGCTCAGATATCTACCTCCTCCCTTTTCTGTAAAAAAGTTCCGGCGGTTATGCCAGCCGTTTCCTGTACTTTTCCTTCTGCCCTGAGAAACAACGTTCATTTCCAGGAAACGTCAGTTTGGGAGGGTGTGATTCCCTGCCGCTCGTCCTAGTTCTTACCAGTAAACAGCATGACTCATGGCTCGGCTATGCTCTCCATTTCCTTTACATAACATCTCTCCAAATGTGCTGCGCTGGAGTGCAGAGCAGAGTGCACCACCACAGCATAGTCTGGAGGAAGGCTCTCTCCTCCCCAACTCCCTGAGAAAACAGAGGAGACATTCTGAACAGAAGGGAGCTCCATCAAGCTCGCTCTGCTCTCTCAGAGGAACGTAGCGTGTCTGTTTTCCACCAAACCCAAACTCCAAAACGAATCGAAAAGAGAAGGAAAACAAGCAGCCAAGACAAGCCAACACTTCATCTATCACTAGGACCTGAGCACTCAGCACTTTGATGTGCTGTTTATTTTAGCGAAACGTCAGGCCCCAGAACAGTACCTGTCATAAACCAAGCACACAGATTTGAATTTGAGCTGATGTCTGAATGACAAAAACGAAACGGAGTCACATTTCACACATTGTCTCTGGACTAATACCATAACAGGCCTGCAGCTTATTGGTTTGTTTTTCTAGCCAGGTCACGATCAGTGCTTAAAAGGCAGTTATTCGTCCATTATTAATGGTTACTGCCTGGGCTGATACTGTGGTGCTGATTTAATATGCACCTAAGTAAAACTCATTCTAGAGTATTTTAGCAAAGCTATAGCCCTAGTTCTTGGCTCAAGCTTTGAGTAAGTCATTAATGTCAATTACACTGAATGACTAAACAACAAACTATGACAAAGGTTATGTTCACTTTTTCCAACAGAGTTCAATTGGGCAGAGAACAGTGATTATTAGCAGTGGGCTGCATCTGGAGCCTACAGTAATGTTGTCAGCTGGACTTGTGTGCTTTGATACGATGAGTCATTTCCTCATGATCTGGACTACGTGAGCTGATGAAATATGGTGCTGAAATCATCAGGCTTTTCCTGTGGCCAGAAAATGGTTTCTATTTTCCATCTGTTTAGCCACCACCTTGTGTGTAAATGCTCCCTCTCTCATCATGGAAACTTAAGTGTTGTCTAACTAAGTTATTTATTTTTATTTTATTTTTTTTATTTGACCTTTTATTTAATCAGGTAGGCCAGTTGAGAACAAGTTCTCATTTACAACTGCGACCTGGCCAAGATAAAGCAAAGCAGTGCGACACAAACAACAGAGTTACACATGGAATAAACAAACGTACAGTCAATAACACAATAGAAAAAATCTATATACAGTGTGTGCAAATGAGGTAAGATTAGGGAGGTAACGCAATAAATAGGCCGTAGTGGCGAAGTAATTACAATTTAGCAATTAAAAACTGGAGTGATAGATGTGCAGAAGATGAATGTGCAAGTAGAGATACTGGGGTCCAAAGGAGAAAAAAACAAAACATGGATGAGGTAGTTGGATGGGCTATTTACAGATACAATGCTCTGTGAGTTGCTCTGACAGCTGATGTTTAAAGTTAGTGAGGGAGATATGAGTCTCCAGCTTCAGGGATTTTAGCATTTTTTTCCAGTCATTGGCAGCAGAGAACTGGAAGGAAAGGCAGCCAAAGGAGGAATAGGTTTTGGGGGTGACCAGTGAAATATACCTGCTGGAGCGCATGCTGCTATGGTGACCAGTGAGCTGAGATATGGCGGGGCTTTACCTAGCAAAGACTTATAGATGACCTGGAGCCAGTGGGTTTGGTGATGAATATGAAGCGAGGGCCAGCCAACGAGAGCATACAGGTCGCAGTGGTGGGTAGTATATGGGGCTTTTGTGACAAAACGGATGGCACTGTGATAGACTGCATCCAACTTGCTGAGTAGAGTGTTGGAGGCTATTTTGTAAATGACATAGCCGAAGTCAAGGATCAGTAGGATAGTCAGTTTTACGAGGGTATGTTTGGCAGCATGAGTGAAGGATGCTTTGTTGCAAAATAGGAAGCCGATTCTAGATTTAATTTTGGATTGGAGATGCTTAATGTGAGTCTGGAAGGAGAGTTTACAGTCTAACCAGACACCTAGGTATTTGTAATTGTCCACATATTCTAAGTCCGAACCGTCCAGAGTAGTGATGCTGAACGGGCGGGCAGGTGCGGGCAGCGATCGGTTGAAGAGCATGCATTTAGTTTTACTTGCATTTAAGAGCAGTTGGAGGCCACGGAAGGAGAGTTGTATGGCATTGAAGCTCGTCTGGAGGTTAGTTAACACAGTGTCCAAAGAAGGGCCAGAAGTATACAGAATGGTGTCGTCTGCGTAGAGGTGGATCAGAGAATCACCCGCAGCAAGAGCGACATCATTGATGTATACAGAGAAAAGAGTTGGCCCGAGAATTGAACCCTGTGACGCCCCCATAGACTGTCAGAGGTCCGGACAACAGGCCTTGTGATTTTGACACACTGAACTCTGTCTGAGAAGTAGTTGGTGAACCAGGCGAGGCAGTCATTTGAGAAACCAAGGCTGTTGAGTCTGCCGATAAGAATGTGGTGATTGATAGTCGAAAGCCTTGGCCAGGTCGACGAATACGGCTGCACAGTATTGTCTTTTATCGATGGTGGTTATGATATCATTTAGGACCTTGAGTGTGGCCGAGGTGCACCCATGACCAGCTCGGAAACCAGATTGCATAGCGGAGATTCGGGATTCCCAGATTGGGATTCGAAATGATCTGTGATCTGTTTGTTAACTTGGCTTTCAAAGACCTTAGAAAGGCAGGGTGGGATAGATATAGGTCTGTAACAGTTTGGGTCTAGAGTGTCTCCCCCATTTGAAGAGGGGGATGACCGCGGCAGCTTTCCAATCTTTGTGGATCTCAGATGATACGAAAGAGAGGTTGAACAGGCTAGTAATAGGGGTTGCAACAATTGCGGCGGATAATTTTAGAAAGAGATGGTCCAGATTGTCTAGCCCAGCTGATTTGTAGAGGTCCAGATTTTGCAACTTTCAGAACATCAGCTATCTGGATTTGGGTGAAGGAGAAATGGGGGAGGTTTGGGCAAGTTGCTGTGGGGGGTGCAGGGCTGTTGACTGGGGTAAGGGTAGCCAGGTGCAAAGCATGGCCAGCCGTAGAAAAATACTTAATTATCGTGGATTTATCGGTGGTGACGGTGTTTGCTAGCCTCAGTGAAGTGGGCAACTGGGAAGAGGTGTTCTTATTCTCCATGGACTTTAGTGTCCCAGAACCTTTTGGAGTTTGTGCTACAGGATGCAAATTAGGGATAGTCCTACTCTGTATCCCTGTTAGTCGTAAACACTTGATTAATTCTGGCTGTTGTTAGACTTAGATATGAGACGCATCTGAAGTCCAGACATTTGTAAGATTTTACAGCGACGTCTTTACATCTGAGTAGACTAAGCCCTCCTCTCAGAGATGGGTGCATTACACAGGATCTATTCTGAGTACATTTATCCTCCCAATTGAAACTTGGGGCCTCTTTCCTTTGTGTTTGTGTGTGTGCTCAGTCAGAAAGGTGGTTCTGTTATCCACACTTCAGCCACCTTCTATGGCTTTACTTTAAGGTCTTCTCTGACACGAGCTGAAGCACTCAAAAAGGTGAAAAGGGAAATGGTTTTCTGGAGGACCGTGAAATGTGCACAGTCAAAAGCGGTACTGAATTGTAAAATGTGCCTCTTGCTCGTCCTGAAAGATGATCAAAACAGGGATTTGGTCTTTGGACATTACTGCTCTTTTCCTCTCTGGAAGAAGGAAAGCAGCAAAGTGGAGCTCGACTTAGTGTCATTTGCAAAAACAGAGAGGAGCACATGCAGAAGGAATTTGAAGGAAACAACGTGGCCTCTGAGCTGTAAAGCTTGAGCACCCCGTGTACGGAGAGGGAGGCCTTTCCATCCCATTTCATGATATTCGCGTCTCATGGAATATTACCCAGGGTCTCCCCCCTGATGCAACAATTCAAAACAGGCTCTTTCAGCCAACTTGCTGGAACGTTGTCTTACATTTTTGGCTGGCCGTGCAGTGCTTGATTCAAAGATGCATACATGTGCCAAAATAAGGCAATGTGTATGCTTTTCTCTACTCTTTTTCCTATAGTTAAGTTGAAAACCCAAGTGAATTTCAAATGAGGTTCAAAGGGGATGGCCAAAACAAGTATCAGACGTGATGGTTCACCAAACAAGTTTTCATGTGGTTCTTAAATCCACACAAAACAGAAGAATCTATTGGTTCATTTTCCAAGTTAGGATTGTGTGTGTCCCCTCTCTACATTCATGTATCCCTTCATTACAGAAACATGCGGCCAGGCACAGGCTGTACCTCCGATGTGGTTTTACAAAAGACAAAACAGATGGCTGACTAAGAACTTATAAGTGATATGTTCAGATTCAGTGCCAAAGCCAGTGAACTTTCCATTATCATCAGACCAATCATTTAGCATTCTGCCCCTTTCCACTTAGGACCTCTGACTAAGACTTTCGATGCAAGAACAGTATTTCTATTGTAGATACAGTGAAACCACTTCAGCTCTTCAACACAAGGTCAACCCAGCAACAGCTGTCAGAAACTGCTGTGATCAGCATGAGGGGGCATGAGATGAACTTCCCTAAAGGAATAGTCATT
Organism: Salmo salar; assembly: GCF_965601325.2. Taxonomy (NCBI): domain Eukaryota; kingdom Metazoa; phylum Chordata; class Actinopteri; order Salmoniformes; family Salmonidae; genus Salmo; species Salmo salar. Next base: position 42,509,541 of record NC_138296.1, read on the forward strand.
AAAACCTCACCCTTTGGGTTGTTGTATCTTGTTCGAGAAAGTGCAGCTCAAAGCGCCGGATGGAATATTTGGCCTCTTAATGAGGTATCACATGTTCACCTAAATTGTTTAGCTGGCAGAATTTTGCGTCAGCAGCACAGTGAGCTAAATATATCCAGCAGCGTTAAATAAGGGCATGTAGCAGCTCAGGAAAGCCCAGTGTAATACGAGCCAGACAGGCAGACACAAGTCCTAAACCAAATAGAGTACATTGTCTCACTACAAAAATACACCCCTGACCATAAGGGAAACTATTCCTCTGTGACACACGATCTTCAGGAATTTCCCACATATCTACATGACTTCAGTATGAAGTTCAGTATGACCATAAATGTAGGCTTGTGTTTGTTGGGTAGTTTTACTGTTGACGTAGGCATTTGTTCTGTGTTATAAAGAGGAGACCCATACGGGTCAATGTAGGCCATGTTAGGTTAAATAGTACTGTATCTAAAAAGAGACTATGCATTAGGTCTGAGGGAAATTAAAAATAGGGGCCGATGTTCAGAGTTTGAGACTGTTATTGTACACACTCCCTAAACTATTGGTGATCCTCACTTAAAGTTCTTCAAACTGACCTGCCCTTGTAATGTCTACCATGTGTATGACAGGGTTATGAATGAGACTTGTTTACCCTTTGGCTGACCATGTGACTATACTCCCAAACCCATTTTCAGGGCATTTCCATGGCAGCTGTTGCCTAGAGAGCAAGTCAGGGTGCTGAAATGGAGCCTTGGGAGAATGTGGGCCTTTATTCACAGTCAGGTACACAGCAGTCTCTCTCTCTTTTTGGCCATGGTGGCAGTCTCAAAGGCATGCGTTTCACTATAGTGTTCAGATAGGCCTTTTTCTAAAAACAATTTTGACCAAAATAGGCCATGCCCAGTTTCTAAGCAGAGGGCTCAGACAAGCTGTGTGGTGAGAGCTGACCTGTTTCTATTCTTGCTGTCTTGCTACGGTCTAGTGAACTACATTGTGAGGGCCCTCCCTACAGCAGCAAGTAAACAGGTTTGCCCAGCAGTCTGTGTATTCATCATCTTCCAGTGTGATGCTGACCTCTGCTGGCAGTCTCTGTTACTAGAGAATCTACTGAGCTGGTTACAGATGATGTAACTAACTCAGGAATGTTGTTGTGGGATCTCTTCAATAGATTTCTTGGGAAAGGGGAGTGGCTTCTTAGGATGGCTGTATCTGAACTTGGCTACACTCAAACCCGACACTTTAATTTCACAACGAATACACTACATTATGCATACAAATATATACCTTTTTTTTATTCCAATTCCAATTTTCCCTTCTTTGTTTTGCAGTGTGACATCTGTGGGATTCTGGCCAGTTTATGCATGCAGGGTATGACGACTCAGTTTAAAGCAAACAAGACTTTAAAGGTAAATTTGTATTCGTACACCATCTTTAATGTAAATGATGAGTTCAGGAAAGGTCCAGAATCTCATCAACGGTTGTCTCTGTTGCAGGTTAAGAAGGAAGTGGGTGAGAATGCTCCGGCCCTCTGTGATGACGAGCTGGTGGCCATGTCGGTGCGCGAGCTCAACACACACCTGCGCGGGCTGACCAAGGAGGATGTGGTGCGGCTGAAGCAGCGGCGGAGGACCCTGAAGAACCGCGGCTACGCCGCCAGCTGCCGCATCAAGCGGGTCACCCAGAAGGAGGAGCTGGAGAGGCAGAAGCAGGAGCTGCAGCACGAGGTAGACAAGCTGGCCCGGGAGAACGCCAGCATGAGGCTGGAGCTGGACGCCCTGCGCGCCAAGTATGAGGCCCTGCAGTGCTTTGCCCGGACTGTCACCTGCGGGCCTCTCTCACCAGGCAAGGTGGCCACCACCAGCGTCATCACCATCATCAAGTCTACAAACAACCACAACTCCAGCCCAACCTCCTTCTCAGCTCCCTCCTAGTGTCGACAGGACTACGCTCTCGTCTCACCGTCCTGCCTGGTCCTTACCGGTTACGACCCGATCCAGCCTGAAACCAATGGCACCTGACCCATGCTGAGAGGAAGCTCAGTAATTAGACTGAGGGAAGGGGGTGGGGTGGCCACTAGCTCTGTGTGATGATAACATGATGCTGCATTTATTCTCTACTCTCTTTCTCTTTCTCTCACATACTGTACATAATCTACATTGTCTGTGCACTGTGCTACAACCTCCCCAGCACCGGCAGGGCATTGGGCCTCTGACCCTCTCTCCTTGACTGATGACAGAGATTAGCTCATACTACAGTGTGAGTGGATACTTGATATTATACCCCGCGATGGCAGCACTGGTCTGAGACAGCTCTGATGCCTGTGGTATCTTGCATTTACAGAGTATAAAGTAATATATTATTTTCATAAATACAGTATTAATACATTATAAATATTTAAAATAACAAACAAAAAAACGCTGATCTAAGCCTAAAAGCCTTCTTTCTTCTGTATATGAAAGCATATACTATCTCAATGAAAATTGAGGCATTGAAGCTTTTGCCTTAAACTGATCTCGGAATGATCTCTCAATAATATTCAATTTTTTTGTCACTCATACAGTATGTTCAATATTTTAAGCTTTTATATTTCCAATTTCAAAGGCAGCTTGACAACTGTAAAAAAAATAAAAGTAAGGATATATATATTTGATAACTGACCAAGCATGTTTAGCTGGATGAACCAGGCCCTTTTGACATTGGACAACTTTTATCTGGTTTAGACTGTAGATTAGACTTGCAGGTATATAGCATAGCCTACATATAAGAATACAAACATACTCATAGGTTATCCTCCATGCAGCTGTGAGGAACTAAATCTACAGTACAAGTAAAACACAAATTAGGCAAATGACAGATCATTGAACGGCACTTACTATGAAACTGTTAGATCACGGTTTGCAAATGTTAAAAATCATATAGCTGCACATTTACATCTAAAATCATAGGACACCTGAAGCATCTTTTTGGGAAATACCGCAGTCCATTCGTGTATTACTTTAGCAATGGGAGATTGTATGATGCTGATCATAGTTTGTGGTCTATCCCAGAATTGCTAAAGTTGCAGCTAGTTTATAACTATTGCCAAGGGTGGCATATTTATTTTATGTTATTAAGACAAGCACTTACCTATGATATTTTGCCTCTGAACTTCCCTCTCCATGCTATGCCATATTTCATGGTAGGTAATCCATATTGGATATAGTGATAATGGGAGCTGCCTTGACAAATGAAATGCAATTCAATGAATTCCTGTATATTACAGACTTAAGCTAGAGCCTCTATTTTAGTTTCAATGCAAGATAAGGAAAATTGAAGCTCTCAACTGCCTCCTGTCACTTTACATTGAGAACGCCGTCCTCTTACAAATCATTCCTACTGTTGGGTCGTCTGAAAGTGCTGCTGCCGGTGTTGGTAACTCTCTGAAACAGTAGACATTGAACATAAATGCTTTCGACACAGACTCTTGGGTAAGAGGAATCCCGGCATAAAACTCAAGAAAAAAAACTCTAGGAATGGTGTCATGACCAAATCCAATGGCACGTTAGCTTCAAATGTTACCCGTAAACAAGCACAGATTGAGTATGCTTTTTGAAGTTTATAAGTGCCAGTTCTGGATAATTATCTAGAATCTATAGTTTTTGCATTTCAGCACTTATCACAGTTAGTCACGAGTGAAGTCTAGAGTTGGCTCTTGTCAAGGTTTTCTCTTACCCCAGTGGACATGACTTTTCCTCTTCCCCTGTTTCTTAGCTGTAAAGAGCACTAAGGGGGACTTTGCTGCTGCATGGCCCTCTGCTATTTCAGGCAGGGCCATTGCTGTGCTCTTATCATTCTCATGTTGTGTTTTCATTTGGTATATTTGTTATTACACTTTAATTCCCATGTTTTTATATATGTGTGTTTTTCTATAATTGTTGCTTTATTATAGGGATATTAAATACCTGGGAGTGGTGTGATCTTGTAATTGTCTCCTATTTTCTGGCCTATCTCAGCAGGATAGTTCAATTATCTATAGCATCAATTAAATCATAAGGAATCTATTCTGCTGACTTTATAGTTGTATTTGTCTTTGAAGGTCAGTTCATAATTATTACTTGGAAACTACCCTCGGCTATTCTGCAAATTAGGTTGTCTGTGTTTACAGTCACGACTGTTTTAGAGTAGCTGGATTGGGTATATTTTGATAGAAAAGACTTACTTTGGTAACTAATTGCCATATGCCCACATGCTATTATAAGGAAGTTACGTTTGTATCACATTGCTAAACTCCAAGACTTTTGAAGTTTGAGTTGATGCTTTTGTGACAGCTATGAAACAGATACAAGTATTACAATTTGGAGGAGAATATACCGCAGAATGCAAGTTATGAAATTAAAGTTGAAGTGAAAACACTTGAATTATTTAGCACCCTTTTCTGAGCTTTACACTGACCTCTGCTGGTAGTCTTTATAAATGCTGTGAATAAGCACATTATTATTGATCAAATTGTTTTGGAGACTTTTGCAGTCCAATTGCATATCAATTTATGACTTTTATCCATTAGTTATTGCTTTCAATTTCATTCAATTTTGTTCTAAACAAAGCCACAATACTGTCTGACTCAAATTTGAGTGCAAAACATATACTTTTGTGTCAAAATAAACATCCAACAAAGATTAATTTCTATGTAACCCAAGCTGCATTTTCCTCCCTAGTTGTATTGAAACTCACTAAGGCTTGATGCACATCTACACATAGCTCTGCCAGCTGAAGATGGAGTATGGAAGCACTAGTAGTTATGCTCTTCCTGCACAGCAGGTGGCTGTGTTATCCCTCAGTACCCTCGATCTAGAAATAAAGAACTTTGCTCCTAGAGTTGGATTGAACATTGAAGATGGCAAATTCATATGCACAGGGCACTGTAATGAATGAAACTGCTAGCAACTAGAGGGCAATGTAGATAACATGTTTTTCTGCCATGGTTGATTGCATCTTTTCTGATATGAGCCATTATAATGCAACGGTAAGGAAATTGGATAGTTCAAAAACCAAGTGGGCACTTTTAAATGTTTATCTTGTACGTTTTGCTATATGTTGCCTTTTAGGCTGCCGTGGTTAAATGATTGTATATTCTTCACCTGATTATATCTACACTATGTTTTATGTAGGCCTACACATCTTTCCTATATTTGCTCTGTCAGTCAGTCCTACAAGCTATTTTCCATAAACGCACACAGAACATGCATGTTAAATGTCCTATGTTCAGCAGATGTACTTATAAATTGGTAAAACAGTTCCATGACATATAAAGTATGCTGCTCCAAATTAGTACTTTGTATACGTCAACATTCAAATGAGTAAACAAGGTGGTGGTGGGTGAAAGAATAACAGTTGTAATACAATGGATGTTATGCTTTCACTCACCATCTTCCACTTTGTATCACACAATTGTATGTTAACTATAAAAAATGTTATCGTTTGGACTTTCACAATGAATGGGATCTCAAGTTTTAATGCACAGCCACAACGACACTAGATTAGATGCTAATTTGTCTAGTTTGTGGTAGTTAATGAGGCATGATGATAATTCTATTATTCCGCTTTCTAGCTGATGGTGAGTAAATAAAATAATAATGAGGCAGCACTTTGAAGAGAAACCGTACCATGCGTGACCTTTCATTACTCTGCTAACTAGTATGTATTTTATTTGAACTTCAATATTTATTTGATTGATTTTCTGTAAATTGTATTTTCAACATCTAAATTATTTTATTTACATTCATTTATTTACTTTTTGCGTTTAATGAAATACCCTCCTGTACAAATAAAATAATTTGTTTCTTTTTCGATTGAAAACAAGGAGGTACATTTTTCCTGTAAATAGACGTCTGCTGTGTCTGTTTTTGTACTTTTAAATAAAGCTTTTTTTCTCATTTTTTTTGTCTAACTCCTTGAATGATTTCAAACACTATAGGGTGATTCCTCAGGAAACCAGGACAAAAAAAGGCCCAGAGTTTGGGGGATTTTCACAAACTTTAATCCATAGAAAGATCCTGTGTGGGAAGGATTGTTGACAAATATTGATTTTTTAATCAAAGCATAATAGAGAAATAATGAATCAATGTTGGCATATTAATAACAATTTGGCCTTACCCAGGCCTCCTTTAAAGGTGCTACACATAGGAGTTTTGTTTTTTTAGAATTTTTTTCATTGTAATTTTTGAAAATGTCAATAATATAAGTGTCCAATGTAGAAGTCACTGTCAAATCCTGGTTACAAATATTAAACACGTTTCGCTGAATTTCAGTAAGTGTTGTAAGCGTTACCAACTGAGTGAATGTGAAAATGGACAAAAATGGTCACCTTCTGTTGGTGATTTTCAGGATGTGCAATGATACAAGTAAAAGCAGGGCTGTGATTGGTTACATTGCCTACTGTACCAATTTCTCTGTAGAAAAAGGGCCATAACTTTAAAACTAGCAGAGATCCCACTCTGGAAAATTGATATGCCCATAAAGTATATTATGCTCAACGATATATAGAAATATTTGCATGTTTTCTATATTCATCTTTATATTTTTTAATATTAATAAAATAATGTAAGAAAAATCAAAATACTACCCATATTTCAGAGTAAGCAGTGAAGCTTCATATGACACAAATATTTGCTTTATGGAGTTGGTATTATTTCTCAATTACGCTTTCAGATACAAATGTCAAATAAATGTCAACAATCCTTCACCCAAAGGACCATACTATAGTTTAGATTTCCTGATTTAAAATTAAAAATTAAAAAAATGTATTGGTTAAATGATAAATCACCCTTTAGTCTACAGTGAGGTGCTGAGAGAAGGACAGTGTACCGTCTAGCCATTCTCCCAAGTACTTGTATGAGGTGACTACCTCAAGCTCTAAACCCTCAGAGGTTGTAATCACACCTGTGGGGAGAGGGTCATTCTTCTTACCAAACCACATGACCTTTGTTTTTCGGCTCATACACTCAACAAAAACAGTGCATTCGGAAAGTATTCAGACCTCTTCCCTTTTCCATTTTTTTTTACATTAAAGCTTTATTCTAAAATGGATTAAAAAAACTAAAAGCATCAATCTACACAAAATACCCAGTAATGACAAAGCAAAAAAGTTATTTTGAAATGTTTGCAAATGTATTAAAAATAAAAAACTGAAATACATTATTTACGTGAGTATTCAGACCCTTTGCTATGAGACTTGAAATTGAGCTCAGGTGCATCCTGTTTCTATTAATCATCCTTGAGATGTTTCTACAACTTGATTGGAGTCCACCTGTGGTAAATTAAATTGATTAGATATGATTTGGAAAGGCACACACCTGTCTATTCAAGGTCCCACATGTCAGAGCAAAAACCAAGCCATGAATGAGGTCGAAGGAATTGTTGGAACAGGATTGTGAGGCAAAGGTCTGGGGAAGGGTAACAAAAAGTGTCTACAGCATTGAAGGTCCCCAAGAACACAGTGGCCTCCATCATTCTTAAATGGAAGAAGTTTGGAACCACCAAGACTCTTCCTAGAGCTGGCCACCCGGCCAAACTGAGCAATCGGGGGAGAAGGACCTTAGTCCGGGAGGTGATCAAGAACCTGAGAGTTAATCTGTGGAGATGGGAGAACCTTCCAGAAGGACAACCATCTCTGCAGCACTCCACCAATCAGGCCTTTATGGTAGAGTGGCCAGATGGAAGCCACTCCTCAGTAAAAGGCACATGACAGCCCGCTTGGTGTTTGCCAAAAGTCACCTAAATGACTCAGACCATGAAAAAGAAGATTCTCTGGTCTGATGAAACTAAGATTGAACTCTTTGGCATGAATGCCAAGTGTCAAGTCTGGAGAAAACCTGGCACCATCCCTACGGTGAAGCATGGTGGTGGCAGCATCATGCTGTGGGGATGTTTTTCAGTGGCACGGACTGAGATACTAGTAAGGATCGAGGGAAAGATGAATGGAGCAAAGTACAGAGAGATCCTTGATGAAAACCTGCTCCCGAGCGCTCAGGACCTCAGACTGGGACAAAGGTTCTCCTTTCATTAGGACAACAACCCTAAGTGTAACCGATGTGAAATGGCTAGCTAGTTAGCGGGGTGCACGCTAATAGTGTTTCAATCGGTGACATCACTCGCTCTGAGACCTTGAAGTAGTTGTTCCCCCCCGCGGCTTTTGTGGAGCGATGGGTAACGATGCTTCGAGGGTGGCTGTTGTTGATGTGTGCAGAAGGTCCCTGGTTTGAGCCCAGGTAGGGGCGAGGAGAGGGATGGAAGCTATACTGTTACATAAGCACACAGCCAAGACAATTCAAGAGTGGCTTTGGGACAAGTCTCTGAATGTCCTAGAGTGGCCCAGCCAGATCCTGGACTTGAACCCGATTGAACATCTCTGGAGAGACCTGAAAATAGCTGTGCAGCGACGCTCTCCATCCAACCTGACAGAGCTTGAGAGGATCTGCAGAGAAGAATGTGAGAAACACTCCAAATACAGGTGTGCCAAGCTTGTAGCATCATACTCGAGGCTGTAATCGCTTCAAAAGTTGCTTCAACAAAGTACTGAATAAAGGGTCTGAATATTTATGTAAACGTGATATATATTTGTCGTATAAAAAAAAAGGTTTTTGCTTTTTCATTATGGGCTATTGTGTGTAGATTGAGAGAATTGGGAGAATAAAACGATTTAATCCATTTTAAAATAAGGCTGTAATGTAACAAAATGTGGAAAAAGTCAAGGGGTCTGAATACTTTCCAAATGCACTGTATAAATGAAACATGTAAAGTGTTAGTCCCATGTTTCGTGAGCTGAAATAAACAATCCCAGAAATTTTCCATATGCACAAAAAGCTTATTTCTCTCAAATCTGGTGCACAAATTTGTTTACATCCCTGTTAGCGAGCACTTCTCCTTTGCCAAGATAATCCATCCACCTGACAGGTGTGGATAATATCAAGAAGCTGATTAAACAGCATGATCATTACACAGGTGCACCTTGTGCTAGGGACAATAAAAGGCCATTTTAAAATGCGCCGTTTTGCACACAACACAATGCCACAGATGTCTCAAGTAGTTTTGAGGGAGAGTGCAATTGGCATGCTGACTGCAGGAATGTCCACCATAGCTGTTTCCAGAGAATTTAATGTTTATGTCTTTACCATAAGCTGCCCCCTTGTCGTTTTATAGAATTTGGCAGTGTGCCAAACTGGCCTCACAACCACGTGTAACCACGCTAGCCCAGGACCTTCACATCCGGGGGTGGGGGTGCTGAGGAGTATTTCTGTCTGTAATTAAGCCCTTTCGTGGGAGAAAAACTAATTTTGATTGGCCTCGCCTGGCTCCCCATGGCTGCATCCCTGCCCAGTCATGTGAAATCCATGGATTAGGGCCTAATATTGTTTATTTCAATTGACTGATTTCCTTATATGAACTGTAACTCAGTAAAATCTTTGAAATTGTTACATGTTGTGTTTATACTTTTGTTAAATATACATTGTTCATACAGTTGAAGTCGGAAGTTTGCATACACCTTAGCCAAATACATTTAAACTCAGGTTTTCACAATTCCTGATATTTAATCCTAGTAAAAATTCCCTGTCTAAGGTCAGTTAGGATCACCACTTTGTTTTAAGAATGTGAAATGTCTGAATAATAGTAGAGAGAATGATTTATTTCAACTTTTTTCAACTTTCATCACATTCCCAGTGGGTCAGAAGTTTACATACACTCAGTTAGTATTTGATAGCATTGCCTTTAAATTGTTTAACTTGGGTCAAACATTTTGGGTAGCCTTCCACAAGCTTCCCACAATAAGTTGGGTGAATTTTGACCAATTCCTTCTGACAGAGCTGGTGTAACTGAGTCAGGTTTGTAGGCCTCCTTGGTTGCACATGCTTTTTCAGTTCTGTCCACAACATTTCTATAGGTTTGAGGTCAGGGCTTTGTGATGGCCACTCCAATACCTTGACTTTGTTGTCCTTAACCTGTTTGGGATAGGGGGCAGTATTTTCACGGCCGGATAAAAAACGTACCGATTTAATCTGGTTACTACTCCTGCCCAGAAACTAGAATATGCATATAATTAGTAGATTTGGATAGAAAACACTCTTAAGTTTCTAAAACTGTTTGAATGGTGTCTGTGAGTATAACAGAACTCATATGGCAGGCCAAAACCTGAGAAGATTCCACACAGGAAGTGCCCTGTCTGACAATTTGTTGTCCTTCTGTAGCATCTCTATCGAAAATACAGCATCTGTGCTGTAATGTGACATTTTCTAAGGCTTCCATTGGCTCTCAGAAGGCGCCAGAAAGTGTAATGGGGTGTCTGCTGTCTCTGGGCGAAGAACAGCAGGATAATTTGTTAGTGGTCAGCCTGGGAACAGTGACACTAGAGATGCGCGTCCACGAGACTACTCCATTTTTTTCTTTCAGTCTTTGAATGAATACAACGTCGCCTGGTTGGAATATTATCGCTATTTTACGAGAAAAATAGCATAAAAATGGATTTTAAACAGCGTTTGACATGCTTCGAAGTACGGTAATGGAATATTTTGAAATCTTTTGTCACGAAATGCGCTCGCGCGTCACCCTTTGGGTAGTGACCTGAACGCACGAACAAAACAGAGCTATTTGAATATAACTATGGATTATTTGGAACCAAAACAACATTTGTTGTTGAAGTAGAATTCCTGGGAGTGCATTCTGACGAAGAACAGCAAAGGTAATCCAATTTTTCTTATAGTAATTCTGAATTTAGTGAGCACCAAACTTGGTGGGTGTCAAATTAGCTAGCCTGTGATGGCCGAGCTATCTACTCAGAATATTGCAAAATGTGCTTTCGCCGAAAAGCTATTTTAAAATCTGACACCGCGATTGCATAAAGGAGTTCTGTATCTATAATTCTTAAAATAATTTTAATGTTTTTTTGTGAACGTTTATCATGAGTAATTTAGTAAATTCGCCGGAAGTTTGCGGTGGGTATGCTAGTTCTGAACATCACATGCTAATGTAAAAAGTTGGTTTTTGATATAAATATGAACTTGATTGAACAAAACATGCATGTATTGTATAACATAATGTCCTAGGAGTGTCATCTGATGAAGATCATCAAAGGTTAGTGCTGCATTTAGCTGTGGTTTTGGTTTTTGTGACATAGACGCTTGCTTTGAAAATGGCTGTGTGATTATTTTTGGCAGGGTACTCTCCTAACATAATCTAATATTTTGCTTTCGCTGTAAAGCCTTTTTGAAATCGGACAATGTGGTTAGATTAACGAGAGTCTTGTCTTTAAAATGGTGTAAAATAGTCATATGTTTGAGAAATTGAAGTTATAGCATTTTTTAGGTATTTGTATTTCGCGCTACCATTGGATATTGGTGAGGCGCTAGTGGAACGTCTGTCCTCAACAGGTTTAACAAGAAATTTGTGGAGTGGTTGAAAAACGAGTTTTAATGACTCCAACATAAGTGTATGTAAACTTCCGACTTCAACTGTATATAAACTATAGAAAATATATATATGCACATCCAACTTATCAGGTGCAGGACAGAAGAACATATCAAAGACAAAGGAATGTGCGCAACTCTGGTATGCTCCCATGGTGATTTAAATCAGATGCACAATAAAGACAAAGTTTCAATCAGAGTTGGATCTTCGTCAGATTGACCCCAGTTGCGGACATTCCATTTTCTTGCATATATGAACTACACATTGACACATCCAGCCCAAAACAGGAGGTTTAAAAAAATACTTACGCAGTGGCCAAAGTTCCGAAACATCTCTTTAGTCGTTTATTTTACATGAGTGCAAAATGTGTCAAGCAACCAAATAAACCAGGATTCAGTAATAGACACTATAGTTACACTACATCTCAGTGATCACATTATACCCAACTCTACATCTGTTTCTGCTTTCCCAGTAAGGCAGCAATAATTGGCACATGAAGGTATGGAAAAAGTGATTACACTGCACTTCATTTCCCTGACTTAAATGCAGTTCAAAATGATAGAGGGACACCATCTACCCTATCACAATTTCCCACAAACAAAATATATTATATATTTTCTAATGACATGAAACCAACTTAAATATCATGAAATATCAAACTGATCTGCAGAAATCACTGAAAACACATTGTTAATACTACATAGCTTATATACAATATAGCAATTTATCAAACTTTGTCATTAAGCTAAACATAACAGCAGACATGTCTTAAAAATTAGAACATTGAGCCCAAATTACACTACATAATTCAACATTTAAACCAATCAAACAATTGCTGTACAAATGTTATCTTCAGTGAGTTGAAAGGAACAATAACAGGAACATCAGAAACTATAAAGGTTCTACTCAAACTATTTACAATACTGCAAATGTTTTTTTTTAGGGTTAACATTGTAGAGCTCTGCTGAATTATACACTCTAATCCATGCTGAGAAAATTCACGAGAATACCACAACCCTCCAAGTTTGTGGGAGTCGGCCTTATCCTCCAATTTGTCTGTGGCATGTTAGATACAAAGGATTTCAAAGCGCCAAAGTCTAGAGTTTGAAGTTCCTACTCCAAAGTCAGTTGTGTCTTTGAAAAAAATAATTCAGTTCGTCAGGAGACCCAACAGAGGACTGCTGAGCAAATACTTCAAACACGCAAATGCAAGAAATGGTCCTTGAAGTGTCAGAGCCAGCCATGACAGGCACGATTCCTGGGTTCCCTCCTGAAGTCGTACATTAATCAGCTCCTATTTGAAACTCACATGAATCAGAGAGAGCGGAGTACATACTTCAGCGGCCAGAGAAGAGCTCAGTCACTGCTACGATAGAGACCGAATCAGGATCAGAGAAATTACCTAAATAAAAATTGCATCACTACCTGCCTTGTCTGATACGGTTCAGCAGACAGTCTATTTTCCCATAGTATCATGACTAGCAAGGCAGAAACAAAAATCATCTCATCACATAAGGTTATTCAAATCTTCATTCTGTCCCCTTCTTGATCGTACCGGCAGGAATTAGTCATTAAATTAACTGTCCAGTGAAAATCTCACTTTTAAAAGTTCATCATCTGTTAACTCGTACCCAAATAATGTTGTGGTGAAAGCATCAGTTGGAGAAAAACACTTCAGAAACCTCACCTCAAACTTGTATTTCAAACAGACCGCTTAAAACATGCTTGCCATTTCCTCATAGAGGATGATGTCATCCTCCTCAGCTATCTACTCGCATTAATATTTTTACCTCACCATTCTATTGTTGGGGTACGCTGACACCATTCCAACAGAGAAAAACTGCATACTTAAACATTTTTGGAAGGAAAACTTTCCCAAATGTTGTAATTAATTATATATAGATCATATTTCATAGAAATCTGGAAACACTGGACAGTTACTTTAAAACCAGGACTAAAGTAAAGAGTTCATCTTAAAAAAATAAAATGAAAGAAGATGAAAATGAACCACACGGATGGATGCCAGGTCTGACAGTGGGATATGCGGTGCCAGTGTTGTCCTGGGTGTGGTGAGGAAACAAAGACATGGATACTCGTGGTGGTGGGCGGCTCCTTAGAATTCGTCATCAGAGATAATCAGCAGGACTTTGTCAGATTTCTTGGAGCTCTTGCTGCTGCCACCTGTGCCTGCCTTGCCGTTGTTCTGGCTGGGCTGTACCACCTCCTGGGTGGACTGCTGGGTGTACTGCTGGTAGGCTGGGGAGAAGTTGTGGATGGCATCCTGGACCATGTCCCCAGGGTTCATCGTCTCCTTCAGACCACTGGAGATGCTCTGCATGGGGGCGATGTTGTCTAGAAGAATATAAGACACATTTTGACATGGTCATTTAACTTGTTTATAGGACATAACTTTGATCTGAATATCAAACCACAGAAAATACAAGATACAACATGAGAAATACAAGAGTAGTTACGCTTATGCAAATTAAATTCATGCATTTTTAAAGACAAGGTGCTGACAGAGACTCATTAGGAAAAACTCCCTAGTCCAGAACCACAGTTGATACAAATCTCACTAATGCAAATTAATTGGTTTTAAGCCTGTACTCAGTCCTTGTGCCCAGTGTTCCACCACATGAGAACCTCTTGTTAGTGTTCCTCTATTCTCAGTGTTGATGGATGAGAGCATAGAGAGAGATGACAGGGAGTCTGCAGCAATTCAGTGGGAGTGAGGAAGATGCTTCCTCTCCTCTGTCTACCTTCCCAGTCACTTCCCCGGCTGAGCTCCTCCAGCTGTGGGCCAGGCTGATACTTGACCCTATAATACCAGGATGTCTCATCCAACGCCCCGGGAGTGGTCCGGTACAGACAGAACCAACGCAGCCTTCTGTTTCAGGGTCAGCGACAGTGCAGTCTAGGCCAGGTCTCTGGAGGGAAGGCGGCACGGCGGAGGGTTCCGCTGTGCTTCAGGGTCAGAGTCGTGGTTAGGCATGCTCTCCTGAGCTTTTCCATCACAGCTGGCCTGTTTTGCAACTAGGGCTGGGGCTGGCCTCAGTCAGGGTTGGAGGAGGACAGCCTGGAGGTATATAAACCTCCCAAACCTCCACAGACACTGAAAACACCTTTACACATGGATGACCTTCTGACACTTCCCAGCACAGGGAGGGTTGGATGGGGCTGTGACTCTACAACGCTCAGCAGCTATATCAAAAGGCTAGACTAGTCTTAATGGGAATCCTTCTGGTTCAGGTAATGTTTATGCAGTCCAGTCACATACTATAGCACTGAATTATGACCTTTGAATTGATGCTTTGGTAAGAAAGAACAACTCCGTGGGGCATATAAGAAATGTATCCCCAACACCATGCATCCCTTTGAGAGGGAAAATTTACTTTCAAAACCATACTTTTGGAAACTCCTCAGTGAATAGTTTGGCTTCAGCTGCATTTCATTTACAAGTTTAGACCACAATAAAAATCTAATTTGCTGCTTAACTTTCTGCAGCTACATTATCATTAGTTAAATGAATATCAAATATAGCAAATGAATAATACATTTTGTGCACGAGCATGAACGCCGAACATGGGAGACATCCTCAATTCATTTTGATCACTCGGCAAGATGAAGAGAAAACTTTTACCAGTCAAATGAAATGGATATGGTAACACTTCACACTTAATCAGCATTTAGCGATTCCGTTTCTTTCTGCATGTCTGTCTCCTATAGCCCAAGGCCTCAGCAGGATTGCTGTTGCAGGAGGGAACGAGCCGAGATGATTGATATCTTCGCAGAAGTCTTTTCCCTTGGTCTCCATTTGTCTTCTGCTCGTGAAAGGTATTGACATCAGAGTGGTACCGCTAGTTCCTGCGATTAAGCGTATTGAGGCTATGAAATGCTCTTTCTATAGTGTGCTGGGCTAGCAACTTTCCTGTGAGCCATGAGTAATGATGAACACCCTGAAGACCGTTCCTCTGCTGACCTCAAGCCTGCGTGGTTCACACTGGCATTTACTCTCTGATGTGTTTCCCATTCCATGTTTACAGCCAGGGAATGGGACTGAAACTGCATTGTCACAGGTAACTTCCAAAAATAAAGGAAACACTTGAGTTAATGGGGGATACAAAGTATATTAAAAGCAGTTGCTTCCACACAGGTGTGGTTCCTGAGATAATTAATAACTTAACATCTCATTATTTTGTCTACCATGGCTCGGTGACTTTGAAAAAGGGGTCTCAAAGGAGCGTAAAGGGTTTAAAGTGTGTGGGGTCACTATATCGCCTACCCAATTGAACACTTAAGGGAAATTCTGCAGCAGACATATGGTGAGCCATATGTCTGGAACATCGAATTGCAAAGAAATCACAGTATCAAATCACAATACATACAGAATCGTGAGAATTGCAATACATATCGTATCCGCACCCAAGTAGGTTGATAATATCGTATCTGCCAATTTCCAGCCCTCTAAATGACCACTTCATCAGCTCCCAACAGATACAGTTCAAGTCGGAAGTTTACATACACCTTAGCCAAATACATTTAAAAACTCCGTTTTTCACAATTCCTGATATTTAATCCTAGTAACAATTCCCTGTCTTAGGTCAGTTAGCATCACCACTTTATTTTAAGAATGTGAAATGTCAGAATAATAGCAGAGATAATGATTTATTTCAGCTTTTATTTCTTTCATCACATTCCCAGTGGGTCAGAAGTTTACATACACTCAATTAGTATTTGGTAGCATTGCCTTTAAATTGTTTAACTTGGGTCAAACGCTTCAGGTAACCTTCCACAAGCTTCCCACAATAAGTTTGGCCCATTCCTCCTGACAGAGCTGGTGTAACTGAGTCAGGTTTGTAGGCCTCCTTGCTCGCACACATTTTTCACTTCTGCAAACAAAATTTCTATCGGATTGAGGTCAGGGCTTTGTGATGGCCACGCCAATACCTTGACTTTGTTGTCCTTAAGCCATTTTGCCACAACTTTGGAAGTATGCTTGGGGTCATTGTCCATTTGGAAGACCCATTTGCGACCAAGCTTTAACTTCCTGACTGATGTCTTGAGATGTTGCTTCAATATATCCACATTATTTTTACTTCCTCATGATGCCATCTATTTTGTGAAGTGCACCAGTCCCTCCTGCAGCAAAGCACCCCTACAACATGATGCTGCCACCCCCGTGCTTCACGGTTGGGATTGTGTTCTTCGGCTTGCAAGCCTCCCCCTTTTTCCTCCAAACATAACGATGGTCATTATGGCCAAACAGTTCTATTTTGGTTTCATCAGACCAGAGGACCTTTCTCCAAAAAGTACGATCTTTGTCCCCATGTGCAGTTGCAAACCGTATGGCTTTTTTGTGGCGGTTTTGGAGCAGTGGCTTCTTCCTTGCTGAGCGGCCTTTCAGGTTATGTCGATATAGGACTCGTTTTACTGTGGATATAAATACTTTTGCACCCATTTCCTCCAGCATCTTCACAAGGTCCTTTGCGGTTGTTCTGGGATTGATTTGCACTTTTCGCACCAAAGTATGTACATCTCTAGGAGAAAGAATGCGTTGATTTTCCCATGATGTCATGCAAAGAGGCACTGAGTTTGAAGGTAGGCCTTGAAATACATCCACAGGTACACCTCCAATTGACTCAAATTATGCCAATTAGCCTATCAGAATCTTCTAAAGCCATGCCATCATTTTCTGGAATTTTCCAAGCTGTTTAAAGGCACAGTCAACATAGTGTTTGTAAACTCCTGACCCACTGGATTTGATACAGTGAAATAATCTGTCTGTAAACAATTGTTGGAAAAATTACTTGTGTCATGCACAAAGAAGATGTCCTAACCGACTTGCCAAAACTATAGTTTGTTAACAAGAAATTTGTGGAGTGGTTGAAAAAAACGGGTTTTAATGACTCCAACCTAAGTGCATGTAAACTTCCGACTTCACGACCCCCCCCTGGACGTGTAGAAGTGCAGTTACCGTGTGTCCCTGGAAGTTCGTTCTTCTTCTCCTGGTACACGGTGCAGGTGAAGGCGTAGCGCAGGGCGATAGCAGCGAAGAACATCTCGATGCAGGTGATGAAGTTCTGCCAGCCTGCTGCCACTGTGCCGGCCCCCACCTCCTGGCCGTCGATAAACAGGGCGTTAGGGATGACCCCACAGCGCTCCAGGATGGCCAGCACCATACCTAAACAACAAAAGACAACACCTTCATGTGCTACTCCAGTCTAATGTATCAATTACAATGTATTTTGTAGACTTTTCCAACCCCATCGGGGTTTGAATCTGTTGATATTAAGTCAAGGTAAGTAAAGGGACCAACGCACCCTGCCAGAAGGACAGGAAGATGACAGATTTGATGGTGAGGAATTTGAGCACGGGTTCATAAGGCCTCAGCAGGTCACTGGTAGCGAAGAAGAAGAGGAAGAGAGCGTACAGGGCCAGGCTGACAGAGATGTTGTAGATGATGGTGATGTAGAGGTATCCTCCATTCACACTGCAGAGGGGAACAGGATCAATACAGACGTGTTAGTGGGGATCTTTGTACATTCACTTTCTGAATTTCCATCCAAATTGATGTATTACTCAATACTCGTATTGTAAATATCAATGTCTAATACTTTCATGTGAAATGTAAAAAGCAAAAACACACACCGAGTAGTGCAAGCATGTGAAGTGAAGTTGAATGGGTGAAATGGAATGGAATGAAAGGTTGTGCTCACTTAAAGTCTCCATCATGATATTTGCCAAAGGCCTGCAGGAGGATGGTGATGACGGCCATGATGGGTTTGACGACACAGAACTGAAGAGTGGCCTGCATGACATCAATACAGGATGGGACATGCATTGAACACAGACACAAAACAAGGAACAATGCAGGTGCCAACTACTTGGTGCTGTTTATTGGGTTTGAAAGGTAGCCAACTGTACTGTACGTCTTCAAACACTGAGTAATCTATAAAATGAATGAACATTTTGTGGAAATTGTGTGTCTATCAATTTGCAATGTATGATATACTATGTTAAAAAAATGCATGTATTGACATTATGCCAAAACAATGTACTGTCTGAAGTAATGTTAAAGTACACTAAGGGACATGTGATTGAGTTTCAAGGGTCAGTAGTTTTCCTTACTGGGGCCACCTGCAGACCTTTAAATGGGAAATGATATAGCAACTTTAGGACAGGCCGGTGCTTTTGGATTAGACGTCCTCCTCTTGAAACCCGGAGTAATCTCTAAATGCAGTTATTGATCCCATTCCCTCCAACTTGTCGTCTCACAGAGCCAGAGCAGATACATTTCTATCCCTTCCAACTCTGCTACCAGAGGGAAGAGAACAGCAAGGTTGTGCTTTGAAACCAGCCAACATAGGAGTCCAGCCAGAACATGCCGAGTGTTAATCAGCTCCCTTTTCTGGACGTCTATTGACTGTTCTGAGGACATACCTTTCAGATCCAATTGACATCAGGGTAAGACTCAGAGCACAGACTGCATCCCCAAGACACTATGGGGACAGTAAAGCTGACAGCTCATGTTATTTCTCTGTGCTTATTACAAAGCTGCTTTCACCTGTTCTCAGATTGCTTTTATTTTCCTTTTTAACCAGTCAACCTTATCCTCTAAAAAGTGGACAGCCAATTATAATGGCTGTCATTTCGCAATAGAGGCGCGATCTTGATAAAAAAGTTAAACGAGGTGACATTAAAATAACAAAATCACAATTTCCCATTTCCATATTTTCAGAGTGCTTTCATCACCCAAGCAAGGAGGGAGATGGAAACTCACCTGTTTACAGAATCTTAAAAAGCCAATAGAGTAGCTTATTCCACCTAAGCAGCAGGTACCATATATACAGCTCGACCTGGGAATGATAGAAAATGTGTGGTCACAACTGTATGCTGTGAATGTGTACCAGATTTAAAGACATTCTAGTGTCCAAAATACAAGACAGCACTATCCTTGAAGTCAGACTACCTTAAAACAAGATCAAGACGTTAATTCACAGAAATTACAGCCTGACCCTGGGTGACTGCAAGACTTGCAATACAAACTGAAAATCCCCAACATTCTGGGTGGGTTGTTTGAAAGCTACTTGCATAGAGTGTAGAATGAGACCATGGTATGGGGGATGGGACTGGGAGCACTCACTCAATGGACTTCCCTCGGATCTCGGACATGATGGCACTCTCTCCCCCGAGGTACTCAAAGGACAGGCTTAGGAAGTTGTAAATCACAAATGCTGTCATGGAGAGAAGGGACAAAGTCACTCACATACATTTCTGTACATTATGACACCACAGCCACTGCTAGCTAGCCAACTTTACCAACTAGCAGTACTGTAGAAACTAAATACATTACAACGGAACGATTTGATTAGTGTAATGTTAGCTAGCTACATTTACATAGTTGTCTACGTATCAAAGATAAAAGACAAAGGTAAACGCAGCCACTGCTAGCTAGCCAACTCTAGCAGCTAGCAGTACTGTATCATTTTTAGTCAATAAGATTTTTGCAACGTAAGCTTAACTTTCTGAACTTTCGAGTTGTGTAGTCCACTTGTGTAGCTAGCAGGACTGACTTTGTGTTAGCTAGTCAACGTTTAATCACTTCTGCGTTATGAAAGGAACTAGACACGGACACGAATGATCCATTGGTAGTTGGTTGTAACCAAGTATTGGTGCTAACCGTGTGTTATTGGATGCTAGCATGCTAGTTAGCTACGGCGTCATAGGACACGGTGCACTGGGTGGGTTTCACGGAAGAATACTCTACCAAGTTATCTAGCTGAATAAACTAAGTTTGAGCCTATTCCTGGAAACATTGAACCACTGTAGTTTACATCAATTATAATTTCTATAGTGGAAGTTGGAAAAGTTATATTTGAGTGTTTCAGTGAATGGTTAGTGAGGGGGGCCCTGCTCTCTCGCTTCCCCAGTTGTTTAGTTAATTTTCATTCCAATCTCCTTTGCATTAGCGTAGCCTCTCCTGTAGCCTGTCAACTATGTGTCTGTCTAGCCCTGTTCTCTCCTCTCTGCACAGACCACACAAACGCTTCACACCGCATGGCCGCTGCCACTCTAACCTAGTGGTCCCAGCGCGCACGACCCACGTGGAATTCCAGGTCTCCGGCAGCCTCTGGAACTGCCGGTCTGCGGCCAACAAGGCAGAGTTCATCTCAGCCTATGCTACCCTCCAGTCCCTCGACTTCTTGGCGCTGACGGAAACATGGATTACCACAGAAAACACTGCTACTCCTACTGCTCTCTCGTCTGACCACGTGTTCTCGCATACACCGAGAGCATCTGGTCAGCGGGGTGGTGGCACTGGAATCCTCATCTCTCCCAAGTGGACATTCTCTCTTTCTCACCTGACCCATCTGTCCATCTCCTCCTTTGAATTCCATGCTGTCACAGTCACTAGCCCATTCAAGCTTAACATCCTTATCATTTATCGCCCTCCAGGTTCCCTTGGAGAGTTCATCAATGAGCTTGACGCCTTGATAAGTTCCTTTCCTGAGGATGGCTCACCCCTCACAATTGTGGGTGACTTTAACCTCCCTACGTCTACCTTTGACTCATTTCTCTCTGCCTCCTTTCCACTCCTCTCCTCTTTTGACCTCACCCTCTCACCGTCCCCCCTACTCACAAGGCAGGCAATACGCTTGACCTCATCTTTACTAGATGCTGTTCTTCTAGTAATCTCACTGCAACTCCCCTCCAAGTCTCCGACCACTACCTTGTATCCTTTTCCCTCTCGCTCTCCTCCAACACTACTCACTCTGCCCCTACTCAGATGGTATTGCGCCGTCGCAACCTTCACTCTCTCTCTCCTGCTACTCTCTCCTCTTCCATCCTATCATCTCTTCCCTCTGCTCAATCCTTCTCCAACCAATCTCCTGATTCTGCCTCCTCAACCCTCCTCTCCTCCCTTTCTGCATCCTTTGACTCTCTATGTCCCCTATCCTACCGGCCGGCTCGGTCCTCCCCTCCTGCTCCGTGGCTTGACGACTCATTGCGAGCTCACAGAACAGAGCTCCGGGCAGCCGAGCGGAAATGGAGGAAAACTAGCCTCCCTGCAGACCTGGCATCTTTTCACTCCCTCCTCTCCACATTTTCTTCCTCTGTTTCTGCTGCTAAAGCCACTTTCTACCACTCTAAATTCCAAGCATCTGCCTCTAACCCTAGGAAGCTCTTTGCCACCTTCTCCTCCCTCCTGAATCCTCCTCCCCCTCCCCCCTCCTCCCTATCTGCGGATGACTTTGTCAACCATTTTGAAAAGAAGGTTGACGACATCCGATCCTCGTTTGTTAAGTCAAACGACACCGCTGGTCCTGCTCACATTGCCCTACCCTATGCTTTGACCTCTTTCTCCCCTCTCTCTCCAGATGAAATCTTGCGACTTGTGACGGCCGGCCGCCCAACAACCTGCCCGCTTGACCCTATCCCCTCCTCTCGTCTCCAGACCATTTCCGGAGACCTTCTCCCTTACCTCACCTCACTCATCAACTCATCCTTGACCGCTGGCTACGTCCCTTCCGTCTTCAAGAGAGCGAGAGTTGCACCCCTTCTCAAAAACCCTACACTCGATCCCTCCGATATCAACAACTACAGACCAGTATCCCTTCTTTCTTTTCTCTCCAAAACTCTTGAGCGTGCCGTCCTTGGCCAGCTCTCATGCTATCTCTCTCAGAATGACCTTCTTGATCCAAATCAGTCAGGCTTCAAGACTGGTCATTCAACTGAGACTGCTCTTCTCTGTGTCACGGAGGCTCTCCGCACTGCTAAAGCTAACTCTCTCGCCTCTGCTCTCATCCTTCTAGACCTATCTGCTGCCTTTGATACTGTGAACCATCAGATCCTCCTCTCCACCCTCTCCGAGTTGGGCATCTCCGGCGCGGCTCACTCTTGGATTGCGTCCTACCTGACAGGTCGCTCCTACCAGGTGGCGTGGCGAGAATCCGTCTCCGCACCACGTGCTCTCACCACTGGTGTCCCCAGGGCTCAGTTCTAGGCCCTCTCCTATTATCGCTATACACCAAGTCACTTGGCTCTGTCATATCCTCACATGGTCTCTCCTATCATTGCTACGGAGACGACACAAAATTAATCCTCTCCTTTCCCCCTTCTGATAACCAGGTGGCGAATCGCATCTCTGCATGTCTGGCAGACATATCAGTGTGGATGACGGATCACCACCTCAAGCTGAACCTCGACAAGACGGAGCTGCTCTTCCTCCCGGGGAAGGACTGCCCGTTCCATGATCTCGCCATCACGGTTGACAACTCCATTGTGTCCTCTTCCCAGAGTGCTAAGAGCCTTGGCGGGACCCTGGACAACACCCTGTCGTTCTCCGCTAGCATCAAGGCGGTGACCCGATCCTGTAGGTTCATGCTCCACAACATTCGCAGAGTACGACCCTGCCTCACACAGGAAGCGGCGCAGGTCCTAATCCAGGCACTTGTCATCTCCCGTCTGGATTACTGCAACTCGCTGTTGGCGGGGCTCCCTGCCTGTGCCATTAAACCCCTACAACTCATCCAGAACGCCGCAGCCCATCTGGTGTTCAACCTTACCAAGTTCTCTCACGTCACCCCGCTCCTCCGCACACTCCACTGGCTTCCAGTTGAAGCTCGCATCTGCTACAAGACCATGGTGCTTGCCTACGGAGTTGTGAGGGGAACGGCACCTCCGTACCTTCAGGCTCTGATCAGTCCCTACACCCAAAGAAGGGCACTGCGTTCATCCACCTCTGGCCTGTTCGCCTCCCTACCTCTGCGGAAGCACAGTTCCCGCTCAGCCCAGTCAAAACTGTTCGCTGCTCTGGCACCCCAATGGTGGAAAAAGCTCTCTCACGACGCCAGGACAGCGGAGTCAATCACCACCTTCCGGAGACACCTGAAACCCCAGCTCTTTAAGGAATACCTGGGATAGGATTAAGTAATCCTTCTAACCCTCCCCCCCCAAAAAAAACGATATAGATGTACTATTGTAAAGTGGTTGTTCCACTGGATATCATAAGGTGAATGCACCAATTTGTAAGTCGCTCTGGATAAGAGCGTCTGCTAAATGACGTAAATGTAAATGATGGAATGTTGTTTACAACACTGATACTAGGTTTTGCAAGTGGGGTAATTTTCAAAAACAATAATTCAACGTCACGGGTCAGTCCGTTTGAAGATGGAATCCGTAGTAGGGGGAAACAGCACCACTGGCCGCTCTACCACCATGTTTATTGTTTTTGTTGCTGAGCTGAGGAGCGTCGTGCAGCATGGTAAAACATTTTTGCAGTAGATATTGTGCTCTACCGCGCGTGCAATAATGTTGTAATATCACAAACGGGTGTGGCTGTTTCACCATTAACTCTTTACACTCGTGGGAACTAGCCTACATGGATAGGGCTACATTTTTTTCAGAAGAAATATGAAATGCATAACCATGGTAGCAACTGAAAGGGAACAGTTTAGAGATAAAGGGGAAATTATTACACCAAAAGGTGAGGACACAACAGTTCACCTGACAAGACTGAATCCAAAACATTACACTGTTGATTTTATGTGCATTTTACATTTACTGTACTTTTCACCGCATCTGTTGATTACGAAATCTGAAAATACTCTTGATACATTCAGTAACATGATGAGAATATTCCTGGAAAATGTGGGGTAGGCGCAACATAAGGAAAAAAAAAAGACAAGGGTTTGAGTGAGAGGTCCAAGTGGCTACACACCTCTCCAAAGTGTGCACAAGTAATTTCAATGCATTTTTATGACTCAAGAAGAGTCTTCCACTGTAAGGTGCTTTTCGCTCTCCTAGCTGTTCCATTGAGGAATTAGAGCAAGCATATTTTTTGTTGTTTTGAACACAAACCTGCTATCACTTAATTACTGTTGTCGTTTACGCAATTCAAAAACAGACCATTACAAATCACAATCTGGGTCAGGTGGGCATCATTTGAAAGCTTGTTCTATTGCCAACATGACTAGCTAAGTTATAAAATACGATCTTACAATTTCAGGCTTTCTCAATGCAATACAGGGAAACAGATCATTTTGGTGCACATAGAAAGGAGTCGTGACTGCATTCAGGTACGTGTGCCACGGGGGAGATTTCTTCACGGTAGACAAACATAGGCTCATTCTGTTCACAATAACCCTGGGTATGTCATCATGTAACTGTACATTAAACATAGTGATCATAAACGTTGACACTGTATATGACATGAGTTTTATGATATGGAAATGTGAAGTGCACATTTGGACTCACGGGTGTTTGGCTTACTTGTATGACATCAAAGCGGTATTTATTATAATCCTCAATTTCTCATCTTTCAAAATACATAAGAGTTCTCTTAATTTACAGCACTTCCCTCACTCAGACAACAACAAAAATTGCTAAAGTCAACCAATTAGGGGGAGGGATGGGAGTGACATCTTGTCACGCGCGGTGCTCAAGTTCAGCACGGATGTCAGTCAGAACCCATACAGCACTGAAGTGCATCTTTAACATGTTACTGTACAGCCAATGCCTTCCAATTTAGCCGTTTATTGGTGCCCAAATCTGCCATTTCAACCCGTATACGGGTACGAGTGTAAAGGCTACCGATTCCAGCTAATCTCAGTAAATATTCATGTTCTGTCTGTAGAAATCATTCATGATAAACATGGATTTTAAAGATAATTTGTCAACCTGTGAGCATTCTGTGCTGCAGGTAATATTGTGGGCCAGATTGTGATGATAGCACTGTAGAGATCTTACATCCTAATTTAGAAGCTGTGGAAACTGAAATTAGACTTTGGTGAGAGGGTTTCACTTAACAATAATCATATTTTTCACCAATCAATGTTTACCTCCCCACCGCTAAGAGGTTTAGGATGGTTCTCTGTCCTCCAAATCCTTCCTAAGCCTTGGATGCTATTTCAGGAGGGGTTTAAAAAAAAGCGAATTCAGGTTACACTCTCAAGTATCAGGGGCACAGAGTTTCACAGTGCTTTAGCCCTGGCCATGCTGACTCAATGCAATGCAGTTAACCTGCTTTCAGATGCTATTTTTAAAGAGCAATCTCCACCACCAATCATAAACGTGTCTCAAACACTAAATGAGTCTGGTCAATAATGTATGTGAAATACTAATAGTTTTGTCCATATATCAAATTACACAATTCTGCATGTGATTCACCTCTGATATTGTTAAAGTACTACAGTCCTTTCTTATTGCTTCGGTACATAATGACTATTAAAGAAAGGCTTTTCAGAGTAAAATTCATGAGACATTAATAATTTAATGTGAAGAATAGCTAATGAGGAAGATTAACATTTCCTTTGTGTTTTGAATTAAAAAACAACTCTTGACTAGTTTAGTTCGGATTAGAATGATCTCAACTAAAGTACATCCCTTTTCCACCTTTTGCAAAGAATAGAATACAAAAATCACTAAGCCTAAGAGGAAAAAAAGACAGGTCTGAAAGTCTACACGCCCTGGAAACAGAACAACATGAACAATAGGGCCTCTCTGCCCAATGGGAAGAACTGACAGGTGAGGAAAAACAGGTTGGGCCAGTCCGTTTTAGCTTCAATCAACTCATAATAGGTCTACCGCCAGTCTAAATGTCATTACTGGCCAGACAGAACCCGCCCGGTGTCGGACTACTGCCGCCTGTACAGGTGCTTATAGAGTAAACCGCTGTCAGGGCGCTGGCTGAGATATGAGGCAACAGTGAAGGGGAGGAGAAGGGTGGGGTTGGTTTGTTTACCGTACCTTCATAACAGTCTCGGACGGAGTCAAAGTAGACATAGTACTGGTCGTTGCTGATGAAGAGCAGGCTGAGCCAGGAGTCGAACGCATAGATTGGCACGATGAAAAGAATGCGAATGATGTAGCGCTGCTCGTTAGGGACTGTGTAGGACCTCAGGTGTGTGTAGATCTGGAAAACACAGAAACAAAACAAAAATTGTTATTTAAAAAAACAAGAGCACTGACTAGGCAAAAATGCATTGAGGTATTCAAATCCCAGTTTCAGCCCCTAGACCAACCATTATGAATAATTGAGCTAAACCGGACGAGCAGTATTAGGGGGCCAGTGCTTCAGAGATGGGTTCTTATGAATAAACGGCACTTCCTTGGAACCCTCTCAAGGCACGATTTGGCTATCACACAGGGCCCAACAGGCTTTAGAAGGACAGCATTACAGCATTGACTAAAATATATATAAAAAAGGACCGTGTCTGTAGATTTGGGGTCGAGAGGTAAGAAAACGATAAAGGAGGGTAAAAATGAAAACCCAGAAAGATAACACTGCATAATTGGGGTAACAAGGTGAGCGGGATGAATTTTTGCTGATCAAGACAAAAGCTTGACTGAAAAGTGAATGTCTGTGTTATAGGATCAACTCCGCTAGAGATGTGTTACACTGACGTTTTTACACTTGGGAGGGAGAACAGAAAGAAGTAGAGGGGTGCACTGCTTCAAAACCTGTGTCTCAGACTGTTGAATTTGATTGAACTCTTCGACTTCACTGAATCATTTTAAAACATAATGCAGTATGTGAATGCTAAATGGTGTGCCATGACTCCCTATTCTAGGAACCAACATTTTTCAGAATTGGAGTCAAGGCCATGGGGTGAAGGAAAGTTCAGAGCATCCATTACATAATTCAAATCAAAATTAAATCAAATGTATTTATAAAGCCCTTCTTACATCAGCAGATGTCACAAAGTGCTTATACAGAAACCCAGCCTAAAAGCCCAAACAGCAAGCAATGCAGATGTAGAAGCACGGTGGCTAGGAATAACTCCCTAGAAAGGCCAGAACCTAGGAAGAAACCTAGAGAGGAACCAAGCTATGAGGAGTAATTAAGTTGTGAAGCACATAATCAACTACATATTTTCAGGGGCAAATGCCAAAGGAAACTAAAAGCTCATAATCTAGTGATCCATCGTATACAGTACACCAGCAATGGTCAGAGTTGAGTATTGCAGTTTGATCCATTTCAAGTGGTGCACCCTGGCATTTCTTGACTTCAGATCCACTCACACAGACTCATGCAATATGATTGAATGGCCATTAGAGGTGGCACATTAGAGGCTGGCCAGTGCCAGGGCGTGATGCATGTGGCTCTCCTGAGAAGTGAAGTGAAGCAGGCTGCAGACTGGCTGGTGGAAAGACTGCGGTCCTCCAGGCTCCATAATGCTGAGCTGACAGGTAGACAGACAGAGCTGTGCCCTGGGTAATGACTCTGCTCTAGCCTGACTCAATACCCTTCTGTCTTAGTTGAGCAGTAGCCCAAGTCCAACCCCCAGCTAATTTCAGTTAGTCTGTGAAAGGCGTATAACTCCACCTCATAACACTCCCCAGCCCGCCCCTGGCACTGACAGCTGTGACACACCAAACGTCCATGTTGGAATGAGAAAGTCTGTGGAGTGCCTCGCGTTTATACCAAGCAGTGTCCGTGAGAAAGTGAGAGGGGCGCGCACTGAGCATGACGGTTCTATACAGAACACCCAGACAGAATGAGAAAACCACACATCACACTGACTATAGTGTGATATCATGACCCTCCTCTCTCCCTGACAAGCTGCCCCGGGAAGTGGGAGGTCTGAACAGTGTAGTGTGTCAGAGAACATCAGTAACACTCCATAGCACTGTAACACCTGGTGCTTTGGACCACAGTGAGCAGACAGGGACATCTAAGGTCAGCATCGACCAGCATACGGTGTTAGCATGCAGATTGGGAGAGGAGGAGAACTCTCCAGAGACATTCTTACAGAGGAAAATCTGATGATACACCAGAATACTAAATAAAACCAATCCTGTCGGGAAGGCTGTTTTTAATCTCCCTGCATGCTTGCCTCATGCAACCCTGCAACTATCTCACGGGCCACATATGTTAATGTCTGGCCTGCTTCGATGGGGAATGGATGGGAAAACAAACTACTCCAGAACTAAACAGATGGGCGGAACGGGAGACTCCATAGAATGCCAAATTGACAAAAAAAATGTTGCGTGTCGTGAAAAAAACAAATCTAATTTAAAAACTCCTTTTATGAACAATTTCAATTTTATAAAGACATGTTAAATCTAGTAAAAAAGGGCATTCTTGCTATACCAGAGGTATGCCAACTTCTGCCTGATGTATTTTCAGTAATAAAGTATGAGCTGATGATAATGTGAAACGTATCAGAAATGTTGCAACCAGCGTATAGAAAAGGTCAGCACATGAACCCTGGGGACAATAACACCATCATATTCCTATCTAGAAATATGTGATCATCTAAATCTCCAACCAGAGCCAACACAGTGGGACTCCCTGGGGGCTTCCTGTCTATACAGCCGCTAAAGGTTGGATGGACCCATTCTCAGCAGCACTCAGGTTTATCGGTTCATCAGCACAATATGAGAAGAGACGGCTCGCTCCCCAATGCAGAGCAGCAGAAAACACACGGGGCCTCTGCTGATTGCCCTTCGCAAAACGTGATCCTCTCCTTTTATTGCGACGCTGGAAATGTGCAGGTGTTGTCGAGGTCACCTCTCTGCTGATAATGCATGCCATTCAAATGTACACCCTCTCTGGAGTTGATGAAACCCCAGTCTGATGATAAGGATCACCATTGTCTCTACTGAAGGATTACAGCAAGAGACAGAGTAAATAGCAATAACTGAAGAAAAAAAAACACCCTTCAGTAAGCCTATACTGAATGTGAATATAATCATGGTTAGGCCTTACTATACTTGACTAAAGTTATATGACTGCTCTGCCCGGGCCATTTGATCGATGACAGCTCTGTTTGCATTGTGTCGTTATCAGTGGTAGTCACGGTCAACGGAAGTGCCCGCAAACAGCAACACTAATGGATCACCTAGTAACAATTAAGAAACAATGACACACTATGAACAGACCGTCACTTTACAGATAGGGGCCAATTAACTATCACACTCAGTCGTGCCTCTCAATGATGGAGAAAGTAGGTCTGGTCAACAATAGATACTGGATCAAATGTAGAAGTGAAAAACAAAAAGTATTGTCTGGCTGGAGTCTTTGCCCTCTGGTAAGGGTGTAGACAACCCACAACACCTACCTAGCTCCCATTACATATTTGCATTTGTTTGCCTAGAAGCTGAGTGATACTGACAACGCCTGGAGCCATGCTTTTTGTTTTCTAGATTCACATCAAAACAAGTACAGAGGCAGACAACTGATATAATGTAACCTACCTGATGGCAAGTGAGGAGCAGCGCTGACCAGACGAAGATCCCCGACAGAGCTTGAGCAGCGGTCGTATTCAAGAAGATATCGTGTGCCACAATAGTCCCATTCCCTGTTTGAATTATTGTCATGTTGGATATGTCTGACTTGTTAAGAATTGGAGATGCGAAACGCATCAGAGACTCATTTTGGGGGACTTCCGAGTCCATCGCCATCGCCTCTGCTGAGCTGTTCATCTGAAACAATAAAAAGTGTTGTTTCGGTAAATGACGAAGCTTTAGGCCAGGGATCGACAACTAGCGGGCCCATTTTATCTTGAGTGGATAGTCAGGGGGCTGGAATATAATGACAAATAATTTCTAGACTTCAGATTGACCGCAAGAAGCCCAAACAGATACATTATTTGACTAAAACATAAATCATTTCAAACCTTGCTAACATTTGAAAATAATCACATACAGTTGAAGTCGGAAGTTTACATACACTTAGGTTGGAGTCATTAAAACTCGTTTTTCAACCAATCCACAAATTTCTTGTTAACAAACTATAGTTTTCGCAAGTTGGTTAGGACATATAGTTTGTGCATGACACAAGTAATTTTTCCAACAATTGTTTACAGACAGATTATTTAACTTATAATTCAGAGTATCACAATTCCAGTGGGTCAAAAGTTTACATACACTAAGTTGACTGCCTTTAAACAGCTTGGATAATTCTCGAAAATTATGTCATGGCTTTAGAAGCTTCTGACAAGCTAATTGACATCATTTGAGTCAATTGGAGGTGTACCTGTGGATGTATTTCAAGGCCTACCTTCAAACTCAGTGCCTCTTTGCTTGACATCATGGGAAAATCAAAAGAAATCAGCCAAGACCTCAGAAAAAATATTGTAGACCTCCACAAGTCTGGTTCATCCTTGGGAGCAATTTCCAAAGGCCTGAAAGAACCATGTTCAGCTGTACAAGCAATAGTACGCAAGTATAAACACCATGGGACCACACAGCCGTCATACCGCTCAGGAAGGAGACACGTTCTTTCTCCTTGAGATGAACGTACTTTGGTGCGAAAAGTGCAAATCAATCCCAGAAAAACAGCAATGGACCTTGCAACTGCACATGGTTTGCAACTGCACATGGGGACAAAGATTGTACTTTTTGGAGAAATGTCCTCTGGTCTGATGAAACCAAAATAGAACTGTTTGGCCATAATGACCATCGTTATGTTTGGAGGAAAAAGCGGGAGGCTTGCAAGAACACCACCCGAAGAACACCATCCCAACCGTGAAGCACGGGGGTGGCAGCATCATGTTGTGGGGGTGCTTTGCTGCAGGAGGGACTGCTACACTTCACAAAATAGATGGCATCATGAGGAAGTAAAATTATGTGGATATATTGAAGCAACATCTAAAGACATCAGTCAAGAAGTTAAAGCTTGGTCGCAAATAGGTCTTCCAAATGGACAATGACCCCAAGCATACTTCCAAAGTTGTGGCAAAATGGCTTAAAGACAACAAAGTCAAGGTATTGGAGTGGCCATCACAAAGCCCTGACCTCAATCCTATAGAACATTTGTGGGCAAAACTGAAAAAAACGTGTGCGAGTAAGGAGGCCTACAAACCTGACTCAGTTACACCAGCTCTGTCAGGAGAAATGGGCCAAAATTCACCCAACTTACTGTGGGAAGCATGTGGAAGCCTACCCCAAACATTTGACCCAAGTTAAACAATTTAAATGCAATGCTACCAAATACTAATTGAGTGCATGCAAACTTCTGACCCACTAGGAATGTGATGAAAGAAATACAAGCTGAAATAAATCACTCTCTACACTATTATTCTGACATTTCACATTCTTAAAATATAGTGGTGATCCTAACTGACCTAAGACCAGGAATTTTCACTTGGATTAAATGTCAGGAATTGTGAAAAACTGAGTTTAAATGTATTTGGCTAAGGTGTATGTAAACTTCCGACTTCAACTGTATATCACTTGGATCTGATTTGCGGGGTGTTTTTACAGTCTTATGTCCCATACTCCACACACACACACACACTTCCGACCCTCTCCTTTTTCCATTTTGTTACGTTACAGCCATATTCTAAAATGGATTAAAAGCACAAAAAAAATATTTAAAAAAAATAAGAATGTATGAAATGTATGCATTCACTACTGTAAGTCGCTCTGGATAAAAGCGTCTGCTAAATTACTAAAATGTAATGTAAAATGAAATAAATCAATCTACACACAAAACCCCATAAGGACAAAGCGAAAACTTTTTTTTTTTATGTTTGCAAATGTATTAAAAATTAAAAACTGAAATACCTTATTTAAGTGAGTATTCAGACCCTCTCCTATGAGACTAGAAA
Source organism: Salmo salar (assembly GCF_965601325.2). Taxonomy (NCBI): domain Eukaryota; kingdom Metazoa; phylum Chordata; class Actinopteri; order Salmoniformes; family Salmonidae; genus Salmo; species Salmo salar. The sequence goes on from NC_138296.1 coordinate 42,541,553, forward strand.
TTGAACTCAAGTGCATCCTGATTCCATTGATCATCCTTGAAATGCTTCTACAACTTGATTGGAGTCCACCTGTGGTAAATTCAATTGATTGGACATGATTTGGAAAAAAGGCACACCTATCTATCTATATAAAATCCCACAGTTGACAGTGCATGTCAGAGCAATAACAAAGCCATGAGGTCGAAGGAATGTTCCGTAGAGTGCCGAGACAGGATTGTGTTGAGGCACAGATCTGGGGAAGGGTACCAAAATATTTCTGCAGCATTGAAGATCCCTAAGAACACAATGGCCTCCATCATTCTTAAATAGAAGAAGAGCTGGCCGCCGGCCAAACTGAGCAATCAGGGGAGAAAGGCCTTGGGGGAGAACCTTCCAGAAGGACAACCATCTCTGCAGCTCTCCACCAATCAGGCCTTTATGGTAGAGTAGCTAGATGGAAGCCACTCCTCAGTAAAAGGCACATGACAGCCCGTTTGGAGTTTGCCAAAAGGCACCTAAAGGCTCTCAGACCATGAGAAACAAGATTCTCTGGTTTGATGAAACCAAGATTGAACTCTTTGGCCTGAATGCCAAGCATCACATCTGGAGGAAACCTGGCACCAGGATCGAGGGAAAGATGAACAGAGAAAATTACAGTGAGATCCTTGATGAAAACCTGCTCCAGAGCGCTCAGGACCTGAGACTGGGGTGAAGATTTACCTACCAACAGGACAATAACCCTAAGTACACAGCCAAGACAACGCAGGAGTGGCTTCGGGACAAGTCTATGAATGTCCTTGAGTGGCCCAGCCAGAGCCCGGACTTGAACCCAATCTAACATCTCTGGAGAGACCTGAAAATAGCTGTGCAGCGACTCTCCCCATCTAACCTGACAGAGCTGGAGAGGATCTGCAGAGAAAAATGGGAGAAACTCCCCAAATACAGGTGTGCTAAGCTTGGAGTGTCATACCCAAGAAGACTTGCTGTAATTGCTGCCAAAATTGCTTAAACAAAGCACTGAGAAAACAGTCTGAATACTTATGTAAATGTGATTTATAATGCTTTGGCAATATGGGGTATTGTGTGTAGATTGATGAAGAAGAAAAAAACACATACATTTTAGAATAAAGCTGTAACACAAAAGAATATGGAAAAATGTGGAAAAGGTCAAGGGGTCTGAATACTTTCCGAATGTACAGTATGCATGTGTCTGTATCTATCTATCTATATCTATCTATATCTATATTTTATATTTGAGATTCTTCAAACAGCCACCCTTTACATTGATGACATCTTTGCACACTCTTGGCATTCTCTCAAACAGCTTCACCTGGAATGCTTTTCCAACAGTCTTGAAGGAGTTCCCACATATGCTGAGCACTTGTTGGCTGCTTTTCATTCACTCTGCGGTCCAACTCATCCCAAACCATCTCAATTGGGTTGAGGTCGGGTGCTTGTGGAGGCCAGGTCATGTGATGCAGCACTCCATCACTGTTCCTCTTGGTCAAATAGACCTTACACAGCCTTGATGTGTGTTGGGTCATTGTCCTGTTGAAAAACAAATGATAGTCCTACTAAGCCAAAACCAGATGGGACGGCGTACCACTGCAGAATGCTGTGGTAGCCATGCTGGTTAAGTGTGCCTTAAATTCTAAATAAATCACAGACAGTGTCACCAGAAAATCACCCTCACACCACCTCCTCCATGCTTCACGGTGGGAACCACACATGTGGAAATCATTTGTTCACCTACTCTGTCTCTCACAAAGACACGGCGGTTGGAACCAAAAATCTCAAATTTGGACTCATCAGACCAAAGGACAGATTTCCAACGGTCTAATGTCCATTGCTCGTGTTACTTGGCCAAGCAAGTCTTTTCTTATTATTGGTGTCCATTAGTAGTGCTTTCTTTGCAGAAATTCGACCATGAAGGCCTGATTCATGCAGCCTCCTCTGAACAGTTGATGTTGAGATGTGTCTGTTACTTGAACTCTGGGAAGCATTTATTTGGGCTGCAATTTCTGAGGCTGGTAACTCTAATGAACTTATGCTCTGCAGCAGAGGTAACTCTGGGTCTTCCTTTCCTGTGGCGGTCCTCATGAGAGCCAGTTTCATCATATCGCTTTATGGTTTTTGCGACAGCACTTGAAGATTTTTTTTTCTCCAGATTGACTGACCTTCATGTCTTAAAGTAATGATGGACTGTTGTTTCTCTTTGCTTATTTGAGCTGTTCTTGCCATAATATGGACTTGGTCTTTTTCCAAATAGGGCTATCTTCTGTATACCACCCCTACCTTGTCACAACACAAATGATTGGCTCAAACGCATTAAGAAGGAAAGAAATTCCACAAATGAACGTTTAACAAGGCACACCTGTTAATTGAAATGCATTCCAGGTGACTACCCCATGAAGCTGGTTGAAACAATGCTAAGAGTTTGCAAAGCTGTCATCAAGGCAAAGGGTGGCTACTTTGAAGAATCTAAAACATATTTTGATTTGTTTAACACTTTTTTGGTTACTATATGATTCCATATGTGTTATTTCATAGTTTTAATGTCTTCACTATTATTCTACAATGTAATTTTTTTTAACAAAAAATGGAATGAGTATATATATATATATAATATATATATATATATATATATATATATATATATATATATATATATATATATATATATATAAACAGAAATATAAATGCAACATGTAAAGTGTTGGCCCCATATTTCATGAGCTGAAATAAAAGATCCCAAAAAATGTCAATACACACAAAAAGCTTATTTCTCTAAAATTGTGTGCACATTTGTTTCCTTCCCTGTTAGTGAGCATTTCTCCTTTGCCAAGATAATCCATCCACCTGACAGTGTGGCATATCAAGAAGCTGATTAAACAGCAAGATAATTACACAGGTGCACCTTGTGCTGGGGACAATAAAAAGCCCCAAAATGTAGTTGTCACACAAAACAAGGCCACAGATGTCTCAAGTTGAGGGAGCGTGCAGTTGGCATGCTGACTGCAGAAATGTCCACTAGTGCTGTTGCCAGACAATGTAATGTTAATTTCTCTACCATAAGCCAACTCTAACATTGTCTTCGAGAATTTGGCCTCAGAAACGCAGAACACGTGTAACCACGCCAGCCCAGGACCTCCGAAACCTGCTTCTTCACCTGTGGATTTGTCAGGACAGCTGATGAAATTGTGGGTTTACATAACTGAAGAATTGATGCACAAACTGTCAAACTTTCTCAGGGAAGCTCACCTGCATGCTCATCGTCCTCACCAGGGTCTTGACCTGACTGCAGCTGGCAAATGCTCACCTTTGATGGCCACTGGCACGCCGGAGAAGTGTGCTCTTCACGGATGAATCCCGGTTTCAACTGTACCGGGCAGATGGCAAACGGCGTGTATGGCGTTGTGTGGGCGAGTGGTTTGCTGGTGTCAATGTTGTGAACAGAGTGCCCCATGGTGGCGGTGGGGTTTTGATACAGACAACGAACACAATTGCATTTTATCGATGGCAATTTGAATGCAAAGCGATACCGTGACAAGATCCTGAGGCCCATTGTCGTGCCATTCATCCGCCGCCATCACCTCATGTTTCAGCATGATAATTCACGGCCCCATGTCGCAAAGATCTGTACACAACTCCTGGAAGCTGAAAATGTCCCCAGTTCTTCTATGGCCTGCATACTCACCAGACATGTCACCCATTGAGCATGTTTGGGATGCTCTGAATGGGTGTGCACGACAGCGTGTTCCAGTTCCCGCCAATATCCAGCAACTTCGCACAGCCATTGAAGAGGAGTGGGACAACATTCCACAGGCCACAATCAATTCTATGCAAAGGAGATGTGTCACACTGTATGGTTTTCTGATCCATGCCCCTACCATTTTTTAAAGGTATCTGTGACCAATAGATTAGGGCCTAATGAATTTATTTCAACTGACTGATTTCCTTTTATAAACTGAAATTGTTGCATTTATATTTTTGTTCAGCGTAGACAGATAGAGCTCAGAAAACGTGGGGGGCCAAATAAATAATTTGGCCAGCAGGTCGCCAGTTGGGGAACCCTGCTCTAGGCGCAGTTGTGGAAAAAGTATGCGATTATCATACTTGAGTAAAAGTAAATATACCTCAATAAAAAATGACTCAAGTAAAAGTCACCCAGTAAAATACTACTTGAGTAAAAGTATAAAAGTATAAATCATTTCAAATTACTTCTATTAAGCAAACCAGAAGGCACCCCCCAAAACACTACTTAAATTGTACTTTAAAGTATTTTTACACCACTGTCTAGGCTACATACATATAGGAAAACATATTTTACATTTCCTAAACATTTGCATGACTGAATCAGGGCTGCTGGTTTATGAAAAAGCGCAGGTTCTATGAGCTGCGAACTTCTTAATAACGAAACAAAAACTATAAGATCACAACTCCAGTATAAAATACCATTAAAAACACTAGCAGATCAGCTCCATGTGATTTTAATTTGGGAACTCTGTTCCAAAATATTCCCACGCATAATAGAGATATATATTGAATTGTATACAAAATGTGGGCAAGGGTTGAAATGATTATGTTTTAGTCTTCTTGCGGTCTATTTGCTATCTACAAATGATTTGTAATTATGTTCCGGTGTTCTGGCAGAGGGGGGATTTTCGGCACAACACCCGCCCATGAACACCCGCTCAAGGAAAAAATCGTCCCGCGGCTGAATCTACAGTAGTTGATAATCCCTGTGATAGGCCTATGTGAATTATCAAGACAAAAACATCCACAGCTTTAATAATCTGTCTGAGAAACCTGTTGCATGGGCAAGTCATAGCCTACACACATTTTGTCCAAACAAATATTTGTAATGACTTAGTTATATGTAGGCTACATAGGTAAAATACTGAGGTTTACCTTAGCGGTCTGTAGACTCGATGGCCTTGACCTAACGTTACTGGTATATCCACATTGAGCGAAATAGACTTCAAATGGAACGGGGTAGGTGAAAATCGTGCCGTTTCTCAAAAATAAATTAGACTGGAACAATTAAGAAATAAAGACGATTTAGCTGATGTTATCGAATACCATTACCAGTGAGCTTGCTATGAGAAATGGCTTCCTTTCAAAAGGTACGAACGAAGGATTCAATACTTCCTTGTTGTGAAGACAGGTGTAATGCGAGTTCGAAGTCCACAGAGCCGGTGACTCAGTCAGTGTAGGTTATTCGAATAAAGGAGGATATGGGCCTATGTTTTAATTCATGTTCTAATAAAAGCGACACAGATAATACCGAATATATCCTCTTTGGACTGTTGTCCCTTCTCAATAAACTGCAACATCAAGGATTTATTCATTGCGCTGTTTCTGTTTCAAAACGTTTCGTCGCAACATAAACCGTTTTAAGCCAAAGGAAAAGGTTTTGCAACGAAAACGAGTTTCAATTGGACAAATTCAGATAGGTCCCTCCCAGTTTCGTTCCGTTCGCTCTGTTTGCTTCAGTTTGGTTCTTAAACGGTAAACGGTTTCCGTTACCAGACTAATGAATACACCCCAGGTAAACACCCAGGTGGAACATGGACGTAGACGCGGTCATCGTCATGTGACATAACCATAGGCCTAGTGGCATATACACCCTTTGCATGTCCATCTAGTCGTGTGTGTATGTAATAAGTGAGAACTACGTGGTCTGTGGTTTTGAGGCCAGTTGGACATACCAAATTCTCTGGATTTTTTTACATTTCAGCTCATGAAACAACACTTTACACTGAAAGAATATATTAACGCAACATGTAATGTGTTGGTACCATGTTTAAGGAGGTGAAAAAATAAATCCCAGAAATGCTCCATACCCACAAAAAGCTTATTTCTCTTAAATTTTGGGCACAACCCTGTTATTGAGCATTTCTCCTTTGCCAAAGTGTGACAAATCAAGAAGATGATTAAACAATATAATCATTACACAGGTGCACCTTGTGCCGGGGACAATAAAAGGCCACTTTAAAATGTGCACACAACACAATGCAACAGATGTCTCAAGTTGAGGGAGTGTGCAATTGGCATGTTGACAGCAGGAATGTCCACCAGAGATGTTGCCAGAGAATTGAATGTTAATTTCTCTACTATAAACTGCCTCCAATGTCATTTTAGAGAATTTGTCAGTATGTCCAACTGGGCTCACAACCGCAGACCACGTGTAACCACGCCAGCCCAGGACCTTCACCTGCAGGATCGTCTGAGGAGAGGTGGGGGAGTTGCTGAGGACTATTTCTGTCTGTAATAAAGCCTTTTGTGGGGAAAAACTCATTTTTATTGGCTGTGCCTGGCTCCCAAGTGGGTGGGCCTATGCCCTCCCAGGCCCACACATGGCTACATCCCTGCCCAGTCATGTGAAATCCATAGATTAGGGCCTAATACATTTCTTTCAATTGACTGATTTCCTTCTATGAACTGTAACTCAGTAAAATCTTTGAAATTGTTGAATGTTGTGTTGATATTTTTGTTCTATATATATATTATATATATATATATATATATATATTTATTATGTGCATAGTGTTTATTCTAGTGTTGCATTAGCCTTCACTGTAGAATCAAGTCAAGTGTGAACTCCTTACAGCTAGGTTGTGTTTACACACTTAGCCAATTCTGATCTTTGCAACAATTATTATTTTGCCAATAATTGGGCAAAAGATCAGAATTGGGGACATCAGTGTAAATGAGCCTCCCGAGTGGTACAGGGGTCTAAGGCACCACATCTCAGCGCAAGAGGCAACACTACAGTCCCTGGTTTGAATCCAGGTTGTATCACATCCAGCCGTGATTGGGAGTCCCATAGGGTGGCGCACAATTGGCCCAGCGTAGCCCGGGTTTGGATGTCATTGTGAAAAATAATTTATTCTTAACTGACTTACCTAGTTAAATAAGGATGAAATAAAAATATGAACTTTTTTTTTTTTTTTTTACAGTGCCTTTGGAAAGTATTCAGACCCCTTGACTTTTTCCACATTTTGTTAGATTACAGCCTTATTCTAAAATGGATTAAAAAAATAAAAAAATCCTCTACACGCAATCTACACACAATACCCCATAACGACAAATCAAAAACAGTTTAGAAATTTTGCAAATGTATTAAAAATAAACAGAAATACCTTATTTACATACAGTTCAAGTCGGAAGTTTAAATACACCTTAGCCAAATACATTTAAACTCAGTATTTCACAAGTCCTGACATTTAATCCAAGTAACAATTCCAAAGTTTTAGGTCAGTTAGGATCACCACTCCATTTTAAGAATGTGAAATGTCAGAACAATAGTAGAGAGAATTATTTATTTCAGCTTTTATTTCATTCATCACATTCCCAGTGGGTCAGAAGTTCACATACACTCAATTAGTATTTGGTAGCATTGCATTTAAATTGTTTAACTTGGGTCAAATGTTTCGGGTAGCCTTCCACAAGCTTCCCACAATAAGTTGGGTGAATTTTGGCCCATTACTCCTGACAGAGCTGGTGTAACTGAGTCAGGTTTGTAGGCCTCCGTACTCGCACACGCTTTTTCAGTTCTGCCCACAAATTTTCTATGTGATTGAGGTCAGGGCTTTGTGATGGCCACTCCAATACCTTTGTTGTCCTTAAGCCATTTTTCCACATCTTTGGAAGTATGCTTGGGGTCATTGTCCATTTGGAAGACCCATTTGCTACCAAGCTTTAAGTTCCTGACTGATGTCTTTAGATGTTGCTTCAATATATCCACATGATGCCATCTATTTTGTGAAATGCACCAGACCCTCCTGCAGCAAAGCACCCAAACAACATGATGCTGCCACCCCCGTGCTTCATGGTTGGGATGGTGTTCTTCGGCTTGGAAGCCTCCCCCTTTTTCCTCCAAATATAACGATGGTCATTATGGCCAAACAGTTCTATTTTTGTTTCATCAGACCAGAGGACATTTCTCCAAGAAGTACAATCTTTGTCCCCATGTGCAGTTGCAAACTGTAGTCTGGCTTTTTTGTGGCGGTTTTGGAGCAGTGGCTTCTTCCTTGCTGAGCAGCCTTTCAGGTTGTCTATATAGGACTCGTTTTACTGTGGATATACTTTTGTACCTGTGTCCTCCAGCATCTTCACAAGGTCCTATGCTGTTGTTCTGAGATTGATTTGCACTTTTCGCACCAAAGTACGTTCATCTCTAGGAGACAGAACGTGTCTCCTTCCGGAGCGGTATGATGGCTGCATGGTCCCATGGTGTTTATGCTTGCGTACTACTGTTTGTACAGATGAACGTGGTACCTTCATGCATTTGGAAATTACTCCCAAGGATGAACCAGACTTGTGGAGGACTACCATTTTCTTTCTGAGGTCTTGGCTGATTTCTTTGATTTTCCCATGATGTCAAGCAGAGACACTGAGTTTGAAGGTAAAGAGTGTGCGAGCAAGGAGGCCTAGAAACCCGACTCAGTTACACCAGCTCTGTCAGGAGGAATGGGCCAAAATTCACCCAACTGTGATGAAAGAAATAAAAGCTGAAATAAACAATTCTCTCAAATATTATTCTGACATTTCACATTCTTAGAATAAAGTGGGGATCCTAACTGACCTAAGACAGGGAATTCTTTACTATAATTAAATGTCAGGAATTGGGAAAAACGGAGTTTAAATGTATTTGGCTAAGGTGTATGTAAACTTCCAACTTCAACTGTATATATATATATATATATATATATATATATATATATGCCTCACGAGTCCTCAACTGGCAGCTTCATTAAATAGTACCTGCAAAACACCAGTCTCAACAGTGAAGAGGGGACATCCGGAATGCTGGCCTTCTAGGCAGAGTTGCAAAGAAAAAGCCATATCTCAGACTGGCCAATAAAAAGAAAAAGATTAAGATGGGCAAAAGAACACAGACACTGGACAGAGGAACTCTGCCTAGAAGGCCAGCATCCTGGAGTCACGTCTTCACTGTTGACGTTGAGACTGGTGTTTTGCGGGTACTATTTAATGAAGTTTTCCAATTGAGGACTTGTGAGGCGTCTGTTTCTCAACCTAGACACTCTAATGTACTTGTCGTCTTGCTCAGTTGTGCACCTCACACTCCTCTTTCTATTCTGGTTAGAGCCAGTTTGCGCTGTTCTGTGAAGGGAGTAGTACACAGCGTTGTACCAGAGCTGCAGTTTCTTGGCAATTTCTCACATGGAATAGCCTTCATTTCTCAGAACAAGAATAGACTAATGAGTTTCAGAAGAAAGTTCTTTGTTTCTGGCCATTTTAAGCCTGTAATCAAACCCACAAATGCTGATGCTACAGATACTCAACAAGCCTAAAGAAGGTCAGTTTTATTGCGTCTTTGACAACAGTTTTCAGCTGTGCTAACATAATTGCAAAATGGTTTTCTAATGATCAATTAGCCTTTTAAAATGATAAACTTGGAATAGCTAACACAACGTGCCATTGGAACACAGGAGTGATGGTTGCTGATAATGGGCCTCTGTATGCCATAAAAAATCTGCCATCTCCAGCTACAATAGTAATTTACAACATTAACAATATCTATACTGTATTTCTGATTAATTTTATGTTATTTTAATGGACACTTTTTTTTTCTCTCAAAAAGAAGGACATTTCTAAGTGACCCCAAACTTTTATATCATAGCAATCAAATGCTATTTTGCATGTGAATTTCATGGGAATGAGATGCATTCGCTCCTTTATTTATATTTGTGTTAGTTGTGCACTAACAGTATTTAGAGTGTGGCTTTAAAATCGAGATGGTTGTCTCAAACAGAATCAGTTTGTGGCCATTGGCTCCCACTCAATCCCCAAAATTCCATAGGCATTTATAATACATAACCTTCCCATTTATATGGCATTTATTACCACATCATGCTTAGAAGTAACAACAGATAACAAAATACATTTTTAAAGGATGGGAAAACATTGAGGAAAAAACGTGTTAAATTAAATTCTTAAATTGTCTTTCCAGGTAAGCTATTCTGTTGCTCGTTCCCTGTACCAGTAGTTACCAGACTTGACAACTTTTGATGACATCTTTCATGGCCTTTATTGCTTCTATGGAACTGTCCTTGAGTGCCAAACCCAGTAGAACAGGCCTGTTGCCTGCCTCTTGTGACACAAATGTTGCCAAGTTTTTGGCACAGACATGTGTCAAAGCCTGCAGAGAGAAATAAAACAAGACCGTGTGTGAGGAACAGTGTAGCCAGCCATACTCATACTCATAGTAGTCAATTACGGTAATACAATGCTACTAATATTAAGAAAAATTCCAGTGGTGTCTAGCTGCTTACCTCTTCTTTTCCCAGCAATACTTTGGTGGTGAACATGGCAGTGCTGATATCACCTGATCTGGAGTCAGGTGTGATTGATACTAAAGTGCCAATCTTTCCATACTGTGTGAGAACTATAAATATGTAGTTACTGAATTCTGTGCAAACAACCTGTGTGGATATTCCATTGATTGATTTCTCGGTCTGCTTTGATCTGATGAGAGGCTGAGTTGACATGGTTTTCTTTCTGTCCTGAAACAAAAAAAAAGACATGTAAGCAACACATTGAGAAAAGTAAACATTACGCCACATGATTATTCTATTGCAAAATAAACATAATTTTCAAAGAGTATTCTCAAGCATATATCGCTAATGAAAGTGCAAGAACATTTTGACCAAGCTTTAATTCGACAATTTTGACCAAGCTCTCTATTACAACAACCAGAATCTCAGACATCTATTGGGCTAATGCAGGCTGAAGAGCCAAAGTTTCGCCCCGCTGCTGTGGCATTTCATATCGGCAAGCAGATCTAGGATATGCCGAGGCCGCGGCCGCACTGAAACATCGACAGGATTCTGCTATTGCTACCGTTGTTCGTTAAAAAAGTCAGATACCTATAGATTTTCTAAATAGTGGTGAAATATTTCACACCGTGTGCCTCTTGGGATCCGTTTGCCGTGAACTTCAATACTAACCTTTATTGAAGGCTGTTAATTATAAGCATAGATATCGTCTGCAGCTTCAGTTTCTCAAGCGTCCCTCTCTAAATTTCGCACATGCGCACTGCCACTGAAGAATGAAATCACGCTACAGGTCCTGTCGCTTCTAAGGGCAGATCTGAGATCAGCCATATTGAGCCTGTGTGCATTGGTTTTTACATTTGTAAACACAATCATGATTGTGATAAAAACTGATTTTGGATGTGTCTAAACTAAAGGTATGGCAATGGCATATTCCATCTTCGGAGTATGAATTCTAGTCTGGGTATCAGTCTGTTTCCACATTGTCAAACTGCATATTGAAAGTTGAAATTACTGAAAGGCCAGTCTGGCATATGACACGGAGTACAAGGAGTGGAAACAATGATAATTACCTGTATTCAAAGGGTGGGAAATACTATAGAGAAGCAGCTGCAGCTGTGGGTTTACCTGTTTTCCCACTGAAAGTTTGAAAAATCGTTCATTTTGTGTGTTAAAGTAGGCGTATTTATATTAAACCAGCATAGCATATTGTTTTCGGTTTAGGCCGCACTACACTCTGCCACAATGTTTAGAAGGTAATCTCAAATGCTCCTCTTGTGGTGGGGAAAGGAAAAGTAGCCTAGGGTGCGGTCCAAACACTTAAAAGACACCCTATTCCCTCAACTCTCAAATTAAGTGGACACTTCTGATGATGTATCATGACAATGCCGCTTTGTATGTTTTCATACCCTACATTACTCATCTCATATGTATATACTGTACCCTATACCATCTACTGCATCTTGCCTATGCCGTTCGGCCATCACTCATATATATTTTTATGTACATATTCGTATTCATTCCTTTACACTTGTGTGTATAAAGTAGTTGTTGTGAATTGTTAGGTTATATTACTTGTTAGATATTACTGCATGGTCGGAACTAGAAGCACAAGCATTTCGCTACACTTGCATTAACACCTGCTAACCATGTGTATGTGACAAATACAATTTGATTTGATTTGATTTGAGTTAACACTTGCAGGGCAAGGGGTGATGGAGGAAGGAATGATTTTCAAATGGACCACCCTTGGTCAGAAATTCGTCACTTGTTCATCCCGTGATGATTGTGTTTTCAGCCACCGGTAGCTTGTAGGTGCTTTATATGCGCTACAGTCAACTATGAGTGCATGTGTACTTATATTAAATATATAATTATTAATATATACGCCTACTGTTTGATAGCTAGCAAATTAATTAGCTAACTAACGTTAGCCTGCCTAGCTGGAACTTCTGAAGAAGGAAAATGTTTTATTTCTACAATTTCCAAAAGATAACCAAACAAAAACATATTTAGTATTTACAAGACGTGTTTGTGCCATCATGTGCACTAGTAGCACATTTTCAAACTTATTTGCATTTGTTTTTACTTACACTTGTATGTTGACTTCTCAATTGAGGTTGTTTTTAAGTTTTCGCAGACTTTTCTTAGCGGATGTACAATCGTCGCAAATTGAATTATGGGGAGTTTTAGGCCACGGAGTGAATATAATTGTACACTCGCAAAGCCGACTTAAAAACGAGGGCTGTGAGGCTTACGTTGCAAACTTCCCTTGTTTGGCTAATAATTTGGACTGCCCTCCACGATGGCGACAGGGATTCCCCCAAGGGCATAAGGCGAGGGAGGTTAAGTGGACGAGGGTGTGTCTTTTAAGTGTTTGGACCACATCCTAGGCCTACGTCACTGCAAAATAAAGGAGAAGAAACTAAAACTGAGTTTTTAATTTTGGTGAGTCTGATTTGATTCATTGAGTTGATAGCAAAATCTGTTGTACCGTTGGGATGTGGCCATTGTTATAAATGTTTCATAAAATAAGCCGGACATAGACCTACTTGCACTCAGTTTTCACAATGCGTCGGATTTGGATGGATATCAGGAGTGTCCAGCAGCACAGCCTGAACCATGAAAAACAGCCCAAGACCGTTATTCCTTCTCCATCCAACTTTACATTTGGCACTATGGATTGGGGCAGGTAGCGTTCTCCTGCCATCCGCCAAAACAAGATTCGTCCATCAGACTGCCAGATGATGAATCATGATTCATTATTCCAGATACTTGGCATTGCGCATGGTGATCTTAGGCTTGTGTGCGGCTGCTCGGCCATGGAAACCCAGTTCATGAACAGCTCTTGTGCTGATCTTGCTTCCAGAGGCAGTTTGGAACTCGGTAGTCAGTGTTGCAACCGAGGACAGATCGTTTTTACAAGCATACTCGGTGGTCCCGCTCCAGTTCTGTGATCTTGTTCTTGACAATGGCAGCTCTAGCAAGGCAGAAATTTGATGAACTGACTTGTTGGAAAGGTGGCATCCTATGACGGTGCCACGTTGAAAGTCAATGAGCACTTCAGTAAGGACATTCCACTGCCAATGTTTGTCTATGGAGATTGCTTATACACCTGTCATCAATGGGTGTGGCTGAAATAGTCAAATCCACTAATTTGAAGGGGTGTCCACCTACATTTGCATATATAGTGTTTAATCTAGGTCTTGTGCACCTTGCGCATTCGTGCAGTTGTGTAGGCTACATAACACAAGGGAGGGAACCATCCTTCTTGTCAAGGTCTGTCATCAAATATGACAACATCGCATATAAAGTTATCCAGCTAACTTTCTAAGACTGTCTTAAACAGACAAAAAGAAAGATAAACCTGAAATGGAAATTGTAGACTAACAACCAACCCTGTCTGTGTGTGACCTTTCTGATTTCTTATTCTTAGTGAACTTTGATGAAATACTTCTACTTGGAGAATTTGGTAGCCATGCTGATAATCTCACACCATACACCTTTGTACCCTATGTTTTTATTTATTTACATCAGAGTTGGACCCTCTCCCTTTCAAACAACAAGGTGTTTTTTTTCTGCTAAGGCCTGCTATCTGAAAGTGAAACCCCAGGTAGCGGGACTCAAGGACACTCGACTGAGGGGTGCTTGATAAGGTTAAACCTCCACGAAGAACTCTCTTTTCATGTTATCTTCGTCCTCAGTCTGAGCGTCCCTCAGGAGAGCACATAACAATTCCGCTGAGCCTGGTCTATTTGACATTTTGTGTCATGTTCACAGAGATGACTCTTTGTGCATCATTCTGGCGCTGCACTGGCAGACTTCAGGGGAGTCTCACTGCATCGCTTCCACCTGAAAAAATTTGCAAAGCTTGCATTTTTTGTCACCGGGACTACGTTCCCTTTCATTTGACTAACATAGGCAGGCCCCTCTCTTCACTCATCTCTTCCTGACTGAAGGAGCAGCTGTCACCTTGTAGACCATATGGATGTGGCAAATATTGGGGGTGTAGTAGCTCTGCTTGCTGTTGATGCATATTAATGATTAGCTGTTGCTACATGACAGAGCCATTTTTTAAAATCCCCTCAACAATTAAGATGTTTGCCTACTTTATAGCCTACAACGTTTGGTCTGGTTTTCAAGAACAGAATTAGTCTAGCCCTGCTGTGTTGGATCTCCAATCTCCATTCCAAGGTGTGACGTAGATTCACACAACCCCCTCTCACAGCATTTCATATTATTCTGTATATAAATCCGACACACTTCATTTGGAATATGATACTGTATGTTAAATTTCGTATGTGTAACGTGTACGCTGGGAGTCAGGAACCAAGTTCAGGGAGTGTATTTAATAACTAAATGAACATAGAACAAAAGCAGAAACACGGGTAGCGTACAGACATGAACACTGGAACAGTAACACCTAGGGAAAGAACCAAAGGAGTGACATATATAGGGAAGGTAATCAGGCAGGTGATGGAGTCCAGGTGAGTCTGATGAGGCATTGGTGGGCGTAACGATGGTGACAGGTATGCATAATAATGAGCAGCCTGGTGACCTCGATTGCCGGAGAGGGAGTATACCTGACAGTATCCCCTCCCTGATGCGTGGCTCCAGCCTCAGGACGTTGACCAGGGGACCAGGAACGGGCCGGTCACTTCTGCTGAGGCGCGGGAGCCTGACGAGCCAGCTGAGGCGCGGGAGCCTGACGAGCCAGGCTGAGGTGCGGGAGCCTGACGAGCCAGGCTGAGGCGCGGGAGCCTGACGAGCCAGGCTGAGGCGCGGGAGCCTGACGAGCCAGGCTGAGGCGCGGGAGCCTGACGAGCCAGGCTGAGGCGCGGGAGCCTGACGAGCCAGGCTGAGGCGCGGGAGCCTGACGAGCTAGGCTGAAGCGCGGGAGCCTGACGAGCTAGGCTGAAGCGCGGGAGCCTGATGAGCCAGTCACTTACACTAACAAAAAAAATAAAAACACTCCCTGATGCTTCCCTTTGGTGAGGCGTTATTCTGTAACGAGCACGTTGGGAAGCAAGTTCAAGGAGTGTATTTAATAACTAAATGAACATAGACCAAAACACACAGGTAGCGTACAGCCATGAACAGTGGAACAGAAACAATAACACCTAGGCAAAAGAGTGAAATTTATAGGGAAGTTGACATATATAGGGAAGGTAATCAGGCATATATAGTGACATATATTGGGAAGGTAATCAGGCAGGTGATGGAGTCCAGATGAGTCTGATGAGGCGCTAGTGCGCGTAACAATGATGATAGTTGTGCGTAATAATGAGCAGCCTGGTGACCTCGAGCGCCGGAGAGGGAGTATACGTGACAGTATGGTATGCATTAATTTAGGGATTTCCATCATCCATTTTGTATGATATGTTACAAATTGCAATTCGTACAATATGTTACGAATTGGAAAAACGTATGATATGTTGCGAATTCTAATTTATTGTTGCTAACATTAACTAGATGGCTAACGCTAACGTTTGCTGGGCTAGGAGTTAGGTGTTAGGGTTAAGGTTAGGGTTATGGTTAGAAGTTAGGTTAAAGGGTTAAGGTTAGGGTTAGCTAAAAGGGTTAAGGTTAGAGTTAACTAAAAGGGTTAAGGTTAGGGTTAGAGTTAGGGGAAGGGTTAGCTAATATGCTAAGTAGTTGCAAAGTACACTGGGGGAAAAAAGTATTGATCCCCTGCTGATTTTCTATGTTTGCCCACTGACAAAGAAATGATCAGTCTATAATTTTAATGTTAGGTTTATTTGAACAGTGAGAGACAGAATAACAACAAAAATATCGAGAAAAACGCATGTCAAAAATGTTATAAATTGATTTCCATTTTAATGAGGGCAATAAGTATTTGACCCCCTCTCAATCAGAAAGATTTCTGGCTCCCAGGTGACTTTCATACAGGTAACGAGCTGAGATTAGGAGCACACTCTAAAAGGGAGTGCTCCTAACCGCAGCTTGTTACCTGTATAAAAGACACCTGTCCACAGAAGCAATCAATCAATCAATCAGATTCCAAACTCTCCACCATAGCCAAGACCAAAGAGCTCTCCAAGGATGTCAGGGACAAGATTGTAGACCTACACAAGGCTGGAATGGGCTACAAGACCATCGCCAAGCAGCTTGGTGAGAAGGTGACAACATTTGGTGCGATTATTCGCAAATGGAAGAAACACAAAAGAACGGTTAATCTCCCTCGGCCTGGGGCTCCATGCAAGATCTCACCTCGTGGAGTTGCAATGATCATGAGAACGGTGAGGAATCAGCCCAGAACTACACGGGAGGATCTTGTCAATGATCTCAAGGCAGCTGGGATCATAGTCACCAAGAAAACAATTGGTAACACATTACGCCGTGAAGGACTGAAATCCTGCAGCGCCCGCAAGGTCCCCCTGCTGAAGAATACATATACATGCCGGTCTGAAGTTTGCCAATGAACATCTGAATGATTCAGAGGACAACTGGTGAAAGTGTTGTGGTCAGATGAGACCAAAATGGAGCTCTTTGGCATCAACTCAACTCGCCGTGTTTAGAGGAGGAGGAATGCTGCCTATGACCCCAAGAACACCATCTCCACCATCAAACATGGAGGTGGAAACATTATGCTTTGGGGTTGTTTTTCTGCTAAGGGGACAGGACAACTTCACCGCATCATTTGACGGGGCCATGTACTGTCAAATCTTGGGTGAGAACCTCCTTCCCTCAGCCAGGGCATTGAAAATGGGTCGTGGATGGGTATTCCAGCATGACAATGACCCAAAACACACAGCCAAGGCAACAAAGGAGTGGCTCAAGAAGAAGCACATTAAGGTCCTGGAGTGGCCTAGCTAGTCTCCAGACACCTTAATCCCATAGAAAATCTGTGGAGGGAGCTGAAGTTTCGAGTTGCCAAACGTCAGCCTCGAAACCTTATTGACTTGGAGAAGATCTGCAAAGAGGAGTGGGACAAAATCCCTCCTGAGATGTGTGCAAACCTGGTGGCCAACTACAAGAAATGTCTGACCTCTGTGATTGCCAACAAGGGTTTTTCCACCAAGTACTAAGTCATGTTTTGCAGAGGGGTCAAATACTTATTTCCCTCATTAAAATGCAAATCAATTTATAATATTTTTGACATGCGTTTTTCTGGATTTTATGTTGTTGTTATTCTGTCTCTCACTGTTCATATAAACCTACCATTAAAATTATAGACTGATAATTTCTTTGTAAGTGGGCAAATGTACAAAATCAGCAGGGGATCAAATAATTTTCCCCCCCACTGTAGCTAAAAAGTAGAAAGTTGCAAACTATCTAAAATTGTCCGTGATGAGATTTGAATACGCAACCTTTGGGTTGCTAGACGTTCGTGTTATACGCCCACCCATCCACCCTGACCAACCAACCAACCAACTAACCTCCAACCTCCTTTTGTTTTATGTAATCAAACCTAACATATCCTAATAATTTGAAGGCCTGGATCTACATTTGCTATGTCACGTCTAATCTGGCTGATTCATATGTAACACTGAATGAATGGTACTGAATGGCAAATGAAACAGATGCAGTGAAACTGACATTACAGGCTTTTTAAAGGTAGACTCCGCGAAATGGGGTTGCCATGAACAGCGCCACAGATGACGAGACGTATGACTCACACACAGTGTCTGATTGTGCACGGTTTTGCTTCACGCTGTTACAGCGTGGTAGCCACGGGACCAAAACAGCGGAGAAGTTGAGCCTCGCGTTTCAACATTCTTAGTTGTTGCGGAAATGAAGCCACTTTGCTGTTTACTTTCTGCTTCTATGTCATATCGCTGAGTCTACTTTTAAGTCCAAATGTTTCTTCTAACAAATTGCAAAGCCATTTGTATTCATGCACTCATGCAGTAGACTTGCTGAAAAAATGATTAATCATTGCACACTGCACAGATACTGTACATAACCTTTCCAATTAGGACATTATAGATTTTAGTTTTGTGCCAGAAAGACAGCGAGAGAAAAGCATAGGAGAGGCCGATCATGCAAATTAAAAAGAAAGAACAAGCTCATTCATTGTTCATGAATACCTCTGGAGGTAAAGCACTACCATTTTAATATCTGTTTTATGTTCTTGTAAAACTGTGTATGGAATTTTGACTCTTTATGCGCCCCCACATAGGGGAGATAAGCGTGATTGTGTGACTCTGGCAGGATTTAATTAAAAGTACATTTCATCCCCAGTGTTAACTCCTACATTTCAGCACATACCTAGCCCTCTTTTGTTCCCATTCTCAACTGCATTTTCTCATATTCATTTTATTTTAAAGCTGGTTTCTAATGAGACAGGGATTATATAGCCATGATTGACGTATTAAATCCATTGAATGACTCCATTTTAATAGCGAGGATACTTAAGACCAGGGTAATTAAAGTGTGATTGTCTTTCTTAATTGCTATAGCTGGACATTTTTAGCAGCTATTCACATTCAATAGTGTACTGTACTAGGCCTACTGACAGAGTCAGGAATCATTTAATTGAAGAGAGGAGTTGGCTATTCATTTTACTGCACTCATAAAAAGTCATGAAATATTTAACAGAGTTCTATTTCCTTTTTTTAGCTGACATGTTTTGATAGGCCTACTGCATAACATGGACTGCTCACTAATGCAAGTTACTTTTTGCTAGTATTTATTCAGCCGTTAGCCAGCGTTGAAGTTCTTCCGGCAGACATTTTTGTTGGTGCAATCTAAGTACATCATTGAGGTCCTATCTCTCTTCCCGGTCAATTTAATGAAGTACTGTATATTGATGGTAAACAATACACATCAAATATTCACATTAACTGGAAGTTGTTTGTTGCCATTATATTAATAGAGAACCCGAAAAGCACCCTATTGCTAAAACCTGGTTGTCACCTCATCATTTGGCTAGTGCCCTAGCCGGCACAATAATCTTTCTCACTTTAATGCAGGCTGCTGGCTAAATAAGCACAGCCTTACACCTAATAGTCGTCCCAGTAACTAAGAGAAGTGACTTGGCCCTCTGATGTAACTCTTTCATTCAATAAGCAAAGGCTATGGAGGGGTCATGGCATCCTTGTTTTGGCATGGTGCAAAATGAGCTCTGTTCGGGTTAATAGGAGCCTTGATGGGTCACCTACCTCACAGATTACATAGAGATTGAGATTGCAAACACCCTTCTACCCACACATACAGTAGAGCTCAGGGATACACAGGGCTCAGGGACACACAGGGCTCTCTCTCTCTCTCTCTTACACACACACACACACACACACACTCATATGCAGATAAAAGCTTGCAGTGTCAAAATGTCATCTTAACTGTGAGTAATTATCTCCTAATTGCAGAAGTCACTTCCTTCCCTCCCATCACTACACTGCATTTCAAATGTATTCAAATGTGTTTCTTCTATGTATAGCCTCATCAAGTCTCTTCGATACTGTATGAATGGATATTATGTGTTCTTTCTTTGCATATCTTTGAATGACACCTGCCTGAATATTATGTGATGTGTGATTCATTTACTATTATCTGTAAAACACAGATTCAAAATGTAATATGGTGCTTAACAATATGTTTAATTGAAATTGCTGTCCTAACATCTGGAGTCTAACGTTGTCACAACTTCCGCCAAAGTCGGCTCCTCTCCTTGTTCCGGCGGCGTTCGGCGGTCGACGTTACCGGCTTTCTAGCCATCGCCGCTCCATTTTTCATTTATCCATTTGTTTTGTCTTGTTCCCTGCACACCTGGTTTTCATTCCCCAATCACACTACATGTATTTATTCCTCTGTTCCCCCTCATGTCTTTGTGTGTGATTGTTACGTGTCATTTTTGACGCGCTATTTCTGGTGTGTGTTTATTCCATGTTTTTATTCACGAGGTATGTTTATTTGTTTGTACTTTATTATTGTGACTGTTTGCACGTTTTTGCACTTTGGCATATTGGATGGAGGTTTCGACGCAGTGACGTCCGTCTGTTGGTTTCTCCTGCCTAAATAAAGTGCGTGCCTGTTCACAACTCTCTGCTCTCCTGCACCTGACTCCGCTCCCAGTACGCACACCATTGACAGAATCACACACCCACCATGGGTCAGCAGGAGCAGGTACCCCGGTCAGAGGAGTCGAGGAGCGCGTCCAGGAACACTCAGCAATGCTGCATCATCTCGGTGCCAGTGATTTTTAGGGTTTGCCAATTACTACCGGAGATTTATCCGGGGTTTTGGCCATTACCTCACTGCTGAAGGGGGGTCCTGTATGTCTGCATAGTCGGTTGAGGCGGACAAGGCTTTTGGGCACCTAAGAGCTCTGCTTACCTCGGCTCCCGTGCTGGCCCATCCGGATCCCTCTTTGGCGTTCATAGTGGAGGTGGACGCATCCGAGGCTGGGATAGGAGCCGTGCTCTCTCAGTACTCGGGCATGCCACCGAAGCTCCGCCCCTGTGCTTTCTTCTTGAAGAAGCTCAGCCTGGCGGAGCGGAACTATGATGTGGGGGCCGGGAGCTGTTGGCTGTGGTTAAGGCTTTGAAGGCGTGGCAACATTGGCTTGAGGGGGCTAAACACCCTTTCCTCATCTGGACTGACCACCACAACCTGGAGTACATCCGGGCAGCTAGGAGACTGAATCCTCGTCAGGCAAGGTGGGCCATGTTCTTTACCCATTTTGTGTTTACCCTGTCCTACAGACCAGGTTCCCAGAATGTGAAGGCAGACGCGCTGTATGACACAGAGGAGCGGCCCATGGATCAGACTCCCATTCTCCCGGCCTCCTGCCTGGTAGCGCCGGTCGTGTGGGAGCTGGATGCGGACATTGAGCAGGTGTTGCGTACAGAGCCCACTCCACTCCAGTGTCCCGTCGGGCGTCAGTACGTTCCGTCTGCTGTCCGTGACCAGTTGATCTGTTGGGCCCACACATCACTCTTCTCTGGTCATCCAGGGATCGGTCGGACGGTGCGCTGTCTGACTGGGAAGTACTGGTGGCCCACCTTGGCTCGGGACGTGAGAGTTTATGTTTCCTCCTGCTCGGTGTACGCCCAGTGTAATGCTCCTAGACACCTGCCCAGAGGTAAGCTACATCCCTTACCCGTTCCACAACGGCCTTGGTCACACCTGTCGGTGGATTTTCTAAAGGATCTTCCTCCCTTACAGGGAAACGCCACGATCCTGGTTATTGTGGATCATTTCTCTAAGTCCTGTCTCCCTCATCGTTCTCCCTACGGCCCTGCAAACTGCGGAGGCCCTGTTTACACACGTCTTCCTGCACTACGGGGTGCCTGAGGATATAGTGTCTGATCGAGGTCCCCAGTTCACTTCAAGAGTTTGGAGGGTGTTCATGGAACGTCTGCGGGTCTTGATCAGCCTCACCTCAGGTTTCCACCCCGAGAGTAATGGGCAGGTGGAAAGAGTGAACCAGGATGTGGGCAGGTTTCTGTGGTCCTATTGCCAGGACTGGCCGGGGGTGTGGGCGGCGTTCGTGCCCTGGGCAGAGATGGCGCAGAACTCGCTCCGCCACTCCTCCACTAACCTCTCCCCCTTTCAGTGTGTACTGGGGTACCAGCCGGTTCTGGCACTGTGGCATCAGAATCAGACCGAGGCTCCTGCGGTGGACGATTGGTTCAGGCGCGCGGAGGAGACATGGGAAGCCGCCCATGGTCACCTCCAGCAGGCCAAGCTGCGCCAAAAGACCAGCGCGGACCGTCACCACAGTGAGGCCCCGGTGTTTGCACCGGGGGACAGGGTCTGGCTCTCAACCCGAAACCTGCCCCTCCGCCTGCCCTGCCGGAAGCTGCGCCCGCGGTTTGTGGGGCCATTTAAAGTCCTGTGGAGACTGAACGAGGTATGTTACAAGTTACAGCTTTCCCCCGATTACCATACTAACCCTTCGTTCCATGTGTCTCTCCTCAGGCCGGTGGTGGCTGGTCCGCTCCAGGAGTCTGAGGTGCGGGAGGTTCCTCCGCCCCCTCTGGACATCGAGGGGGCCCCGGCGTACTCCGTCCGTTCCATCCTGGATTCGAGGCGTCGGCGAGGGGCCTTCAGAACCTCGTGGAGTGGGAGGGGTACAGTCTGGAGGAGAGGTGCTGGGTTCCGGTGGCGGATGTGTTGGACCCTGAACTGCTGCGGGAATTCCACCGTCGCCCTGAACTGCTGGAGCCGCGCGTCGAGGGGAGGGTACTGTCACGACTTCCGCCAAAGTCGGCTCCTCTCCTTGTTCGGGCGGCGTTTGGCGGTCGACGTCACCGGCTTTCTAGCCATCACCGCTCCATTTTTCATTTATCCATTCATTTTGTCTTGTTCCCTGCACACCTGGTTTTCATTCCCCAATCACACTACACGTATTTATTCCTCTGTTCCGCCTCATGTCTTTATGTGTGATTGTTTCGTGTTACGTGTCATTTTTGACGCGCTAATTCTGGTGTGCGTTTATTCCGTGTTTTTATTCACGAGGTATGTTTATTTGTTTGTACTTTATTATTGTGACTGTTTGCGCGTTTTTGCACTTTTCATATTGGATGGAGGTTTCGACGCAGTGACGTCCGTCTGTTGGTTTCTCCTGCCTAAATAAAGTGCGCGCCTGTTCACAACTCTCTGCTCTCCTGCACCTTACTCCTCTCCCAGTTCGCACACCATTGACAAACGTCAAAGATTAATTCATGGAAATGTATGGGGTGGAAATGGAGTGTACCTTCACATCACAGTATTGAAAAACACAGCAATAGAATAAATCTCTCGCCTCTCTCTCTCTCTCTCTCTCTCTCACACACACACACATTCCCCTTGTGACCACTAGAGTGCTGTGCTGTATTGCTGATAGACCTGAGGCTACTTGTCTATCTTAACAATAGACCAAACTCAATGACTATGGTCTGTATTCTATGAAACCTGGTATTCTGGGTTTCCAAATAATTCACACAAAAATACATTTAGACGTGATTCCAATAGCTCAGTTGGTTGGAGCATGGTGTTTGTAACACCAGACTGGATGATTGCTGAAAGCAAAACTCTTGAGGACTTTGCTGCGGAATGCATGGGCTTCTTTTTAATTGGCTGCCCTCTGTCATGTACATTGGTTTGTATAAGCCTCTAAGCACCGGTTAGCACATATACTAGCCTTATTTACAGCACTATTACCTGGACTACTGAGCAGGGACTGGGATTACCTTCATCAATATACAGTAGGTTAAGAGTGGGTAAAATTTTATTCCCCATTATTTATTTGTTGTAGTTATTCTGAGCCATGGTACTGAGTACTTTTATTCTAATTGTGGCTGGTGTTTTGGTGTCAGGGATAGTAATATTTCTTGGCAGAATCAAAAAAACGAATCTGCTTCACCACAATTGATGCGCAATTTGCAAAACCGCACATCTTTGTTGGACTGTACTTGTGATGAAGGAAAATTAGTGTCAATGTCAGTGTCAGCCCTAAAGTCTCTGGTGTATAGAGCTCTATCGTTAACTGAGTAATTAAACTGAGGTTTGTGAATCAGCCATGAGTTTGGCCAGTCTCTCTCTGCTGTTGCTGTGTGGACCCACCGAGGAGGGGCTGACTAAGAAAGGGAGAAGAGAAGAGGAGAGGAGGGGAGGAGAGGAGAGGAGGATGGAGAGGAGAGAAGGCTGAGTCTCTCCCTCCCTCTCAGATGGTTAGCCTGTCCCGTTTTCTTTTTAAATAAAGTGCTTCTTCCCACAAAAATGCACATACAAGATTGTTTCACTGCAGACCATACATCCTCAGAGCCAAGGAGAGAGAATGTTAAATTCCAGGGGATTCGGCAAATGAACATGTTAACTACTGACAGTACCGGAATATAGTCTATTTCCCTTTAGGAGCTAAGTGGTGGCAAAACATGAAGTCATTGTGTTTTCTTTTAACTAAATTAATTTCTGTTGACATGCGATAGACTGTACATTCTCACAAGTACAGGTATACTGTATGTAAAGGGTTGCAGCTTGGATGGAGAATAAAATATTTTCCATTTCGGTGCAGCAAGCCAGGTTGCCTGGTGTGCTGTTATGCAATTACAATCCCCTAGGCACTTACAGTATGTTCTTCAATGGTGTTACCATGAAAATGAGAATGATTAACATTCTGTATTTGAATGGTTAACATTCTGTATTTGACTTGCACACGGTATTCCTGGGCAATAATGTCTTGCCCCCGATCACCATGCAGATGTCTAGGCCCATTAGTTGCCCAGTTATTGAGGTGTGTGCACCTCAGTGCACTGTCTGCTGGTAATGACACCCCTCATCATCTTGATTTGGACAAAGAGAAATACCCCTATTACCAAGATCCTGTTTCCAATGTGGAACAGCTCTGCCAGTGTGAAGTGACAGCCAGCCTCGCTCCACACATTATTTTGACTTGCTTATATTTCGAGGCTACTATTTATTCAATGGATCATTGTACACATAGGCCCATTTCCTTGTTACAGAACATATCGTGAACATTTCCATACTGCTCACATTGTGCATTAGAGCTGGGTTTGCAACCTTGTGTGTCTCCCAGTTAATCATCGTAACAGGCCTCTGCTACCTCTTATCTCGGTTAACTGCTGCCTCTATTTGCTTTGCAGGGTGAGAGCCTGTGCAATTATGAAAACACAGTTACCATGAGATGGCATCAATGTCAGTTCCATCGCAGTAAGGAGAAATTAATTAGTTACTATGACAGGACCTAAATAGTTGAATACATTTGGTTGATGAGTTCATTAACTGTAATGTATTTCAAATACCTCTTGACATATGTATGTAAATTACACCAAAGTAGTATGCCCTTTGGTATTGTTTAAAGTCTTGGAGATATCTGTAATACCTGATTAATTTGAATAACTTTATTAGTTTGTGCCGTTGAGTGTCTTTCTGGTTTATGATGCAGCACCTCATTAAATGCAAATTGCTCCAAGGAATTATTAATGCTTTAGTTGATACATTGAAATATCATTGACTATTCACAGCAATTAATATCAGACATTAAGTTACCTGCAAAGCTTCTATATAGTTCATTATTGATTCATTAATAACCTGTTTAAAACCTCTTGGGGCTAGGTGGGACGCTAGCGTGCCACCTGTGGTGCACTCCATCAACAGCAGGTGCATTTCAAGAGCGGCAAATTTGAATCCAAATAAATGTCAAAATTCAAATTTTTCAAAAATACAACTATGTTACACCATTTGAAAGATAAACATCTCCTTAATCTAACCACGTTTTACGATTTCAAAAAGGTTTTACGGCGAAAGCATAAATTTAGAGTATGTTAGGACAGTACATTTACAAGAGTTGTGTGTAATGTTTTGTCAAGTCAAAGACAGGGTCACCAAAACCATAAAACCAGCTAAAATGATACACTAACCTTTTACAATCTCCATCAGATGACACTCCTAGGACATTATGTTAGACAATGCATGCATTTTTAGTTCTATCAAGTTCATATTTATATACAAAAACAGCGTTTTACTATGGCATTGATGTTGAGGAAATCGTTTCCCTCCAATAACCGGCAGTCAAGTCAGCGTCACAAATTAAATAATTAAAATTAGAAAACATTGGTAAAATATTATATTGTCATTTAAAGAATTATAGATTTACATCTTTTGAACGCAATCAACTTGCCAGATTTAAAAATAACCTTACTGGGAAATCACACTTTGCAATAATCTGAGCACTGTGCCCAGAAAAATACGCGTTGCGATACAGACTAGACGTCATGTTGGGGAGATCTAAAATCGAAAATACTATGTAAATAATCCATTACCTTTGATTCTCTTCATCAGATGTCACTTCCAGGTATCACAGGTCCATAACGAATGTAGTTTTGTTCAAAAAAGCTCATCATTTATGTCCAAAAATCTCCGTCTCGTTAGCACATGATGTAAGCCAGCCGGACTTCTCGTCATGAACGAGGGGAAAAAATATATTTCCGTTCGTTCAAACATGTCAAACGTTGTATAGCATAAATCATTAGGGCCTTTTTTAACCAGAACATGAATAATATTCAAGGTGGACGAATGCATAGCCTTTTATAACGTATTGGAACGAGGGTACCCAACATGAAGTAGCGCGCCAGGTGTCTAATGGGACATCACCGTTCCATGGCTCTTGTTCGGTCAGATCTCCCTCCAGAAGACTCAAAACACTTTGTAAAGGCTGGTGACATCTAGTGGAAGCAATAGGAAGTGCCAAAATATTCCTAAACCCCTGTGTTTTTCAATGGGATAGCTTTAAAGTCAATACAACACATCAGGTATCCACTTCCTGTCAGAAAATGTCTCAGGGTTTTGCCTGCCAAATGAGTTCTGTTATACTCACAGACACCATTCAAACAGTTTTGGAAACTTTAGAGTGTTTTCTATCCATATATAATAAGTATATGCATATTCTAGTTACTGGGTAGGATTAGTAACCAGATTAAATCGGGTACATTTTTTTTATCCAGACGTGCAAATGCTGCCCCCTAGACCCAACAGGTTAAATGATTTACAAAGATGGACAGCTTCGCTATTGTTTTGCGTACAAAGCAGTCAAGTACAAGTATACCTGTTTTTAAGTATGCACATTTATCATAGGATGCATTATTGCAAGGTAGATTTGACTCCAGCAATATTAAAAACACAACATAATTTATTCCAATCCTGCCCCTTTTAAGTGGTTTTAATGTAAAAAAAATACAGTTTTATCAAAATAGATGATTATTCTAGGTGAAATGTTTATCAAAATGGAACCTTTACCAAGGGAATCTAATATTTCTCAACTCACCACAACAATTATATAATGTACTTTCACTAGATTCATGTTGCCCTTTCAGTCCTTTCAGTTGTCAGCATTGACCCATATGCAACTGTTTGAAGGCAATTGTGTCGTCGTTTCTTTGGCAGTGTCTCCAGCATTTTGATCTCTCTCCTCAATTTTCCTCAGCGTAATATTCACACAGAATTGTTTTGTTTTATGGCACCTCTAAATCTTAATTTCAAATGTAGACAATTCAAGTGTTATCTGCGGCCCTGGGAGTACCCTGAAACGACCAGCGAATCCAAAGCAGTTCACTACTGAACAGTCTCAAGGTGGCTACATTTTTAATGACTTTTGGTTTTTAATTGAATACTCTGAGACATTCTCGAAGCCCTGAAGAGGCCGGGTTGGATGAGATTCAGAATGTGGAGCAGTGCATGCATAGTCTGTTTTGTTTCTCTTTTATTATATGAAATTAGAATAGACCTCCTTTTAATTCACCATCTCCGCTTAAGATTAGCTTCCACACATATAGATACAGAACGTTATGAAATGACGATGACAATGAGGTAAATAACATAATATAGCTTACAGCATTTCACAGGGGGGGGCTTCATTTTTCATGTTAGATCAAACCACACATGGTATAAGATATATATTTCAGAGAGCTCAGACTCATAGCTTAGGTCCCATAGCCTCCTGCTTTCTATTTAGTGTAGATACGCATCTGATTAAACCCAGTGATGAATGCCTTTAATCAAGATGCCATTAGAAAGGCTGCTGTGCACTAGTGATGGGGGGGAAAAAATAGATAGTTACATATCGGGATATTATTTTGGGGACGATATATCATATGGTATCGTTTTGATAATTTCGCAGTATTATTTTTGTGCTAGTTGGCTGTACCTGCATCAAAACTCCAGTATTTTTCCTTCATAGCTTGTTCTGCATATTATTTTTAAATAGGGGGCAATTTTCAGCACTTTAATTTCCATATCTGATATCAAAACGTGTTTTCTCATGGTTCTCACTTGTTCCTCTACAGCAGACATATGGTGAACAATATGTTTGGAACAACGAATTGCAATACATATAGAATCGTGAGAATCGCAATACATAACGTATCAGCACCTAAGTATTATGCTAATATCTTGGTACATGATGGTGCCGGAGAACAAGGCGGACGTTTTACGTATTCCTAACCAATTGTGTTTTTTGGTCATTTTGCGTTGTTTGTAACTTATATTTTGACTTATTTTGTACATAATGTTGCTGCTACCATCTCTTATGACCGAAAATAACTTCTGGACATCAGAACTGCGATTACTCACTACGGACGGTCAGAATCCTTTTTTTTCCATTAACGAGCCTGACGTAAATGATATACTGCTTTCCTGGGAACAGGCCCAGATCCCCGTCATTTGCGTGAAGAGAAGTCGAAGAAAAAGGGGCGGGCTGCCTTCTGAGAATTCGTAGGCGATCGAATAAACCCCCACTTCCTTCCATTCTGCTCGCAAACATGCAATCTTTGGAAAATAAAATCGATGACCTACGCGGAAGATTAAACTACCAACGGGACATTTAAAACTGTAATATCTTATGTTTCATGGAGTCGTGGCTGGCTGGTTATACGCTGTATCGGCAGGATAGAAGAGCGGCTTCTGGTAAGACAAGGGGCGGTGGACTATGTATTTTTGTAAATAACAGCTGGTGCACAATATCTAAGGAAGTCTCGAGATTTTGCTCGCCTGAGGTAGAGTATCTCATGATAAGCTGTAGTCCACACTATGTACCTAGAGAGTTTTCATCTGTATTTTCCATACAGTAGCTGTCTACATACCACCACAGACAGACGCTGGCACTAAGACCGCACTGAATGAGCTGTATTCCGCCATAAGCAAACAGGACTTTAATGCAGGGAAACTTAAATCTGCCTTACCAAATTTCTATTAGCATGTTAAATGTGCAACCAGAGGGAAAAAAAACTCTGGACCACCTTTACTCCACACACAGAGACACATACAAAAATCTGCCTCGCCCTCCATACGGCAAATCTGACCATAATTCTATCCTCCTGATTCCTGCTAACAAGCAAAAATTAAAGCAGGAAGCACCAGTGACTCGATCAATAAAAAGGTGGTCAGATGAAGCAGATGCTAAGCTACAGGACCGTTCGCTAGGACAGACTGGAATATGTTCCGGGATTCCTCCGATGGCATTGAGGAGTACACCACATCAGTCATTGGCTTCATCAATAAGTGCATTGATGACATTGTCCCCACAGTGACCGTACGTACATACCCCAACCAGAAGCCATGGATTACAGGCAACATCCACACTGAGTTAAAGGGTAGAGCTGCCACTTTCAAGGAGCGGGACTCTAACCTGGAAGCTGATAAGAAATCCCGCTATGCCCTCCGACAAACCATCAAACAGCCAAAGCGTCAATAAAGGACTAAGATCGTACTACACCGGCTCTGACGCTCGTCGGATGTGGTAGGGCTTGCAACCCATTACAGACTACAAAGGGAAGCACAGCCGAGAGCTGCCCAGTGACACGAGCCTACCAGACGAGCTAAACTACTTCTATGCTCGCTTCGAGGCAAATAACACTGAAACATGCATGGAAGCACCAGCTGTTCTGGAAGACTGTGTGATCAGGCTCTCCGCAGCCGATGTGAGTCCCCTCCTGTACTCCCTCTTCACTGATGACTGCACGGCCAGGCACAACTCCAACACCATCATTAAGTATGGCGATGACACAACAGTGGTAGGCCTGATCACCGACAACGACGAGACAGCCTATAGGGAGGAGGTCAGAGACTTGTCGGTGTGGTGCCAGGACAACCACTTCTCCCTCAACGTGATCAAGACAAAGGAGATGATTGTGGACTACAGGAAAAAGAGGACCCGAGCACGCCCCCATTTGCATCGACGGGGCTGTAGGGGAGCAGGTTGAGAGCTTCAAGTTCCTTGGTGTCCACATCCCCAACAAACTAACATGGTCCAAGCACACCAAGACAGTCATGAAGAGGACACAACAAAACCTATTCCCCCTCAGGAGACTGAAAATATTTGGCATGGGTCCTCAGATCCTCAAAAGGTTCTACAGTTGCACCATCGAGAGCATCCTGACTGGTTGCATCACTGCCTGGTATGGCAACTGCTCGGCCTCCGACTGCAAGGCACTACAGAGTGTCGTGCGTACGGCCCAGTATATCACTGGGGCCAAGCTTCCTGCCATCCAGGACCTCTATACCAGGCGGTGTCAGAGGAAGGCCCTAAAAATTGTCAAAGACTCCAGCCATCCTAGTCATAGACCGTTCTCTCTGCTACCGCACGGCAAGCGGTACCGGAGCACCAAATCTAGGTCCAAGAGACTTCTAAACAGCTTCTACCCCAAGCCATAAGACTCCTGAACATCTAATGAAATGGCTACCCAGACTATTTGCATTGCCCCCCCCTTTACACCACTGCTACTCTCTGTTGTTATCATCTATGCATAGTCACCTCAACTAACCGGTGCTCCTGCACATTGACTCTGTACCAGTACCCCCCTGTATATAGTCTCGCTATTGTTATTTTACTGCTGCTCTTTAATTCCATGTTACTTTTATTCTTATTTGTATTTTTTTAACTGCATTGTTGGTTAGGGGGTCATAAGTAAGCATTTCAATGTAAGGTCTACATTTTAGTCATTTAGCAGACGCTCTTATCCAGAGCGACTTACAGTAGTGAATGCATACATTTCAATTCATACATTTTTTTTTTCTTCTTCCCCATACTGGCCCCCGGTGGGAATCGAACCCACAACCCTGGCATTGCAAACACAATTGCAAACACCATGCTCTACCAACTGAGCCACAACTCCTGTTGTGTTCAGCGCATGTGACTAATACAATTTGATTTGAATATCGTATCATGAGGTCCCTGGCAATTCCCAGCCCTACTGTGTGTTATGTTGGCCTGTGACTGGAAGGCGCAGCCAACAAAACTTGAACCCCACATCAATCAATGAATAAAACAACATGGTGGTTTCGGTGAGGATGGGTGCTCTTAATTTTCTGTGCGGCTTCTCAATATTTCAGTAGTCTCTCTCAAAGTTGGCTGCTTAGCAGGGGTGTCTCCGGAGAAAATCTGTTGTCTGTCTTGCCTGTCCCAACGCCTGCTGGGGAAGTGGCTGAGGGGAGTTTCTTCAGAAGACGAAAAAACCTATTAATTACCGATGTAGTCTCAGAGCGGGGATACGGTAGCAGGTAAATGAGATTCAGGAGGAGCAGCTGCAGCTCATCTCCCATGTCTAGCTATTCTTGGAGACTAAAAAGCTGAGGGGATGGCTTTGGGACAGGACCAGGACCGGAGAAATGAACACATTGTGTTGCTATGTGTTTCTACACAGCAAAAAGCGCCTGTGTTAATTCAACTTTAATAGTGTAAGTAAAATGTATATTGTCCCACTCAATAGAGTTTCCAGACTTGTTCAAAAAAGTGTTGGTGTTTAAAATAAAATAATCTAATTGAAGTCATTACTCATTATTTCCCATCCTCTTCCTTCTCTGACAAGGAATCTGACAATGTTCCTAAAAGTAAGGGAATCACTTTAGACATTTGAAAGAGACCCCCCTTAACTTAACAATCCATAACCCTAATAATCAGTACACATTCCGGGCGATGATGTTCTATCTTAAAAATGTCCTAATTCCTACAGCAAAAGTAATTCTGCATTCGGATACTATTCCAGCCTATCATCTTGACATTCATTCATCATTATTGGGTTAATGTTTTCAGACCATTTAGGTATTTCCTTTTTGAGGAAATAATGGGTTCAATACTGTACAATGACACTGCAACGCCATTGTAGGCGGCCCTCTTTAAATTCATACATCAATCCGGTGGCCTCTGTTTGATGATTGGGCGGCATTTTGTGAAGACTGAGTAGAGGTGTGGTGACAGGTCTGTGATTCTGCCTCGGTGTTATTTACTACAGCGGTAGGCACACAAATACATTATACACCTCTTGGAAAAGGTCGTGGAGAGAGATGGAGAGCAGCAGTAAATTGCCTCTCCATCACATTATTGGCCTTTCATGTTACCGAGTCGGTCATGTAGGCTCATTGTGAAGGCATGCCTCTGATTGAGTATGAGCACATCGACTAGTTTGCATTAATCTGCATTTGGGTCATTTACACTGTTCAATAACATCATTATTCGTTTCTCAATAGGATGATTGTTCCAATGATTAATCAAGGACATTTAGCAAACAAGGATGTGTGATACATTTGACCGTAAATGCTCTCGAAATGACTCTCGATCAATTAAACTATATGGCCTATTCATTAGTCATTAGGCAGGATGTAGATTGTCATTCACACTCTCAAAGTCTTTATTTTTCGATATCATAGAGAATATCCCAACGTCTTATTTATGGGTTTTCATGAGTTTGTCAATGTATCCTCCAGGCATGAACAAAACACAGCCGAGTAAGTGGTAGCCCAGCAAATTAGGGAACATTCCAAGAACATTATGTAAGATTCCCATTAAGTTCCAGTTAGGGTTTTTATCTAATATTAGGTTGATAACATCCCAAAAACATTCAAAGAAATGTTTTAAATTAAATATGCTTGGATTGTTCTCCTAACATTCACAAAAATGTTGTGCACAACATCTGTAACAAACAAATGTTCTCATTATGTTTCCAGGTAATGTATTATTAACACAATGTACCAGTTATGGTTTTAGAACATACTGCTGCAACAAAATGTGAGAACAATAGAAATGGTTCTGGGAAAAGATTACGGGAATGTTCCGCTAATGTTGATGGAGATGTTATTAAAAACTCCCATAACAAGCAGGGAATATTCCCACAATGTTCTCATAAAGATATAGTGTGACGTTATAACATGATTGTTCCAATAACGTTCCCTGAACATACTACAGCAATATAGACGGGTTAGCTGACAGCGTCACAAAAACGATGTGCACGCTTCAAAGGGGCAAAAGGCTGTGTGTTGTTATGGTTCTGGATGGCCAGATAGCGAACAACAATGACAAGAAACTGCCAGGTGATGAATTGTAAGTGGCTTGTTTCAGCTCGTTTGATCTTGTTCTTGATACCATGTCTTGTTTTGAGGTATTTTGACTGATGTCACATCTACTGTATGCTAATATGGCAAACATATGCTAGCTAGCTAGCTAACCAACAACTATAATGATGTATTTGAGAGAAAAGTGCTTATTGTGCAACTTTATTTATGTTTTCAATAAAATTGGAGACGAAATATAGTTTATATGCTATCAACAGTATAAGCCAACCCCATCTGTTTTGCCCCATAGTTGCACATTTTTCATTAGGCCAAATCAGGTCTGAATTTTTTAAGTGGAAATTACAAACTTCAGAAGCATTTTTCATCCGTGAATACACTACAAGTTTTCAAATTCTGCGACACAGGAACATTTTTCCTGCAACAGGGTGGTCCTGTTTAGGATCCGGTATAGGCCTAACAACCAATGATGTGCTGTTGTTGTTATCACAACAAACAGCACAGCAAACTGGGAACATATCCCAGAACATTTGCATACATACCAATTAAGTTCTAGTTAGGGTTTGAGCTATCATTACGACAGTGTTGTAGTACTCGAGTCCGGTCTCGAGACCACATATTGAGTGTCTCAGTCTTGTATCGGTGTTGGATACATTTTTACTCGGTCTTGACTAGGTCATGGACGGTGATGACTCAACATTTCTTACAGAGACCAGCGGAGTAAAAAACTCATCATTATCAGCTTCCATTCAGTCAGCGCATAAAAGCGATTTGCCAGGCCAAATATATACACTCCTTTCTTGAAACATGAATATAATATTGCCTACTGAAACATGGGATTCCTACTTTACTCATACAATTACTGTCCTTTACTTTCATTAAAAAATATCCTCAAACTTTGTCCAAATTTCCTTGACTCGCTGGTAGGGAAGAGTGGGGGAAATTAGAGCTATTATAGACATGTTTGCGCAGTGGCAAACCTATTACACCTTCAGTGTGTGACAGGCCCGTGATGGTGAAAGGACAGCAACTGTAATACCAGTGCACTCACGTAGGAGAGTGCACTTTTTGTAAAACACAAGGGCCCTTTGGTGTAGTGGAGGTTCTACACAGGTATATGCCCTATACCACAGGAGGTTGGTGGCACCGTCATTGCGGAGAACGGGCTCGTGTGTAATAACTGAAACGGAATAATGGAATGGTATCAAATACCACAAACACATGGTTTCCAGGTGTTTGATGCCGTTCCATTTGCTCCGTTCCAGCCATTAATATGAGCCGTTCTCACCTCAGCAGCCTTCACTGCCCTATACCCACTTTTCTTTCAGTGGGCACTGCCTATACTCAGTTCTTAATCCCTACTGTTGCGTATCAAAGTAGTGTATTGGAGGTATACGATTTATTATTGATGTAGTACAATAGAGAAATCATGCAAAAAGTAGCCTACACAATCGCAAAGCAGGTGAAATATATTCACATGTGAGCAGCACACATAGCCTAGTTTCAGCAGAATATCATCTGCAGGCAGCAAGAGTGTGCAGCTCTCAACTGGTTGTAGCATGGAGCAGCTCACAGAAGAATGACATCGGTAGCCGGTAGGGTAGGAAAGATGTTTCAACTTATGATATCTACCAATAAATGCTAACTAAGGCAACAATGGCTATGCAAACCAGGTATTGAAAAAGTTTGGTCCATCATCTTGGTTAGTAGGATATTTGCAATGAGCAATCCAGTCATCATTTCTTAAGGCATTCCCAAAAAACCTTCCCAATTAAATGTTAAACTGCAATTAATTAAACTGCAATGTAGGCCTACAGAATGATATAATGCTGTTTTGTATCAATGAGTAGGGCATTTCTTTTGCTCAATTGAATTAAAGGGTAACTACACCCGCCAAAAATACATATTTTATTTTTCCCAGACCTCAAATGGTCTGCTGATGTGGTTTAAGCATTGTTGTGGACTTAGAACATCACATTTTCATATTTTATTTCTAAAAAAGTGTGAAAATCAGAGTGAAAATCTGACAAAACTATAGGAAAACATAGGATATATCACACAGGGCGCCTTTCCTTCACATAGGACCCACTTCTCCAGGCACCACTACACCACTGCATAGGGCTGATGGAAAGACAGCAGTCCATTCACTCTGACATAATAAGCCAGTAGGTTCCAATCATAAGAATACAAAAACATAACCATTAGGCTAAGCATTTCCCAATCGAAATGTACAACTATTACTTCCCATTGCAAAAAACATTTAATCATTAGCACACAAAGTAACCATTGATCTAAAGTTTAAATGCAACAATGTTTTACGCACATACTGTAAGTTATTTTCAAAGAGATGGCTAACAGCATGCGAGCTGCAATAAAAAACACAGTTCCACTCACCAGATGATGATCATATGAAACTTTACTTATTGTTGAAAGTTATTATTGAAAAGGGACAAGCTAACAAATTAACAACAACAACTTCTTCGATAAATCCTTCTACAGCCGCTGCAAACTAGCCTACAACAAAAGCTAGCTAGACCATGGGAAAACTACTGCTCGCTATTGCACAGTGACCTGTTGGCCTTCGAGAAGGCAAAAGTTTACATACATTTTTGTAAAATTGGTCCCACCCATTACAAGTCATTGTGATTGGTTGATTCCACTGTCACTCCAGCATTTTGCCCTAATACAGTTGAATGGCAGATGCCTTCTATCAAGCTTCTGATGGCCTATCCAATGGCTGACTTAGCTAGCTAGATTTATCTCCACAGAGACCGCCAAAGAAAAATCCAGATTTTTTCTCTTCAGTGCCCTTCCCTTTCTAACAAAAATTTCAGAGATTAAATCAGAACATCTTTGAAAATAATAATATAATTAATAATAATTGTATAAATCCTTAGCCTTTCTCTTAAAGCATAGAAGGCCCTCATTGTTCCCCACTGTGTTTGGGTTAGTAAAACATTGTAGAGCGGCTCTATTTGCCCTCAGCAGGCATTTTACACCATTCTGAATATCTAAAGAATCCATATGTTCTGCTGAAATATGAACACAGAAACACAGGACATTTTGAAATCTTATTATGGTGACGATTTGACAAAATTACAAACGTGGTCTTGAATTGGACTTGCATTTTTCTGGTCTCGGTATTTAATCGGTCTCGGACCTCTCGTCCCCCTCCCGGTCTCAGTCTTGACTCGGTCTCCCCCCTCCTGTCTTGGTCTTGAATCGGTCTCACTTTAGGTGGTCTCGAACACAACACTGCATTATGATAACGTTCAAAGAATA
Source organism: Salmo salar (assembly GCF_965601325.2). Classification (NCBI taxonomy): domain Eukaryota; kingdom Metazoa; phylum Chordata; class Actinopteri; order Salmoniformes; family Salmonidae; genus Salmo; species Salmo salar. The sequence continues at coordinate 42,577,861 of NC_138296.1, forward strand.
TTGCTGATCACCAAATATTTTATTTGAAGTAGTTCGAAGTAGTAATATCTCCGTGTTTAGGGAACATTATTAGAACCATTGTGTTATAATGTCACACTATAACTTCATGAGACCATTGTAGGAATTCCCTGCTTGTTGTTATGGTCGTTTTGAATAACATATCTGTCACGCCCTGACCATAGAGAGCCTTTTATTCTCTATGTTGGTTAGGTCGGGGTGTGACTAGGGTTAGTAATCTAGGTTGTACTATTTCTATGTTGGCCTGGTATGGTTCCCAATCAGAGGCAGCTGTTTATTGTTGTCTCTGATTGGGGATCATATTTAGGCAGCCATTTCCCCACTGTGTTTTGTGGGATCTTGTTTTGTTTTTGTGCAGATGCCTGTGAGCACTCCAGAACGTCACGTTTCGTTTGTTCGTTTATTGTTTTGTATTTGCTGAAGTTTCACTTTATAATAAAGATGTGGAACGCTACGTACGCTGCGCCTTGGTCCAGTTCTTACGACGATCGTGACAGAAGATCCCACCACAACAGGACCAAGCAGTGTGCCCAGGAGGAGAAGGTATCCTAAGCTTGGGAGGAGATCAAGGAGGAGAAGATATCCTGGAAATGGGAAGAAATCATGGAGGGACACGAAAGCCTTCCTTGGAAGCAGACGCAAGGAGATAAGGGAGGACAGCGACGACGCCGGGGTTCGCGGCCACAAGGAAAGCCCAAAGGACAGCCACGGGGTGGTCAGTGGAGCCGAGGTATCGAACCAGAGCCAATCTGGGAGAAGAGGGAGAAATTGGAGGAGAGTGAATGGAGAGAGTCAGAGACCGTCAGTGAGTTGATGGAGAAATTGGAGGAGAGAGAAATGAGAGAGTTGTTTTGTTGGTGTATGATGCACGACATTTGCCCTAAGGAGCGTGTTATCTGTTTGATGCCACCTGAGTCAGCTCTCCGTACTCGTCCTGAGGAGCGTGCTAGCAGTCTGGTAACAACTGTGCCGGCTCCACACACCAGGTCTCCAGTACGCCTCCACAGCCGTGTACGTCCTGTGCCAGCTCTCCGCACTCGCCTTGAGGAGCGTATCATTTGTCCGGTACAATTTGTGCCGGCTCTACGCACCAAGTCTCCAGTGCGCCTCCACAGCCCAGTACGTCCTGTGCCAGCTCCCCGCACTCGCCATGCGAAGCGTGTCATCGTTCCGGTATGATTTGTGCCGGCCCTACGCACCAGGTCTTCAGTACGCCTCCACAGCCCAGTACGTACTGTGCCAGCTCCTTGCATTCGCCCTGAAGAGCGTGTCACCAGTCCGGTGCAACCTGTGCCGGTCCCACGCATCAGGCCTCCAGTGCGCCCTCCCAGTCCGGCATGTCCTGTGCCTGCTCCTCGCACTCGCCCTGAAGAGCGTGTCACCAGTCCGGTGCAACCTGTGCCGGTCCTACGCATCAGGCCTCCAGTGCGCCTCCCCAGTCCGGAATGTCCTGTGCCTGCTCCCTGCACTTGCCCTGAAGTGCGTGTCACCAGTCCGGTGCCACTTGTACCAGCTCCATGCACTAGGCCTCCAGTGCGCATCAACAGTCCAGAGCTTCCGGAAACGGTCCCCAGTCCAGAGCTTCCTGCAACGGTCCCCAGTCCAGAGCTTCCGGCGACGGTCCCCAGTCCAGAGCTTCCGGCGACGGTCCCTAGTCCAGAGCTTCCGGCGACGGTTCCCAGTCCAGAGCTTCCGGCGACAGTCCCCAGTCCAGAGCTTCCGGCGACGGTCCCTAGTCCAGAGCTTCCGGCGACGGTTCCCAGTCCAGAGCTTCCGGTGACGGTTCCCAGTCCAGAGCTTCCGGCGATGGTTCCCAGTCCAGAGCTTCCGGCGACGGTTCCCAGTCCGGAACCTCCTGCGACGGTCCATAGTCCGGAACCTCCTGCGATGGTCCACAGTCCGGAACCTCCTGCGACGGTCCACAGTCCGGAACCTCCTGCAACGGTCCATAGTCCGGAACCTCCTGCGACGGTCCACAGTCCGGAACCTCCTGCGACGGTCCACAGGCCGGAGCCTCCTTTGCGCCGGTGCCCAGTCCAGGCACGGCGTCCAGTCCAGCTCCAAGGCCGGAGCCTTCCTTTGCGCCGGTGCCCAGTCCGGGCATGGCGTTCAACCCAGCTCCATGGCCGGAGCCTTCCTCTGTGCCGATGCCCAGTTCAAGCACGGCGTCCAACCCAGCTCCATGGTCGGAGCCCTCTTCTGCGCTGGTGCCCAGTCCAGGCACGACGTTCAGCCCGACGCCATGGGCCTCCAGTGCGCATCAACAGTCCAGAGATTCCGGAAACGGTCCCCAGTCCAGAGCTTCCTGCAACGGTCCCCAGTCCAGAGCTTCTTCTGATTGGGGGTTACGACCTGCACCGGAGCTGCCACAAACGCTAGATGCCCACCCGGACCCTCCCCAATTGAGTCAGGTTTTGCGGCCGGAGTCCGCGCCTTTGGGGTACTGTCACGCCCTGACCATAGAGAGCTTTTTATTCTCTATGTTGGTTAGGTCGGGGTGTGACTAGGCTGGGTAATCTAGGTTGTTTTATTTCTATGTTGGCCTGGTATGGTTCCCAATCAGAGGCAGCCGTTTATCGTTGTCTCTGATTGGGGATCATATTTAGGCAACCATTTCCCCACTGTGTTTTGTGGGATCTTGTTTTGTTTTTGTTAGTTGTGTGGTCCAGTTCTTACGACGAACGTGACAATATTCATCATTAGCAGAACATTGCTGTAATGTTTCCCCAGAAACATTTCTGTTACTCCCACATGATGTTGTGGCAGTATGTTCTAAGAACATTACCGAAACATTGTGTTGTTACATTCCCTGGCAACCTAATGAGCACCTTAGTGGAATGTTTTTACAGATATCGTGAGAAACATTTTAGTGAATGTAAGGTGAACATTCCAAGGATATTCCTATTACAGAACTACAAGGATCGTTCCTGCGAGACTCTTATGAAGTTATTCTGTAAGGTTATGACATACTTCAACGATTAATGGAAGTAGTTCTGAAAACATTTCTGAAATGTTCAGCTAATACTGATGTGTAATGTAACATTATTATATGAAGTTGCCAAACTTTTAAACAAATGTAATTTCAATATTTTTACATCACTATATTTTATTATGGTATTTTCCAAACATAGTTATAGCTTTTTTAAAGAATAGTAATGAATTAGAGTTGATCCTATTGTCATCTTCAAGCCCTGTAGGTTATTTAGTCTGCTACACCACCAGGATCCTAATGTTTCTAGTGGATTTCCCTTTGTACTGAAATCCTTCAATTATGATCCAAACTATGGCTTGATGTCTTAGTACATATTCACATCTATGTGCACATCACCGCAATCTGCCAGGCAATAATTTAACATGTTTTCTGAAATTAAGTTTGTAGGGGAGATGAAAGTCATAACATCCCAACTTTACAGTATATAAAGAAGATTGGTAGAGTAAGAAATAATAGAGTGTTCTTCTTTTTCTAGATTAAGACAAAGACCACAACCTGGAAGTCAGAGTAAAGGTATAAACAAGTTTATATTTGTGTTGGTCCCATTCAAGTGGCGCAGTGGATTAATTCCAGGACTAACATGCCAAACCTCGATCCCCGCTTGCGACGATCAACAAAATACAGTAGAACTGTAATAAATGTCTAATAAATTGTAATGTGATTCCAAGTAATTGCCATATATGTTGTTGTACAACTAATTTCTTCAACAATAAGATAACACATGAAAGAAACCTCAAGGACTGTTCAAAACTTAATTTTATAATTCTGGGAACATTTATAGTGAATTATTGTTCTTGTAACATCAGGTGAATGTTTTTTTCACCCTAAAATAAACATTGTATATTCAATTGCGCAACTGGACAGTTTTGTGTTTTGGGAACACATCTTTTGGGATGTCCCTACAATGTTCTAACCACAACTGTTCCCACAACCTAATTAAACATTTTGGAACCTTTTGAAGAACAGACTATGTGCTCTGGGAACATTCTTGCAACGTTGGTCGAATGTTTTATACAAACGTTGAATAATCATCAGCACAACTGGACAGTTTTTGTGTCATGAAAACCTATGACGCAACCTAACGAATGTTCGGGGAACTTTCACAAAACTAATTTGGGTTTGCTGGGAGGCTTCCTACTGACTGTATTGAATGAGCACCATACATTGCAGTAAATGATTTATGTCCCATAGCTCTTAAGTCTGTGGTTTGGAATGCTCGGGTCTTGATGGAAATAAAGTGCTGTGTATGTTTTACCAAGACATGTAATCCCAAAGATGAATGGCTCTATTCTATTTACTCTCAAGGTTAGTGATCCTCGCCCAGTCTGTGGGGTACAAATGGAGATGCTACATGTATCACTGAAGACCATGCTGACCGTCCATGGTACTAGTGTAATTGAAGATCATGGACCACATCTGCATGATGCAAAACTCCCATTAGGATTGAATGGTAAGGAAATGGAATGCCATAGGTTTGTGTAGTCATAGCTATCCATGAAACCATGTCAACCTGCCAGAATGTTGACTCACATAAAAGCTTTTAGATCATGCGATACATATGAAAACTTAGACACAGCAAGACAGAGCTGTAGAGACTACTAGCAAACCACAGTGTTGTGGTGCATAGCTTTACTGTAAATTGTGCATTACATTTAATTCCTAGCATCAGATTGTCTAAAATGTTTTCAAACATTCTTCTGGATTTGCTTGGACCATCTTTATGTAATGGTAAATTATTTACAGTTGGAAGCTCTGAAATCCTATATTCCAGATATATCCATGCAGCATTTCCATACATGAGCTACTTGAATGAGCACAGTATTTTCCATTGGGATGGTGGGGAATTTGTGTTACTCAGCAAATCGACCCCCCCAATAGCCGGATGTTTAATTCCCCTGTAGCGCTACACTAAATTAACAACCCGGCAGCAGCAATTTGAAATGGGAGTGTAGAGCCTGTCATCGGTCACAAAGGCATCAGGACATCTGTGTGTGTGTGTGTGTGTGTGTGTGTGTGTGTGTGTGTGTGTGTGTGTGTGTGTGTGTGTGTGTGTGTGTGTGTGTGTGTGTGTGTGTGTGTGTGTGTGTGTGTGTGTGTGTGTGTGTGTTTGCTCGCTCACATTCTTGTGTGTAAATGGTTGATGGGCTTGGTGGACACTGCTGTGGTGGTTCTGTGTTTTGATTGCTTTACATCTGAGTGTGTTTTCTCAAGTGTATTTAGTGTCCAGGGCTTGTCTGGGAGCAGGAGCAGAAATCTGTCAGCTTCATGTGCTCACTGAGCAGGAACATTATGTTTGACTTCACCTGGTCATCTGCCCCTTGGTAGTATCCTTCTTGTGCTCTAATTTACTTTCTTCTGAAAGGCATTTGTGTAATTATATTATTCAAATGAAGACTACCACAGAATGCATACATTTTATCAAACATGGCACAAACTAATTTAAGAGAGTACTGTTTCTAAAAGTAGGCTAGTTTTCAGGTGAAATCATTTCTCACAAATCCTCCAAAGGGCCTGTTTCAATTCAAATGTTACAAAGGAACTTCGACAAAATCAGAATTTCATTCGATCTGTTTACCAAATCCTATTCTACGGTGCCAGCCAGCCTAAGAAGCCCCTGGATGCAATGCAAATGTTTTATTAACTTCTGGAAAGAAATAAAAATAAAATAAATAAATATACTGCTCAAAAAAATAAAGGGAACACTTAAACAACACAATGTAACTCCAAGTCAATCACACTTCTGTGAAATCAAATTGTCCACTTAGGAAGCAACACTGATTGACAATAAATTTCACATGCTGTTGTGCAAATGGAATAGACAACAGGTGGAAATTATAGGCAATAAGCAAGACACCCCCAATAAAGGAGAGGTTCTGCAGGTAGAGACCACAGACCACTTCTCAGTTCCTATGCTTCCTGGCTGATGTTTTGGTCACTTTTGAATGCTGGCGGTGCTTTCACTCTAGTGGTAGCATGAGACTGAGTCTACAACCCACACAAGTGGCTCAGGTAGTGCAGCTCATCCAGGATGGCACATCAATGCGAGCTGTGGCAAGAAGGTTTGTTGTGTCTGTCAGCGTAGTGTCCAGAGCATGGAGGCGCTACCAGGAGACAGGCCAGTACATCAGGAGACGTGGAGGAGGCCGTAGGAGGGCAACAACCCTGCAGCAGGACCGCTACCTCCGCCTTTGTGCAAGGAGGAGCAGGAGAAGCACTGCCAGAGCCCTGCAAAATGACCTCCAGCAGGCCACAAATGTGCATGTGTCTGCTCAAACGGTCAGAAACAGACTCCATGAGGGTGGTATGAGGGCCCGACGTCCACAGGTGGGGGTTGTGCTTACAGCCCAACACCGTGCAGGACGTTTGGCATTTGCCAGAGAACACCAAGATTGGCAAATTCGCCACTGGCGCCCTGTGCTCTTCACAGATGAAAGCAGGTTCACACTGAGCACGTGACAGACGTGACAGAGTCTGGAGACGCCGTGGCGAATGTTCTGCTGCCTGCAACATCCTCCAGCATGACCGGTTTGGCGGTGGGTCAGTCATGGTGTGGGGTGGCATTTCTTTGGGGTGCCGCACAGCCCTGGGTCGGTGGCACTGTGTTATCCTCAAAGTGGGCGAAGAAGGTGTTTAGCTTGTCTGGGAGTAAGACTTTGGTGTCCATGACGTGGCTGGTTTTCCCTTTGTAATCCGTTGAATTACGACTCCACTTTGTCTCTGTACTGACGTTATGCCTGTTTGATTGCCTTATGGAGGGAATAACTACACTGTTTATATTTGACCATATTCCCAGTCACCTTGCCATGGTTAAATGCGGTGGTTCGCGCTTTCAGTTTTGAGTGACTGCTGCCATCGATCCCCGGTTTCTGGTTTGGGTAGGTTTTAATAGTCACAGTGGGAACAACATCCCCTATACACTTCCTGATGAACTCAGTCACCGTGTCTGTGTATACGTCAATGTTATTCTCACAGGCTACCCGGAACACATCCCAGTCCACGTGATCAAAACAATCCTGAAGCATGGATTCCGATTGGTGAGACCAGCGTTGAATAGACCTTAGCACGGGTAATTCCTGTTTGAGTTTCCGCCTATAGGAAGGGAGGAGCGAAATGGAGTCGAGATCTGATTTACCGAAGGGAGGGTGGGGGAGGGCCTTATATGCATCCCAGAAGGGGGAGTAACGGTGGTTGAGCGTTTTAATTGGAGTAAACTAATGGACAACAACACTTAGGCTTCTACTTCCAGCTTATACATACTATATACATTTTACGGACACAGTGTATTTTACAATAGTTATCTTTTGTTTGTTTTTAGTCCTATCCTTCGGCTACCCTCAACCCCTCCCATCTATCTCTGTAGACCATCCAGTTTTGATTTCTAATGATGGAATCTTTGGTTATAACTCTGACCCGTAACACTTCTACCTCATATGTTTTATCAATGAAACAGGATACTGGAAAACGATATTAATGGATTGGTTCACCACATGGCTATCAATCAATGAGCCCAATTACCTCTAGGCTTAGTATTGCATTCCATGTGTATGGTGTCCATTTTAGGACAGCCAAACTCACTTTTGCAACTCACTGTTATGTAGCCTATGCATATTACAATGATGCAACTAGCTCATTACTTGATTGCATATTCTATAGAGCACATACTGAGGCTGTAGCTGAATTATATTAATTCATTCACTCTCATTGCTTATTGAAAATGACAACTTTGGATAATTGTAATTGCAATAGTTCAATCAATCAACTCATATGAATTGAGTGACTCCCTAGTTGATTGTGTTGAAAACAATGCATACTTGACTTTGTCACATTAGCTTGGTTTCTTATTCCAAATACTTCATTCTTCTTTGTAGTGCATTTGTATATTAGTGTGTACTTTGTATTGCTCATGTCAAGGATATACATTTAGTCAGTGTTGCTTTTAGAATTACTCCACAGCCCATGATATTGAATGAATTATAAGTCAATATGTCAGAGGCCCAGTTTAATAAAGTAGCAGGTCATGACTCTAAGGCTTTACCTCTTCATTGGCTATCCACAAGCCATGACCTTGAGTTTGATTTATCATCACTGACCTCTCCCAGGGTGCACAGTAGAACATTTGCTAATCCTACAATGTCATTTGTCCATATACACACAGAAACATCGGTGAATACGTGTTGCCTTATTATTGTCCTTCTCCACCCTCGGTAGTAGTTTGTGAGGCTGATACACATACTTGTATTCCACTGAGGTTTGTTGTACTGGTAGTAAATTATTGGGATGCATAGTGCATCACAACGCTTACAAATAAAATAAAATAAAATTGTCAGAGACTCCAGTCACCCAAGTCATAGACTGTTTTCTCTGGTACCGCACGGCAAACGGTACCGGAGCGCTAAGTCTAGGACCAGAAGGCTCCTTAACAGCTTCTACCCCCAAGCCATAGGACTGCTGAACAATTAATCAAATGGCCACTGGACTATTGCATTGACCCCCCCCCCCCCCCCCCCCACCCCCTCCATTTGTTTTGTACACTGCTGCTACCCGCTGTTTATTATCTTTGCATAGTGACTTCACCCCTACCTACATGTACAAATTACCTCAACTAACCTGTACCCCCGCACACTGACTCAGTACCGATACCCCCCGTATATAGCCTCGTTATTGTTATGTTATTGTGTTACTTTTAAATTGAATCTTTTTGCATTTTCTACTTTAGTTTATTTGGTAAATATTTTCTTTTTGAACTGTTGGTTAAGGGCATGTAAGTAAGCATTTCACGGTAAGGTCTTGTATTCCGAGCATGTGACGAATAAAGTTTGATTTGATTTGAAACCAGCAGGCTAAAGCTAATTTGTCACAAATCACCACATCAGAATTTGCGAAGAAAGATTATACTGTATATGACGTTCTTGGAAACTGCTTTGGATCATTTCAGTTACTGTCAATAAGTAATTAGCACATATTTCAAGATCATATAACCTGCAGTAAAATAACCTAATATGACCCGATATGACAACGTTAGAGATGCGTATTAGGCCTAAAATCTATCAAGTCAAGATGAACCTTTTCCATGCTCTGGGTCCGTTTTTGTGAAAGCATTTTGACAAAGTAGGCAACCGTTGGGCATTGCTGCGAGGCAACAATATTGTCAAAAAAACTATATTGGCATCGATATCCCCCTTTTAACCCAAAAGAGTCACCCTAAAACCTTTAAAGTGGTATTTGATTCAAAGTTCACAAACATTTGAAACTGATCTAAAGGCATCCTGACCTTTTTTAGATAGTTTGACTTAATCTTTTTCAGATAAAACTCCCTTAAGGCTTGCCATTTGAGATTCATAGAGGATATTGCTGCCTGTAACCATGCCAAATATTGTGATGATTCTCAGATGTTGGTATATGGAAAAGGAACCATTTGTGTTAAAAGTGAGACGTGAATAGTGTGTCTCAAGCTGTTTACATTTCACAGTCTGTGTGATGCAATCACAATACTACGGTAGTGTATTTGTTGTGGGAATGTAACAAGTGATGTTGAAAATCCCTCCTGTAATTTGCATGGATGCTGTGTGGCACACAATGTCAAGTTAACACTGTGCCAGGTTTCAGTAGAATCAAGTGTTTACAACTGTATATGTTTCACATGTTATTTTCAGAAGGGAATACAAGACCAAAACAATTCTAAAATCCTATAAACACATGTTTTCTATACCTCGGTTCAAGAGAATAACAGGTGCAACGTTTGCACTAGAGAAATGCAGGGAATCAGGCCCTACGGCTCTTAACATTTAATTAGAGCCTCTCAATGATAAAGCCACGCTCATGAATAATCCATTGCTCTTCCCATCTCATCTGCTATAGAATAAGATAGCACACGCTGCCATCAGGGAGAGCATCAGTTATGTTTCTTATATTTTGGAGGCGATGCATATCACCCTCTGCTATCCACTGTCTAATACAATCTGTCTGTTTGTAATGGATTAGTTTCCATACAGAAGTCTCAAAATACCAATGCTTTAGCATACAGCTTCTTGTCACTTCAAATCAGGAGGACAGGTTGGAACTTGTGCACTCAAGCGGATTCTGCATGGCCTTTTTTTTATCATTTCAAATTTCCTCAGATTTTTTTTCTTCTTCCTGTCCCTGATAAAGAATCCAAAAGTTGAGGGGCCTACATGCCACATTTGAGAGCTTTCATCAGATAGTCCTGTACTTATTCTGACCCCATCACACCATGTGTGTAATGGACTGTCTGTTGTCCGCTCTTTTTTACCCATGTCTCATCTCAACACTGTTTTTTTTCCCAATTTGGTATCCACTGAAGTTTTTAATTATACCAAATGATTTGTCTTTGAAAGGCTGAATCTGTCACTGAGAGTGGTTATTATTGGTATATCTCATAGACAGCTGCATTACCTGAGTCCATTGCGTCAATGTGTGTTGTCTTGAATAATTTGGCGTTGACGACTGCTGCTGAACATGCAGGTTAAAAGATACTGAGTCATATGTGATAAGAATAAGTTAAAAGATGTGGGTTGCTATGGTAGTGGTAGAAATAACTCTGGTGGTTAACGCCTCAAAATAAATATATTATAGAAAGTTAAGTTGAACTGACGTAGGTGGATTGAACAGGTTCTAGCTTGTTCTCTGATGATTCATTAAGATAATCATGATGAGGACCATGGGATAGCAGATGTTCTAGACCTTGACTATACTCAATGTAGCTACTATGATAACAACCCAGTCTGAACGCTAAGCAGATCATATATTTTCATGGTTTGATGTATGCCACTCTAAAGTAAAAAGATAGACAAGTCACATGCAAGCTGAACTGGGTCATGTTCATAGTGTTCCTATATATAAAAAAGAAAGTACTTCATAACGATGTATGCTTTGTTACATTTTTTTAAATAGTAGCTTGATATCTATTTGCAAACAACACTCCTGTCTTCAGAGCCAATCTGTAAACTTAGTTTGTGTAATGGAGCGAAATGGTGCACCAATAAACATAGAAATCAATAACTGCCCACCCATCACATATTCTATAGACGGACATTTACCCTGCATATGATTAGTAACTTTAGTATATATATAAAATAATATGAACTGCCATATGAAAACAACAATTGACCATGAAACAGATTTGCTTCTCTCATGTACCTTTTGAATAAAGAATATCAGAGTACATTTCTGTGTTTCCTCTCCAGGGAACCCCGTGTTAATTATTCAGTGAATACATAACTATGGACACCTACTTCTTCCGCTCACTGAGTGTGTGTGCAATGGCACCCCGCAGCCCCACAAGGTGGGGGGCCCATGGCTGACATCGATGTTAATTTACAAAATAATTTTGACAGTAACCATCAAAAAGTCATTCATAAACCTTTTTAATTTCCATATGTACTAGGAAGCTAAGTATTTGTTTGTTAGGCTTCAAGAATGAGACAAAGTGCCTCAGGCCTTGAAAAATAAATAATTTAACTGATATTGGTAAACAAATGTCGTGTTCAAGACTACGACGACGCCACTCGCCAGTGCAATGACTGGAACTTACTCAGGTGTTCAAAAAAGCATATCAGACCGAGAGGCTAATGCTTCTTAAGTAGTTCTTTGTGAGTCGTTCAGAGAGCACACTGGACGCACTGGCTGAGGAGTACGGTTGATCCGAGTGTTCTGACCTCACAAGGCAGTCAAGCACCCAAGCTAGGTGGCCAAAGATGGCTAGCTTGCTAGCTACTTTCAGACACAAATGAGAGAACACCTCACTCTGACCATTTTACTCGCCCTAACAGAGCCGGTTAGGCTGTTTTCATGTTATTTAGAGCGTTTGTGACTAACTGTGCTGATCGCAACAATTGAATGACGTTTTTTTTTGCAGATGTTTACCTACACCGGTCATATTCAACAGGTGTTGCTCGTTAGTAAATTAATCAGTTATTCTGTGCATTGGCACACTCAGACGAGAGTGCTCTGAAATCAGAGTAGATAGCCTGAGTGAATTTACGAACGCACCCTTAAAAAATGATTTCTCCAGAAGCGACAGTTACAGGGATGGTTAAAAACAGCTTGATTGCCATAGCAACATCAGGGAAACTGGGTAGAAGGAAGTGGTGCTCCAAATACTAATTCTCCTTAATTGCCGCCCTCAACACATTACGGAAAGAGATTAACTGTATAGGAAGCTAAGGGGCAGGCCGTCTGGATACTGAACAGCCAATAAATTAGCAGATGCAAACAGATGATCATCTTTAGTAGACAACAGTTCTTGAGGGCTCAAACAAAAAAAGCGGTTTGCGGTTTTGTTCATAATGGTGAATCTGCATTTGAGTTGAGTGATTGCAATATCAACAGTCCCTTATCTCTGGTAAATCTTGGCATACATCATTCAAGATTAAGTTCATATTGTGTGCAGTGCAATGGACATACAGTGCACAATGTCTCAGGAATGACTGTCTGGGTTGTCAATACTCAGTATAGAAAACAGTCGGGCCTGCAACCTGAACCTACAGGCCGTGGTGAAAACATTTGCACACAAAAATGCAAGGCGACACGGTCACATACTGTAGCTACTATAGGCCTCTACATAGAATAAAGAGATTGATATTAATAGACTGGTTTTACGCACAACTTTCTATTCAAGCTGGGAGAGAGCGCGAGGACTGTTCATGTCATGCAGGTTCAGGTAGGCTAAACAGGACAGTTGTGTGTGTGTGTGTGTGTGTGTGTGTGTGTGTGTGTGTGTGTGTGTGTGTGTGTGTGTGTGTGTGTGTGTGTGTGTGTGTGTGTGTGTGTGTGTGTGTGTGTGTGTGTGTGTGTGTGTGTGTGTGTGTCTTGGCTGTGTGCTTAGGGTCGTTGTCCTGTTTCAAGGTGAACCTTTTCCTCTAGCCAGAGATCCGGAGTGCTCTGGAGCAGGTTTTAATCTCTCTGTACTTTGTTCTGTTCATCTTTGCCTCGATCCTGACTAGTCTCCCAGTCCTTGCCGCTGAAAAACATCCCCACAGGATGATGCTGCCACCACATGCTTTACCGTAGGGATGGTGCCAGGTTTCCTCCAGACATGACTCTTGGCATTCAGGCCAAAGAGTTCAATCTTGGTTTCATCAGACCAGAGATTCTTGTTTCTCATGGTCTGAGGATCTTTAGGTGCCTTTTGGCAAACTCCAAGCGGGCTGTCATGTGCCTTTTACTGAGGAGTGGCTTCCATCTGGCCACTCTACCATAAAGGCCTGATTGGTGTGCTGATTGGAGTGCTGCAGAGATGGTTGTCCTTCTGGAAGGTTCTCCCACATCCACAGAGGTATTTTAGAGTTCTGTCAGAGTGACCATAGGGTCCCTGACCAAGGCCCTTCTCCCCCCATTGCTCAGTTTGGCCAGGCGGCCAGCTCTAGGAAGAGTTTTGGTGGTGCCAAACTTCTTCCAATTAAGAATGATGGTGTCCACTCTGTTTTTGGGGGCCTTCTATGCTGCAGAAATGTTTTGGTACCCTTCCCCAGATCTTTGCCTCGATTCAATCCTGTCTTGGTGCTCTACGGACAATTCCTTCAACCTCATGGCTTGGTTTTTGCTCTGACATGCATTGTCAACTGTGGGACTTTTATATAGACAGCTGTGTGCCTTTCCAAATCATGTCCAATCAATTGAATTTAGCTCCGGAGTTCCTCTGTGGAGATGGGGAGAACCTTCCAGAAGGAAAATCATATCTGCAGTACTCCACCAATCAGGCATTTATGGTAAAGTGGCCAGACGGTAGCCACTCCTTAGTAAAACGCGCATAACAGCCCATTTTAAGTTTGCCAAAAGTCACCTAAGGGACTCTCAGACCATGAGAAACAAGATTCTCTGGTCTGATGAAAAAAAGCCTGAATGCCAAGAGTCATGTCTGGAGGAAATCTGGCACCATCCCTACGGTGAAGCATGGTGGTGGCAGCATCATGCTGTGAGGAGGTTTATCAGTGGCAGGGACAGGGAGACTAGTCAGGATTGAGGGAAAGATGAACGGAGCAAAGTACAGAGAGATCCTTGATGAAAACCTTCTCCAGGGTGTTCAGGACCTCAGACTGGGGCGAAAGTTCTCCTTCCAACAGGACAACAAACCTAAGCACACAGCCAAGACAACGCTGGAGTGGCTTCGGGACAAGTCTCTGAATGTCCTTGAGTGGTCCAGCCAGAGCCTGGATTTGAACCCGATCGAACATCTCTGGAGAGACCTGAAAATAGCTGTTCTGCAACGCTCCTCATCCAACCTGACAGAGCTTTTACAATCTGCAATATTTGAATTTACAACTTTAATGACTGAACAAGTAATTACTGCGACACCATATATAGCTTTGTGAAACGTTAGGCTTAACATGAGAAAATGATGACCAAACTGGCCTACCAATAAACATTTATCCATTAGATAAAGCAAAGCTACAGGCTACATGCTCTATCACCACAGAAAGCCTATCATCGATTCAATAGGCAGCTGCATAGACATTTCAGCACCATGGACACCGATCGCTAGTCTATATTTTGTAAGTGGCTGTCTTGCAGACACATTCGATTTTATTGCTGGGGTCCAGAGAAACTGTGTTATACCAGTGTGTGTGTGTGTGTGTGTGTGTGTGTGTGTGTGTGTGTGTGTGTGTGTGTGTGTGTGTGTGTGTGTGTGTGTGTGTGTGTGTGTGTGTGTGTGTGTGTGTGTGTGTGTAAGATAAGTGCAATGGAGATGCCAATATTTTGTATATACTGTACCATATGGCAACTGTATGTGTGAGTTGAATGTCACAGTACAGCGGGTGCATTTGTTTCTCTGGAACAAGAGGGTACTTAAATTAAGCATATTGAGGGTTTTCATGGCACCCTGTTGTATACGATTAAGTAATACATGACAATTGAGCGGCTATTGACAATTACAGTGTAGCGTGTTGGTTTTAAGATCCCAGCTCTTCAAGGAAATAGACACATCATATTAGATGACATGCTGTGTTTTGGCCTATGAGCATGGTCCCTTGTGTTATTTTAAGAACATAGAGGCCTCCGATACAAACTCCCCGGCACTCAGATTGATTAGCTATTGCATAACCTGTAGCCATGCCAAAGGGTTAAAGCCCAGTTTTAATCTAGTTCATGCATTAATGGGTTTCAGTAGATTTCTTGGGCTGCAATCCAAGAGGACAATTTAAGAGAGTTATTGGAGGCAAATTAACTTGACAACGTAACCATTCCTTCCCCTGAAAGCCTGAAGTAACATGTTATTAAGAGGAGAGGTGTACCAGAGCCTCCACTGACAGCGGAGATAGTTGGATGTCTGGAATAAATAGGATAGAATGTGGATTATGCATTTATTTACAGTTTTTTTTCTGCCACACTTTATTCTTTCTTGTTTTGAAGATATTTTGGTCCTTTTTATCTCACTGTCTTCTTTGTCAACAATTTTTGTTGTTGTTGCGCTTTCATTAAGGCTCTGGCTGTGTGTGTGGGTTTCCGTACGGTGTCAGTTTGTGTTAATGATAGAGACAACATGCTCTACAGAGTAATCAATGATGCATCCTCCAAACCTAGGAGGATTCAGATCATTCCCCAGTTGTCTCCGTTGTCTATTGATCAGTCTCAAATCGCGGCTCAGCTTGACATCCATTACAGTTAATTAGTGATCACAAAGTGTTGTGTTATGACATTGGCATGTTATGATGATGTCATGAAGTCTCAAAATGGCAAGGGGTTCTAAATAGTTTTGTATTCAAACTTTTTGCACATTGAGCAGTCTGTACTTTGTAACTATACAGCCAGTGATGGGAGACACGTTCTAGGCGAGACGTTTATGGAGACGAGCAACGCTGTAGCAACCTCATTGGGACATGATCATTCACTGCCAGTTATAATGTCAGGGTTCCTCTGTTTATCTTCATGCTTTGAATACCATGCATTTTACATGTGCATGATAGGCTTTTATGGAACATCACATTTCTCTTTATTAACCAAATCATACTTCTCTAACCCATATGTGAAAGATAAAACCATTTAGGATCACAACGTTCAGTACAGCTCTGAAAAGACATGATGTTTTATTGCCTGAATGTTTGTGTTGTGGACCAAAGTATGACGCCTTAAAGTGGGAAATGATGATGTAGATAATGGAGGCTATAGTGGGAGTCCCCCATAATAGATGTTTCCAGATTATCGTTATCTCCCACACATCTGTGCTAAACACTGCAGTGTTTGCTTACTGTATGCTTTTAAACTTACACTGAAACACATCTCGGGTGGATTTAAACATTGAAGCCTTTGAAGTCACTGCGGAGGAGTTTGATGGTTTAGTTCCCCTCGCAATGCACTTTCATGGAGACTGCAGTAAACTGTCATTGCAAGGCAAAATGATCTAAACTGAAAGTGTCACAAAGTGCAGCTCGTGAGTTCAGTTAGGAAATGGATGCCATGAACTTCTCCTAAATAAGGGGGCTGTTTAGCAAGGGGCTACTTAAAAAAAACACATGTCTTCCTTTTGGGGAACTGGACAGAGTCTGGTAGATTCTTCCGTAATGTAACTTGCAATCTTCTAGACAGTATCTCATGCCTCCCACCCCCATCCCACCAACCTCTCCATCCTCTTTGATACAATGTCCCTGGACGGATGAGGGCTGTGGAGGAAGTCAGACTAAATGAGGGATTTGACAGAGAACCCAGAATCCATCTCTCAGGAGAAGTTATATTGGCAGGCCCACACCACCAACAGCATCCATGTTAACTTGAAGCTATACAGTATTATGATTGGATAGGGACTGATACCATAAAATAACATGTGTCCATGTAATTATTAGGCAGCAGTATCTGGGAAGCCATGAGGGATCATGGAAATATTTAAATTCTTCTGATCATTCTGTAACACTGTTGCTCGCCTCCATGCATTTTTATGTTCCTTTTGTCATACTATGATGTCTAAGAAGTAAATTACTGATATGTGGAAATTGTTTTAACAGCATGATGAAATGTACAGCATGTAAGTTACACTCATTTCATATACACTGTATCACGTTTCAGGTAAGACCCAGATGCAGACAGTGTCGAAGTAACAAATGTTTATTACTAGTACAGGGGCAGGCAAAACATCAGGTCAAGGGCAGGCAGAGGTCAGTAATCCAGATAGAGTACAAAAGGTCCAGAATGGCAGGCAGGCAGGCTCAGGGTCAGGGCAGGCAGAATGGTCAAAACCAGGAAAAAATAGAAAACAGGAACTAGAACAGACAGGCACAAGGGGGAAAATGCTGGTAGGTTTCCCGAAACAAAATGAACTGGCAACAGACAAACAGAGAACACAGGTATAAATACACTGGGGACAATGGGGAAGATTGGTGACATCTGGAAGGGGGTGGATGTCATGGGCTGGCTCGAGGAACAACAGGAGAGGTAGAGTCAGGCGCAGGAGACAGAGAGTTCGTGACCACACTTCTTTATTTGAAGCACTGTATGTGGTCGACAAAGTATAGGGGCGCAGCCCTTAAAGATTCTGCGGTGGTGTACACAAATAAAATAAACCACTTGGCAGAAGGAAAACTCAGTACACGTTCTTTTCGCACAAAAAACCCGGACAAGCAACACAATCACGTACAACCACATACATCCTACGCTAACCTAAATAACCCCCCCTTACTAATGACTAACCCAAAACAGGTGCGTGCCTACCTAGACCTAACCAAACGAAAGTGAAACAAAAAGGGATCGTTGGTAGCTAGTAGGCCGGCGACGACGACCGCCGAGCTCCGCCCGGCCGAGGAGGGGCGCCACCATCCGTCACTGTCGTGACAGTACTCCCCCTGAGCCGCGCGCTGACGCCGGCCTCGAGGACGCCCCGGAGGGCGAGGCGCAGGGCGATCCGGATGGAGGCTGTGGAACTCCCGGATGAGCGCTGGGTCCAGTATGTCCTCCACCGGTACCCAGCACCTCTCCTCCGGGCCGTACCCCTCCCAGTCCACGGGGTACTGCAGGCCGCTCGCCGGGGGCCCCCCGATGTCCAGGGGGGGTGGAGGGACCTCCCGTACCTCATTTTCCTGCAGCGGACCAGCTACCACCGGCCTGAGGAGAGACACATGAAACGAGGGGTTAATACGATAATAAGAAGGAAGTTGTAATCTGTAACACACCTCGTTTATTCTCCTCAGGACTTTAAATGGCCCCACAAACCGCGGACCCAGCTTCCGGCAGGGCAGGCGGAGGGGCAGGTTCCGGGTCGAGAGCCAGACTCTCTCCCCTGGGGTGAACATGGGGGCCTCGCTGCGGTGCCGGTCAGCGCTCGCTTTTTGTCGCTCCCTGGCTCGTTCCAGGGATTCCTGCACAGCGTTCCAGGTCTCCCTTGAGCGCTGAACCCATTCCTCCACCGCAGGGGCCTCCGTCTGGCTCTGATGCCATGGCCCCAGGACCGGCTGATAACCCAACACACATTGGAATGGTGACATGTTGGTGGAGGAGTGGCGCAAAGAGTTCTGAGCCATTTCGGCCCATGGCACGAACCTTGCCCACTACCCTGGCCGGTCCTGGCAGTAGGACCGCAGGAACCTGCCCACCTCCTGGTTTACCCTTTCTACCTGCCCATTACTTTCGGGGTGAAACCCCGAGGTCAGACTGACCGAAACCCCCAGTCACTCCATAAACGCCCGCCACACTCGGGACGTGAACTGGGGGCCTCGATCTGAGACGATATCCTCGGGCACCCCGTAGTGCCGGAAGACGTGGGTGAATAAGGCTTCCGCGGTCTGCAGGGCCGTAGGAAGACCGGGTAACGGAAGCAGACGGCAGGACTTAGAAAACCGGTCCACAACGACCAGGATCGTAGTGTTGCCCTGAGGCAGGAGATCGGTCAAGAAATCCACCGCCAGGTGGGACCATGGTCGTTGTGGAACCGGGAGGGGTTGTAATTTCCCTCTAGGCAGGTGCCTGGGAGCCTTACTCTGAGCGCACACCGAACAGGAGGAGACATAGTGCCTCACGTCCCTCACCAAGGTGGGCCACCAGTATCTCCCACTAAGACCACGCACTGTCCGCTCAACCCCTGGGTGACCCGAGGAGGGAAGCGTGTGAGCCCACCGAATCAGCCGATCGCGAACACCGAGCGGAACGTACTTACGACCCACTGGACACTGCGGAGGAGTAGGCTCCATCCGTAACGCCCGCTCGATGTCCGCGTCCACCTCCCAGACCACCGGTGCCACCAGGCAGGAGGCTGGAAGTATGGGCGTGGGATCGGTGGACCGTTCCTCGGCGTCATGGAGACGAGACAGTGCGTCGGCCTTAGTGTTCCGGGAACCTGGGATATACGAGATGTTAAACCGAAATCTCGTAAAGAACATCGCCCACCTGGCTTGACGCGGGTTCAGTCTCCTCGCCGCCCGGATGTACTCCAGATTGCGGTGGTCAGTCCAGATGAGAAAAGGGTGACGCGCCCCCTCAAGCCAATGTCTCCACACCTTCAGGGCTCTGACCACAGCCAACAGCTCCCTGTCCCCCACATCATAGTTACGCTCCGCCGGACTCAACTTCCTAGAGAAGAAGGCGCAGGGGCGGAGCTTGGGGGGGGGGCGCCCGAGCGCTGGGACAGCACGGCTCCTACCCCAGCCTCGGACGCGTCCACCTCCACTATGAAGGGCAAAGAGGGGTCCGGGTGCGCCAGCACCGGAGCGTCGGTGAACAAAACCTTCAGACGACTAAAGGCCCTGTCTGCCTCCGCGGACCACTGCAACCGCACCGGGCCCCTCTTCAACAGTGAGGTAATGGGAGCCGCCACCTGCCCAAAGCCCCGGAAAACCTCCGGTAGTAATTGGCAAATCCCAAAAACCACTGCACCTCCTTCACCGTGGTGGGAGTCGGCCAATTACGCACGGCTGAGACGCGGTCACATTCCATCACTACCCCTGATGAGGAAATGCGATACCCCAAGAAAGAGACGGCTGGTTTGGAAAACTCACATTTCTCAGCCTTGACGTATAGGTCATGCTCCACCAGTCGCCCAAGCACTTTACGCACCAGAGACACATGCTCGGCGCGTGTAGCGGAGTAGACCAGAATGTCATCGATGTACACCACTACACCCTGACCGAGCAGGTCCCGGAGAATCTCGTCCACAAAGGATTGAAAGACTGCGGGAGCATTCTTTAACCCATACGGCATGACGAGGTACTCATAATGGCCAGATGTGGTACTAAATGCAGTTTTCCACTCGTCCCCTCCTCGGATACGCACCAGATTATATGCGCTCCTGAGATCCAATTTCGTGAAGAAGCGCGCCCCGTGAAATGACTCCATCGCCGAGGCGATGAGAGGTAGTGGGTAACTGAAACCCACTGTGATGGCATTTAGACCTCTATAGTCAATGCACGGGCGCAGACCTCCCTCCTTCTTCTTCACGAAAAAGAAGCTCGAGGAGACGGGTGAGTGAGATGGCCGAATGTATCCCTGCCTCAAGGACTCAGTGACGTATGTCTCCATAGCCGCTGTTTCCTCCTGAGACAGGGGATAAACGTGACTACGAGGAAGGGCAGCGCCCACCTGGAGGTTTATCGCACAGTCTCCTCGTCGATGAGGTGGTAATTGGGTCGCCTTCGTTTTACTGAAGGCGATAGCCAAATCGGCATACTCTGAGGGAATGTGCACGGTGGAGACTTGGTCTGGACTCTCCACCGTAGTCGCACCGATGGAAACTCCTATGCACCTGCCCGAGCACTCATTTGACCACCCCTTAAGAGCCCTCTGTCCCCACGAAATCTTAGGGTTGTGAGTGGCTAGCCAGGGAATCCCTAGAACCACTGGAAACGCTGGGGAATCGATGAGGAAAAGACTAATCCGCTCCTCATGACCCCCCCGCATTACCATGACCAGCGGCACAGTGACCACCCTGACCAGCCCTGACCCTAGTGGTCGACTGTCTAGGGCGTGCACGGGGAAGGGTTGGTCCAACTGGACCAGGGGAATCCCTAACTTAGCCGCGACCCCACGGTCCATAAAACTCCCTGCTGCGCCTGAATCGACTAGCGCCTTAAACCGGGAGTGAGGGGAGAAACCAGGAAAAGACACTGACACATACATGTGACGGACAGGGGGGTCTGGGTGAGGCTGGTGCTGACTCACCTGAGGTGTCAAAGGAGCGCTCTGCCTGCCTTCTGGACTCCTAGGGGAGTCTCCCCAGCACCGGTCCACAGTGTGCCCTCTGCGACCACATGAGGTGCAGGAGCGACCTCCCCCTCCAGTCTTCCTGGCTGCTGCCCCCCCTATCTCCATAGGCGTGGGAGCAGGAGGGCTGGAGGGTGGAATGAGCAGGGCCCGGGTCGGACGTCAGCGGGCGGCCAGCAGATTGTCCAGTCGGATGGACAGATCCACCAGTTGGTCCAGTGTGTGGGTCGTGTCCCGACAGGCTAATTCCCGGCGGACGTCCTCCCTCAAACTACAACGGTAGTGATCAATAAGGGCCCTCTCATTCCACCCTGCTCCCGCGGCCAGGGTCCGGAACTCGAGAGCGAAATCCTGCGCGCTCCTCGTCTCCTGCCTCAGGTGAAACAGCCGCTCACCCGCCGCTCTCCCCTCCGGGGGATGATCGAATACTGCCCGAAAGCGGCGGGTGAACTCTGGGTAGTTGTCCCTGGCTGAGTCCGGACTGTCCCACACGGCGTTTGCCCATTCCAGGGCCTTACCCGTGAGACAGGAGACAAGGACGCTGACGCTCTCCTCCCCCGAGGGAGAGGGACGAACGGTCGCCAGGTATAACTCCAACTGGAGTAAGAAGCCCTTACACCCAGCGGCCGTTCCATCGTACTCCCTGGGGGGAGCGAGTTTCACCCCACTGGTACTGGGTGCTGTGGGTGCTGGTGGGGGCGCAGGCTGTTGGCCTGCCGCGTTCAGGGGGCCGAGAGCGCGTCGGTCCCAGCTCTCCAGGCGCACCAACACCTGATCCATGGCGTTCCCCAGCCGGTGGAGCAGGGTGGAGTGTTGGTCTACGGTTTCCTCCATGGACATGGCTGGCGCTGAAGCTCCTGCTGACTCCATTAAGTTGTGGTACGTGATTTCTGTCACGGGCTGGCTCGAGGAACAACAGGAGAGGTAGAGTCAGGCGCAGGAGACAGAGAGTTCGTGACCACACTTCTTTATTTGAAGCACTGTATGTGGTCGACGAAGTATAGGGGCGCAGCCCTTAAAGATTCTGCGGTGGTGTACACAAATAAAATAAACCACTGGCAGAAGGAAAACACAGTACACGTTCTTTTCGCACAAAAAACCCGGACAAGCAACACAATCACGTACAACCACATACATCCTACGCTAACCTAAATAACCCCCCCTTACTAATGACTAATCCAAAACAGGTGCGTGCCTACCTAGACCTAACCAAACGAAAGTGAAACAAAAAGGGATCGATGGTAGCTAGTAGGCCGGCGACGACGACCGCCGAGCTCCGCCCGGCCGAGGAGGGGCGCCACCATCCGTCACTGTCGTGACAGTGGAGATAAGCACAAAGACGGGTGAAATAGATCAGGGTGTGACACACTGAGTCATAGCAGAAATACCTTTGAAACATTCAATAAGGAAGTAGGGCATGGATCATCCATGTTTGACAGGACAGCACTGTGCTTGCCCTCTTACAGAAACCTAACAAAACATCCCATTTACAGGATGATTAGCTACAATCTATATTCTTCCTACTTCATTCTGTACTACATTCTGTTTCCTAATTGCATTAACTCTAATTAGCCGTCTTAAGAAAACACATTATAACGTCAAACAAACATTGAATTCATTACCAAACCATTATGGACCACTTTAGTATGGGCTAAGAGGGAAGCTAATTAATAAATGAATGAAACATTCAAAGTTTCTCACCATTAATGTAAAGGCTAATGTGCTTGTGTTAAGGGCTTGCTGTTCTGTCCAAGCTATTGCAATTCAAACAATCCTGTGTTGCTGTGGTTCACTTTAATTGGGATTGATGCAATGCCAAACCAAGGGGGACATTACAGATACACCAGTAAACCAGATATGACAAGATTTACTGAGGGGCAATCTTGCATTTCCTCAAAATATTCCTTTGTCCACAGATGATCAGTCAATGGGTATTTGACACAAACCGAAGGCATTTTGAGAAAATATGACATTTGTCATGTTGTTAGCATTCCCATTGACATTGGCTGAAGGTTTTTGTATGTTCACATTCTGTATCATAGTTTTCATTGTTATGGAGAGTTTTTTAAGTACACTATATGATTTCATATATTTTAGTAGTACACAGAATTTCATATACATTTATGAAAGATTTTTTTCCCAGGGACCTCAGCATTCATCAGATTCATCATGATGTAGTTGCCTGAACTCCCAACATTTGTGACCAAATCAAATGTTAAGGTCCATAACAGTAGTCAATAAACCAGCTTAGCTCTTCTCTTGACTGCTGTTGAACATAATCATCAGTGGCGAAAGTACATAGTATATTTTCATAGTCTCTTGCTTGAGAAATACCCGAGGCACCCTCTAATCTCAATGCAGCATGTGGTTCAAAGTAGGGATTTAATGCTTACAGGTCGAAATTAAATTAACTCTGCCAAGGGTTCCAACCAGGAATCAAAGACCCACAAAATACTGTATGTGTCCCCTTGTATGTTTTCAGTTTCCATTCTGTTTCATGTCAAGTCATCTGATGTGTTGTCCATCCCAGCAACAGTCAGGGGGAGGAAGTGGGAGGTCAGAGTTCTTCCCCTCCGTGGCAAGGCCAATCAGTATCTCCTCTGTTCATACCTGTTAGGATAGGAATTCAATACCTCTGAACGTTTATCAGTCAACTTCAAACATCCCATCTGTTCTTAGTTTTAGAAATTGGCTATTTATTTGGTAAGGGACTCCTACTAGTGTACTTGTCTGATTCAGTGGACACTTAAAAGGTTTGTTGTGTAACCCCTGTTGCTATAGTTGCTCCTATGTAAAGCCTCTGGTACCATATGTGTTTATGTTCTGATTTGCTCCCTGGTCACATCCGATGAGGTTTCATGTTAGTGGCCACGGTGTGTGGAGGCACTTGAACATATCTGAATCCGATCAAGATTGTATTTAGTATGACCACAGCCAGAAGTTGATGAGCAACCACAGGTCCATATTCAATCCATTTTACTTGCAGCAGCTATGACTTACAAGACATTGGCAACAAAGTACATTGCTGGGGTTCTGAGTGAAGGCCTTGTCGGGAAATAGAGTAGCTGTCAAAAAAGCACTGTGTTCTTATTTATTTTTGTGTGTGTTTTCAGGCACCCAGCTGCGTTACCTAGGAGATGAAAACGGGCGAAAGTAGGCAAAAGACACTAGAAACTGGAATAACCAAGTGAATGTTTGCAAAGACAACAACAAAAAAAGAACACTCGCAGTTGACTTTTCTTACTAGCACTGACTTGGCTGATAGCTACCTATTGAGGGGAAATGTGCTTACTATGACTGTGATTTACGGTTGTCTCTTATCTACCTGAGATGAATGAATGAAGAGCATCTGCTAAATGACCTAAATGTAGAATGAACTCTTTCTGAGTTAAATGCTCTGTATGCATATCCGATAAGAAAACATACACTGCACAGAGATGCTTGTTGTCTTGTAAGTCAGTGAAACAGAGCCTTGAATATATGCTTATCATTCTGTAACCCGAGGTAAATGTTAATCAGACAAAGCTTATCACGGTCATACATTTAAATGACAAAATGTGTTTTTCCGCATAAAATTATCATTCTTAATACATTCATATTCACAGACCCACTCACCCTGCTGACCCTCACAAAAGAGTAGAAATGTCCTCTGAATTTTAAAGAACCAATAGTAAGATCTTGTCGTGAGAAGGTCAAAAGGCTTCTATTTTCATTTACCAATGTCAGTCCGAAGTCAGTCCGAAATTGATGCATACTGGCCAGCAAGTCATGATTGACAAACTAACTTGAAAATAGTTGGTTCCAAATCACTAGTGCTATCAAATGTATTTGATGTCATTCATGGACCAAAACTAAGTTTGGCTTGTTTTGCCAACCTATTAAGTATTTATCAAGTTATATTATTCATTTTGAATTAAATGTGTCATCTGTGTGATAAAACTTGCATGGCGTATTTATTGATTAAACAGTTGGGAAGTATACAGAAAACAACCTTTGAAGTAAATAAGCCATTTTTAATGCACATATACGTTTTCAGGATGCATGTCATTTTGAGTGGGCTGCATTGATATGCCATCTTCTTTGTGTAATTATCTCAATATTTTCAGCTGCAATGCTCCAGGAGCTGTGGTTAACTTGTTTCTATAGAGAAATCCCATGTTGAGCTGCAGTGAACGACAACTTCTCGCAAAAGTGACCTAGAAGAAAATGAGTGTATGGTGATGAGGAAAGGGTTAGAAACTGGGTTTTAAGAGCTATTCTCTTGCTGAACGGCAACTAAAAGATGCTCAACAAAAATTCTGTGCAGGAGCCAGCAGCAAATTTCAATTACTAATAATGTAAATTCACTGCCTAATTGGCAGCACACCATCTGTTTCTAAGAAAATAATGAGTCTGATTTTTTTGCCATTCAGAGAAAAATATGATCTACTTATTTTTGACAGTGCAAGCTTATTTTTTATTTGCTAGCTTTTAAGATCTGTCTTAAGCACTCTCTAAGGGATCCCTATACAGAGCATCCAGAGTTTCTAGCTTTGAGAGTTTTCAAAAGAGTGGGAAAAAATTTATGGAGGGAAAAAAAAGGCACTCTCCAAACCGGTGACTGACTGATTCATTTCCCATCCGGTCATTCGGATCGCATACTCTTCATCGGGGTTCTGCTCTGTACTCATCCTTCACTTCCTAATGGCTGGCTGCACAGTTTGATTGTATGCAGATGAGGGGACCTGATGAAGATATTACGTGTGCACACTCGTAGCTGCGGGGTTTCAGCTCTGCCACTTGAGTCCCACTTATTAATGATCTGTGGGAGATGAATACTTACCTATCTATGCACTGAGCAATACTGAGCTTAATAGACTGCCTTTCTTTCAGAGGTAAAGTAATCGACGCAGGGAAGGAACGCAGGAACTGGTGGTTAGACTAGAATCTATGTTGAGTTTCAAGGATGTTATCAGCGTTTTTTAATTTTTTTTTTATAATGTTTTGAGTTTTTGGATAACCTTTAGCAATGTAATATGTTTTTGTTCGTTAATGAGGTTACGTCTGTAGATATGTAGCTTCTAATTAAGTTCCTGTTTGCACCTAATTAGCAGACTTTACACAATGTCAAGGAAGGCACTTAAACAATGCCTACTAGGTACTCTCCGGGGCTAAATACAAATATGAATACCTCAAGTAACCCACTGAGCAAAACAATAAGTAAGAGATGCCAAGTACACACCCTGCTCATTGCACTACTGATTTTATTGAAAAAGTGCATTTGAAATTTAGGCTGACTTTCAAAAAATACGTGCCAAAAACGTACCAAGACCTACGGTTTTGTTTTTTAACTTACATGGTAACACTAGATATTAAGGTGTACTTTATGAAGAGTTTCTAAAATAACCTTAATTGAAAGTGTTCCCATTTACATAAGTGATAGACCGACATTACAGGGATGATCCAAAGAAGTACATGATGTCACTTAAAGGGAAACTTCAATATGTTCTACTTCATAGTAGTCATCTCCAGGACCGCCCCAACATCAACATATGTGGAAATGGTTCGTTTCTATGTTTTGTAGTAAAAAAAATAGAGGAAGATAAGGGTTTCCAATGACATCATCGGTGTGCATCGTGTGATTTTGACAAATTGTGAGTAGGCATTGCCTACGCATTGCCTACTAATTGCCTACTAATTGGTTGAGGATATCATTGGAAACACTTATCTTTATCTTTTTTACTACAAAACATAGAAACACACCATTTTCACATATGGTGATGTTGGGGTGGTGCTGGAGATGATGAATATGAAGTAGAACATTTTTGTCATGTGAACAGTAAGACTAGAGGCAAACAACCACCGGCAACAAACGGACTACTGTGGCTCCTACAGAGAACTTCTTAATTTGCATATTAATGAATGCTTATGTTTTATTGTGTGGTAGCGCTATGTTAACCGTCTTTGAAATGGATAGTTCCGGTGCTTTGTACCTCTGCCACTTGGCTGTTAATCATAGAGAATGACTTTGCGGTGACCAGTGTGACAGAAAAATAATGAAAAACACTCTCTCTCCAATGCAGAACTTCCCATTAATTCATTTGAACATGTCTCTCCCTCTGCTCCTTTGGAGTGTCATAGCTGATGGCAGCTGTGGAACACTACGTGGGTGCAACGCTCATTAACTGGGAGGAATAAAATCCATTCACAGTTGAAAATATCCAATACAATTTACACAGAAATAAAACTAGAATAGGCATATATTTTCTCTCTGCTCTTCTATTGTCAAAGGAACCATTGTAACAATATTAGAGTGTTGAATCAGAGAACATTTATTTAAGTGTGTGAGAACTGAGTTTCAGATTTATCACTGCTAAAAATCCCAGTTTGTAAAGTCTCGCATTCACATAGCTTTAGATTTCAATTTTAAATTGTGCATCTAGATAACTTAATTTGTAGTCACAGAACAAAGCTGATCAACTGTCCAGTCTGCAGCCTCAGTGCCGTCTCCTGTTGCTCAATGTATTCAGGAATGACTGCGGTTTGCCCATGACCTCAATGAAATATTCAATGAAAGGCCACACACATTCAGCCATCCCTCTTTATTGAGAAGTACAGGCAGGTCTGGCCCTACTTTCGGACAGTAACTATTGGACACGTTCATCTCCCGCTGACAGTGCTGAAGTCACAGGGTCACTGTTGTCCGACTCTGAACTCTTCCAAGCTGCACACAGACAGCCCTGAATCATATGAATGGTCTCAATCGAACATTCTGTCTCAGAAACATTAGAGAAAGGACTGAGATTTGCTCTGTCCCTGGACAGTGATATGTGTCTGCTAGTGAGGTCATATTGCAGTGGTGTGTCCGCTGTCCAGTATCCAGTATCCAAGCTTGTGCCACTATGAGCAAAGCACCTGTAACCTACACCAAATGCTTTTCCATTATGAAAGAACACAATCAACACTGCAGTGTGTATGGTCTTATTTAGATGCTAAAGCCCTCTGTTATGCAGCTTTCTCGAAGTGAATATATTAGCCGTAGATATGTACAATTGTACTAATGCACTTACCAATTACAGTAGCAGCCCCAAAGAAAACACAGCTAATGTGTATGTTATAGGAGCAGTATCACAGGTATACATGGATCAATACATACTTTGCATATGTCTCGTTTCAACCTGATTCAGTCTGCAGAACTCACAGCACTGTTTGGGTACTTGGAGATGTGATCTGAAAACTGAAACCCTTGAGTCTGCAGAATAGTGATGTACTGCACTGGCTCGATACGATTCAATTAAATGCATAACAACAAACTCCAGTATTTTTTGATTATATTTCTTACAAAAAAGTTTGATGTGATGTCATATCAAAGAAGAATCCCTGTAAGTAGCCTAGTTCAGTTCCATATGTCTGGTACGGAAACAGAGATCTGTGTCATCTTTGCTCAAGCACCTGGTAGGCTTTTCAGTCGACTGCCTCCATACGCTGTATTTTTCACACATGAGAGCCGTGGGCCTTAGACAGGAGTGGAGCTGCTCTCAGCGGGATTGGCTCCATGCTGCCTCCTCTGTCTCTGGGGCTCCACCATGCACATATGTGAGGCCTAATCCATTCAGAGCACTGGAAACTCTTCTGCCTCACATACAGTACCACACACAGCCAAAAAGCATGTGTTTTCAAATCATCATACAACTGGCAGTACAAGGCAAAGAATAGGTTGTCGTGTGTGTGTGTGTGTGTGTGTGCGTGTGTGTGTGTGTGTGTGTGTGTGTGTGTGTGTGTGTGTGTGTGTGTGTGTGTGTGTGTGTGTGTGTGTGTGTGTGTGTGTGTGTGTGTGTATACTGGACAGGGGCCAAGCTCTGTCTATGTTTCTCTTTCTATATCGGAGCACCCTATGCAAAGCAGTCAGGAAAACACTCTCTTAAAGGGACAGACCCTATATACCGTTGCCTTGTAAGCAGCTTTGTGCTTTTACTTCAGCATTCAAGTATTCATCATTCAGAATGGTAGATTAAGTCTCTCAGGAAAATTGGCATTTGCCACAGGCCATGAAATCAACAAAGCCAGCTGTGGAGAATGAGAGACAGAGAGCGCAAGAAAGAGGGAGAGGGTATTTGAAAGACACATTAAAGTGGCGTTTCACAATAGCTGCAGACAATGAGTTACAAGGAGCAGGCAAGAAGTGGTAAGGATTATCATCGATGGGAGATACATTAAGTGTCAGCTGTTTGGACTCCTGATCCCCCAATCCAACCTCCTTACTAGACAGTGGGCTGGGTTGTAACATGGCAGCTGTGGATGCGTTAAAATACAGGCTAATCTAACTATGTTGACTTGTTGCGCTATTCTTTTATTTATTTAACCAGGACAAATTCTTATTTACAATGACGGCCTACCCCGGCGACGCTGGGCCGATTGCGCGCCGCCCTATGGGACTCCCAATCACAGCCTGGATTCAAACAAGGTACTGCAGTGACGCCTCTTGCACTGGGATGCAGTGTCTTAGACCACTGCGCCACTCGGGAGTTATGTAAATGTTGTGTTCTAAGTCTCCATGGTGAACATCCATCATCATCACCCATCCTCCTCAACATCATCATGAATACAATGCACTAAGATGTTCAGTTGGTTAAGGATTCACAACATTTCCAAATGTCTTAACCTTTTGAGTTAAATCAGGGTCACAGAGTGTTTCTTGGTAGTCTTAAACAACTCTACTTTGAAACAAAAGTACCCACCTCACACCATGTCAGATATAGAGTGGAAATGTAATACATTTAGAGTTTGCATCCCAATATTACACTTTATATGCATCACAGAAGACTGAAATATAACAACACTGTTTGACATAGAAACACCGGATTTTCAACGGCTTTTTTAAAATAATGTTTATTAATTATGAAATTATATATCTTTTTTAAATTGCATTTCACCCATGAGGCCACTAAGTAATTTGACTGCAGGAAAAGGCTACATATCGTTTATATGAAGGTTCCATGTCTTCTATGAGACCATAATTCTCCATTTAAATCACTCTCTGATCATTTGCATGAGAACCAAAGGCATAGGATCGTTTTTAAAATGCACATTACTAGACATAGGTATGTCCCCAGATGTCATTTCAATAATCTAAACTGCTTTAAAATATATAGTATCGTGCTCTTTTAGCCTTCACTTGCTTGCTAATGCTAATCAGTGCCATTGTCTCATAATGCAAATGTTTGTAGGAGGCCAGAGTGGAATTCATCCCTTAGATACCACACAAAGCCGATTTGTGTCAAAGCACCGGGGCACATTACTGCAAATGAAATGCAGGGAAAGCACAGATTATAATCCAGTTACCAGGAGAGAGGGGAACTACAATAGTAAGACAGCAGACACATACAACTGAACTAGTTGTCTCTAGCATTGAATGTTCTCTAGCATTAAATAGCTCTCTAGCATTGAATAGTTCTCTAGCATTGAATAGTTCTCTAGCATTGAATAGCTCTCTAGCATTGAATAGTTCTCTAGCATTGAATAGTTCTCTAGCATTGAATAGTTATCTGGCATTGAATGTTCTCTAGCATTGAATGTTCTCTAGCATTGAATGTTCTCTAGCATTGAATAGTTCTCTAGCATTGAATAGTTATCTAGCATTGAATGGTTCTCTAGCTTTGAATAGTTATCTAGCATTGAATAGTTCTCTAGCATTGAATAGTTCTCTAGCATTGAATAGTTCTCTAGCATTGAATAGTTCTCTAGCATTGAATGGTTCTCTAGCTTTGAATAGTTATCTAGCATTGAATAGTTATCTAGCGTTGAATAGCTCTCTAGCATTGAATAGTTCTCTAGCATTGAATGTTCTCTAGCATTGAATAGTTCTCTAGCATTGAATAGTTCTCTAGCATTGAATGGTTCTCTAGCATTGAATAGTTATCTAGCATTGAATAGTTCTCTAGCATTGAATAGTTCTCTAGCATTGAATGGTTCTCTAGCATTGAATAGTTATCTAGCATTGAATAGTTCTCTAGCATTGAATGGTTCTCTAGCATTGAATAGTTCTTATGAAAAGAGTGGATTTAAATATGTTTCCTCAAGGCTAGTTAACAAGTTCAGCTGATGACTCCGAGCCCACAGATACATGCATGTAATTAGTGCAAATCTCTTCAGTGTCATTAATCTATTGCCTGCCTGCCTGCCCATGGGCACTCATACTAGTGGAGCTGGTAGATTGCTAGAAGTCAATCAATGGCTATATTTGGATATGTTCAAAAGCAGGACCTTTTTAGAAACAAGGTAAAAAGTTGAAAGTGAAGTGAAGATGTGGGATGTGAAGGAACAGACTGTGCGTGTCCTCGAAGTCATATTAAATTTTTGAGTTTGTGGAGAATGCTCAAGTGAGATATTTCAAGGTAAGGTTGTTATTTGTTGCAGATGTTGGGTACATAGGGCAATAGTTTCCCAACTCCACAATATATGTATGAAATGCGATATAACACTTACATTTTAGTCATTTAGCAGATGCGCTTATCCAGAGTGACTTAAATGTATGCTTGATCCAAATATGTGGTTGGAGGCTCCGTATGGAGGGTGTGACGCAATTGCTAAATGCAGAGGCCAAATCGAACTCCGTACCACATCGCTGTGCGCCTCCCAAATTTGCCTTGACATGATTGATTGGTTGACGGTAGGTGCTGTTGGTGGAAACACAAACTTCCTTCACAACAGCTCTGTGCTGCTCCGCGAAGAACAAGAAGTACTTCAGCAGAGGCCAAATCACGGTAAATGCTGCACGCCCAAAGCAGACGTTGGATTGACCATGTGGTGCCTTTTACAGTAATGGGTGCATATGACACGTGTCTTTTACAGTAATGGGTGCATATGACACGTGTCTTTTACAGTAATGGGTGCATATGGCAGTGTCTTTTACAGTAATGGGTGTATATGTCAGTACCTTTTACAGTAATGGGTGCATATGACACGTGTCTTTTACAGTAATGGGTGCATATGACACGTGTCTTTTACAGTAATGGGTGCATATGGCAGTGTCTTTTACAGTAATGGGTGTATATGTCAGTGCCTTTTACAGTAATGGGTGCATATGACACGTGTCTACAGTAATGGGTGCATATGGCAGTGTCTTTTACAGTAATGGGTGCATATGGCATGTGTCTTTTACAGTAATGGGTTCACATGACAGTGTCTTTTACAATAATGGGTGCATATGGCACGTGTCTTTACAGTAATGGGTGCATATGGCACGTGTCTTTTACAGTAATGGGTGCATATGGCAGTGTCTTTTACAGTAATGGGTGCATATGGTAGTGTCTTTTACAGTAATTGGTGCATATGTCCCGTGTCTTTTACAGTAATGGGTGCATATGGCAGTGTCTTTTACAGTAATGGGTGCATATGGCAGTGTCTTTTACAGTAATGGCTGCATATTCCCGTGTCTTTTACAGTAATGGGTGCATATGGCAGTGTCTTTTACAGTAATGGGTGCATATGTCCCGTGTCTTTTACAGTAATGGGTGCATATGGCACATGTCTTTTACAGTAATGGCTGCATATGGCACATGTCTTTTACAGTAATGGGTGCATATGGCATGTGTCTTTTACAGTAATGGGTGCATATGGCACGTGTCTTTTACATTAATGGGTGCATATGGCATGTGTCTTTTACAGTAATGGGTGCATATGTCACGTGTGCCTGCGGCTCAATTTAGTAATTTTTCCTTATTACATTATTTGCTTTATTTTGAAAGTATTAACCTTGAAGTGCTTTAATTATTTATCCTATCATGTGCTGTGTTTTGGTTTATTTTGTATTTACTAATTAAGTAACTTCCTTTACTTTGAATTGGTTAACCTCCTTGAGTGTTTGTCTCCTTGTGCACATGAGTGTCTTAATAAGGGACCTGAGCCATGCCCCCCACAACTGAGGAACTTTGGGGCTAACGAGCTGTAACTGCACAAAGGCAGCTCTCTGACATTGTTCAGCAGAATCAAGCCATCAACGGGAGAGGACAGGTGCCATAGGCTGTATTCAGCCACGGTGGCGACTGGGGAGAGGGGACCGGATGAGTGTGACCCTGCTCGGGATGAAGAGTCGACCGGAATGACCCTGCTCGGGATGAAGAGTGGAACGACGTGAGAGTGTGTACCAGTGGTTCCCAGTATATTGACGGTACTGATGAAGAGTGGAACAACGTGACAGTGTGTACCAGTGGTTCCCAGTATATTGACAGGACTGATGAAGAGTGGAACAACGTGACAGTGTGTCCCAGTGGTTCCCATTATGTTGACGGTACTGATGAAGAGTGGAACAACGTGACAGTGTGTCCCAGTGGTTCCCAGTATGTTGACGGTACTGATGAAGAGTGGAACAACGTGACAGTGTGTACCAGTGGTTCCCAGTATGTTGACGGTACTGATGAAGAGTGGAACAACGTGACAGTGTGTACCAGTGGTTCCCAGTATGTTGACGGTACTGATGAAGAGTGGAACAACGTGACAGTGTGTACCAGTGGTTCCCAGTATGTTGACGGTACTGATGAAGAGTGGAACAACGTGACAGTGTGTACCAGTGGTTCCCAGTATATTGACGGTACTGATGAAGAGTGGAACAACGTGACAGTGTGTACCAGTGGTTCCCAGTATGTTGACGGTACTGATGAAGAGTGGAACAACGTGACAGTGTGTACCAGTGGTTCCCAGTATGTTGACGGTACTGATGAAGAGTGGAACAACGTGACAGTGTGTACCAGTGGTTCCCAGTATGTTGACGGTACTGATGAAGAGTGGAACAACGTGACAGTGTGTACCAGTGGTTCCCAGTATGTTGACGGTACTGATGAAGAGTGGAACAACGTGACAGTGTGTACCAGTGGTTCCCAGTATGTTGACGGGACTGATGAAGAGTGGAACAACGTGACAGTGTGTACCAGTGGTTCCCAGTATGTTGACGGTACTGATGAAGAGTGGAACAACGTGACAGTGTGTACCAGTGGTTCCCAGTATGTTGACGGTACTGATGAAGCTTTCTCCACTCTCTCCAGACGTAGCCTGCTAGACTACCGCATCGGAACCCCATGATGCCAACTACGATGCGACAAACCACCATGCTAAACAACAATGGACTAGTGTGTATGTGGAATGAGTGTTCCCAGGGCCTGTCCTTGTGTTTGTTCTGTGTTGCTTTTATCCTGTAACCCCCTTTTTTAAATACTAAGGAAAGAAAGATATTTAAGAACTGTAGACACTGACAGTCTGTTGTTGAAAGAACTTACTGGTCCCCCATGGGAATCAAACCCACAACCCTGGTGTTGCAAGCGCCATGCTCTACCAACTGAGCCACACGGGCTAGACATTTGGCAACATATTGGAAGCTTTAGGCTATGGACTTCATGAGGAAGTCATTTTAGGACACATTAGCTTCACTATTGCAGCGAGCTGAAAGTGAAAAGAGATCTCCTGGAGCCTATTAACAGTCACTGGGAGTTCGTCCATCGTTGAATTTAGAACAGCATAGATTCAATCTTTTGGGGAATATAAATTGTCAAATTTCCCTTAAGCCATAAAAGATGGCTGTCAAAACATGGCAGCAACATTTTGAATGAAAAGTCTGAGTCTTCATATTGAGGGGAACCCAGTGTGTACAGTTTATATTGACTGAAGTAGGAATGTGCAGGGAACTCTATGCCCACATATGTAAAGAAACGTATCTAGTTCTAAAACAAAGATGAGCCAGTTAGTTGACAGATTAAAAGTAATGGGAGTCTTAGTAAATAATGGACATGGTGAATTAAGTTGTCATTCTCTTTTAGGGATGGGAATTATTTCTCCTAAACAGGAGATCATGAAAAGCAGACTGTATATAAAGGCAGGCAGTGCCGCAGGCTTTTGTGAGGAAACGATGCACCAAGCCTTAAACTTAACTGGAGTGCGCTGTCAGCAGAACCCCTGGAAGCGGTTTCCCAGCCTACCTTGAAATGGATGAGGCTTGATACCACCACAAACTGCAGGAGTGACGGGAGGATTTTTAATCATTCTTAAAGTAATAAAAGTACTGAAACTATGAACATAAATTGACTGTCAAAGTCGACATTCTGGACTCTCACTCAGTTTTGTGCACTGTATATGGTAAAGTGCACAGTATAAAGTACATCTTAAGCATGCAAATCTTTACGTAATTGAGAATGTAGACGTTTTACTAACATGCTATTTTTACCCCTGACCGTTTATTTTTGGTTACTATCAATATTTTTTTTGTGTGGCTGTGACTCAGAATGGTATACTATGAATGTATACGGTTATGCCATGACACATTCACTCCAGTCCAATCACTCTGCCCTTTGAAAGCTTTGTTGTAAATATTGCATTTAACTGGGTAGTATTTTAAGTACGGTTCAGCACACTAAAATGTATTTCTGGGCCATGCCTTACTAAAACATTTTGGTTTGATAAAAAAAAAGTCCTGTCTTAATGTCAATCTTAAATCTGTTCGTCAAATGAATAATTTTGCATCGACCTTCAGCATGTTTTTATTTATGTTGCATAATATCCATTGCTAACATTTTATTCCTGTTTATTAACGTATACGAAATTAATTTCTAACATACTCTAGTGCAGATGGTGTGAAGAAACAGAGGTCTCAGAAGTATTGTAAAGAAAAGAGAGAACAGTAAGTCTCAGAAGTATTGTAAAGAAAAGAGAGAACAGTAAGTCTCAGAAGTATTGTAATGAAAAGAGAGAACAGTAAGTCTCAGAAGTATTGTAAAGAAAAGAGAGAACAGTAAGTCTCAGAAGTATTGTAAAGAAAAGAGAGAACAGTAAGTCTCAGAAGTATTGTAATGAAAAGAGAGAACAGTAAGTCTCAGAAGTATTGTAAAGAAAAGAGAGAACACTAAGTCTCAGAAGTATTGTAAAGAAAAGAGAGAACAGTAAGTCTCAGAAGTATTGTAAAAAAGGAGAAGTATTGTAAAAAAGGAGAAAATAGTAAGTCTCAGAAGTATTGTAGAGAGTACAGTAAATCTTAGAAGTATTGTAAAGAAAAGACAAAACAGTAAGTCTCAGAAGTATTGTAAAGAAAAGAGAAAACAGTAAGTTGTGGTAAGAAAAGTTGATTACAACTGTAGACACATGACCTAATGTTGTCTGCAACATTCTACACTGACACATAGTTCCCTCAGGCTTGAGCAGCTGTGAAGCTATTAATATCATATGATTTCACAGCAGGTAGATTAAAAACATTGTTCTATGTCAAATCATCAGTGAGTTTCCTTATCCATCAGGAACATCACCACTAGACTGTAAGATAGAGCTTTTGCACAACCGTTTTACTCTGATCCAAAGCAAACGACCCTTGAAAGCACATCAACAGACTGCAGAAGATGGGATCAATGCAATTTAGAGATTTAATATCACGCTTCATGTTGACATGGCACATGAATACAAAACGCCAGGAGGAGCCCAGGAATTTTGACCTGCATAAAGCATCACCTATTAAAGCTGCGTATACGGGAACACAGCGGTTCGAAGATGTGTTAAGTTGTGAAGGACTGAGGTGGGAAATAGCTCATGCCTCCTTGAGAGACCTCTGCTGAGAATGCGAAAAGGAAGCGTTCATGTCACTTCACATCTCGCTTAGATATCAAGCCTCAGACAGAATCTCATTGATACAACTCTGGAATTTCAATTTCAGATGGGAATGGAAGTGTGTGTGGTGGTTTTGAGTTGGAGTGTTAGTCAGCGTGGCTCTGGATGAAATGCAAAGACTCTCTCTGGAGGTGAAGGAGGGAGATGATGAGGGCTCAGTTCAGTTGAGGAGAGGCCATTGTACTGACTGCTGTCTGTCCTGAGGACCATGTACCAGGACAGGAGGATTTCACAGCTCAGATCTGATGTGAGGGACTATCTTCCTATCCTGAGAAGCT
Organism: Salmo salar; assembly: GCF_965601325.2. Taxonomy (NCBI): domain Eukaryota; kingdom Metazoa; phylum Chordata; class Actinopteri; order Salmoniformes; family Salmonidae; genus Salmo; species Salmo salar. Next base: position 42,614,902 of record NC_138296.1, read on the forward strand.
TAAAGGGACTCTTTGGGATTTTGGGAATTGGAGGTAGCGTATTGGTAGCAGAGCGGAATTGCTGGAATTCTCCAGGAACTACCGGCCAGCTCCTCTCAAAAGCAGGGAAATAGACTTTCTAACTACTAAAAAGCTGGGCGGTTGGTCATTTATACATAGTAATCAATATTTAATATATGTGTTAATTTGACTAATAATCGTAAGAAACAAGATTCTATCCACTTCTTCATATTTGGTCAAGTTGTTGCATAAAGATATAGAGATCGCAACATTATATCTGTCTCAATGACGCTGCCCATACACATCAAACATGTGGTTCCCATGTGGTTGATACCATTCCATTGACTCCATTCCAGACATTATTATGAGCCGCCCTCCCCTCAGCAGCCTCCACTGGTCTCTATACCTCTTTATGCGACAATGGGACAGAATATGAGGAAGTGGATAGAATCTTGTTCCTTACGATTATCAGTAAAATTAACACATTTATTAAATATCAATTACTATGTATAGCTTTGTAAGACTATAAATTACCAACCACCCAGCTTTGGAGTAGCTACAAGGTCTATTTCCCTGCTTTTGAGAGGAGCTGGCTAATAGTTCCTGGAGAGTTCCAGCAATTGGGCTAAGCTAATGATATGCTACCTTCATCTTCCTTAAAACTGCACTCAGAGACATATAACTGGTATCCATGAGTTCGTCTGACTCTGGGTAAGTAGAAAAAATAATTCCCCAAATCCCAAAGTATCCTTTAAGGCACCTTCATAACTTCTATGTGCTAACAGTCAAGTGCAGACGTTTCAATTCACTTTTCTACAGATCTAAATGGCTCAAGGTTATTTTTGTCTTGATTTAAAGGAAAGTGTTAAATTAGAGAGCAATCTCCTTCGAGTGTGTCAGTCTACCCTCGAGCATCTGTTACATAGAAGAAACCCAGACAGAAATTGAAACTCCATTTCAAATCTGATGGTAAGGCTTGTCAATTACAAGGAATTATAGAAAATTAAACCAACAGTTTATAAATGGGTATATTAAATATAACAATTGTGTTTTAGTACCCTCATTATGTAACAGAAAGCACAGTCCATTAATTTTAATACACTTTAGTCAGATATTTTGCTCCCAACAACTCAACCGAGCAGAAAATTGTGACAAAAAGTAATTATCACAGCTTAGACTGAATAGCTTTGAAATATTAACATTTCAAACTGGAATTTTTAAATGAAGGAAGAATGTAATTATTCTGAAAAGTTACAGCCCAACAGGACTTCATAAATGAATTCATGTCTTAATGAACAGTGATTATCAAGGCAAGCTAATGCTCATGCGGAATTTAGAGATTGTGATTAATGGACACATCAAATCCTGATTAAACTTTCAGCACAGTTGGATCACCTTTTAGAGGATTATCAAACCACAACAAGAAGGGTTTGTGTGTGCGTGCATGTCTGTGTGTGTGTAACTTGTGCATTAATCCACTTTGAACCTGTCTTAACTGCAGAGAGGTAAGTGCTCCCAGGGCACAAGGTCAGATACCTTTTCTTCCACAGGCAAGAAAGGCCTTTCAACTAAGTTGATTGAGAATCTTCCTTTACCAACAACGTATAGGCATTTATTCGAAAACGACATATCCCTTTTGCGGACCTAAAGTCGTGGGAGTATACGAGTGACCCTTGGATATTCAACAACATTGCTTCCAACTTCCAGAGAGACGTTGTGCAAAAACATAAAAAAGTAGTCGAGAAAATGAGTCGGGTATTTTTCTAAATCACCACCCCCTCCCTATCATCATGCGGCACTCAATCTATTTTTTTTCTTCTTCTCTCCACTGCTTCGTGAGCTGGGAATCACTTGGCCAACAAAGCGTAGGAGGATGTCCCTTTTGTTTGTGCGCTGAGCGTCTGCGTGGGAGGCCTGCTGGGCTGGGCTCTCTCATGGAAGGGCCACAGAGAACCACACACTCCCCGGCTGCTGCTTCTCGCAGACAGATGCATACTGGTGGGAACTAACCGCCTGCAGTCAGAGACAGACAGAACCACAGTCCATGCCAATGTAGAGTGATGTAAAGAAGCCCTGGAAATGGATATAAATATGCATGTGGATCTTTCTAACTCAAGCTTTGCTTGCCTTTTGTCCCCTGACCCCAAGTAGTAGCTAACGGTATACGCTTCAGGTCTGGTATTTGTCTACGTCTGTGGGAGTAGAAGAATTACATGAGATGAGAGAGAGTGCACATTAATGTTTCATCTTAAAAAACCCTTTGAATGAGTAGACTGCACTGTATCGCTAGATACATTCTTTTGCAGTGGGTGTTCGCAGTGCACAATGAGTCTAACAGTACTTGTACAGGACTTTACTGAAGAGAACATCAATGTGGACCCTGATTTATGGTAAGTAAAATCACAATATCATAACCAGGTGCATCATGGTGATGTAAGAGAAAATGTTTGAGAGATCTTTGGTAAGTGTTCACAGTATCACAGTTGAAGCATTCACAATACTGTATATCTATAATGACATTTCCTAGGCCTAAATAATTAATCCAGTTTCTTTAACTCTCTTGGGCATGAATGAGGTGCCAGTATGTGTGCAGACAGGTGAGAGGATTGTGGACTGCATAAACGACTGCACTGGCAGGGAGTCAGAAGGTCCCATGCTTTCACAGGCATCAGCCAAGCTAGCTAATTAATGACTTGCTTCTTTCTAGGCGTATACCACATTTAAATGCAGCCTGCTGCTTTCAGATTTCTATGATCTAAACCCCCAACATGTGAAGGCTCAGTGTTCCTTCTCGCCTCTTGATCAGTGTATACAACATCATTACCCTCTTTCAACGACACAGTCAGGGGAATGATCTGAAACACTTCTTCATACACTGCCTCAACTTTCTTGGGTACTGTATTTCACACTTGTCTTTGGAGATTTTACACCTTTACAAGGGTGTCAATTAATGTAAAGGAACCTGCACTAGCAAGCATTTCCCCCCTCAATTGTTACCTTTCACAAAATCCTTCTGCCAGCTATATATATTCCGTTTAACCCCTTCCTCCCAGAGACTCATATGTCTCTGTCAAATAGAGTACATCGCAAGCCTGGACAACTCAAATATAGACCCTGTAAATCTCTGAACCATGCAGGACAGGAAATTCTCAGCTGAGTTACAACTGGAAGGTAAAAATGACCCAGGCAGTGCGCCCAGGCACTTAGCCAATTTTAATTATGTATGGTCTGCATCCACTGTCAAAGTAACTATTCTGCTTGTTCCTTATAAGTGTATCAATCTGAGGCGGGCACTATTTCCAGACATGGAGCACTGCCCCCACCGGGAGCCTAGCCCCAGGTCCTGCTCCACGCTGCAGCCCAGAGGAGCTCCAGACCCAGAGAGCTGAAAGCACAGAAGTCAGGCCGTTTGACTGTTTTCCCCTTTCCATTTAAGTCACAAATAAACCTTGTTCATTCCAGAGTCATGGGGGTAGAGGCAGCATGTCACAGCTGTTTGAAAAGCCATGTGTCTTTTGCAAGGCTTCTAGTGTAGGTGGTGTGTTTATCCCAACGGCCAGGCCGAGGGAGCCACCATGGGGCCCCACTGTTCCTTACTGAGTGAAGTCTGACTGAGTTAACCCACGCTCAGCTCTCCGCTCCTCTCCTCTGAGCCGTCGACTCACGCTGTGCAGAAGCCTTCAAAAGCCTTTACTGTAAATTTACAGGGGGGAAAAAATCATTTGCACTAAATAATAGAGTGAGTTTGACCCCCTGCTGATTCACTCAGGGTTGATGAAAGATGATGAAAAAAAAACGGACACCTCCACTGTTTGATGCTTAGCATAGATATAAGCCATTTAAATAAATGTAAAGTATAATCCAGGAAGATGCTAAGGACAGTGCACTGTAGAAGTCAAGTCTCTAGAACGCTTTTGACTCTGCTGTATCTTCTATATCAATGATGGATTGTATTGTCTACATGTTAAGCAGTAGGGATAAACCCTTCTTGGGTTTGCATTTTGCATGACAGATTTTCCTTCAAACAGAACCATGTAGCATTTCTTGTGTTTTAGTCGGTGAATGGATGCTGGATATTCTCCTCAGTGAATAAATTCCTTGACTCATTTAATTTAGAAACTTCTATAAACTTACAGAGAGTGAAATGTGAGGGGGAATCTGAACAGGGATACTGTTGTTCATAGAGTATCGCTTCAGACAGCCTATTTAAATGAATTCAAATGGAACTCCCACGAAATAAACTGCTTTGGCTCTGTGTCTGAACCCAGCCCCACTCATTGCAATACCTAGTGTTTATGTAAATCATTCCTTGCACCTCATCTAACTACCCCAGAGTTAGTTGGCTCATTTCAATTCTTTGTTAAAAGTTCCATTCGTTGCTGCATAAATCTTTCAGTCAGAGATTCCTTCTTCTGTCTGTTTCTCGTTACTGTTTCATTGTGCACTTTGTAGATCAAGTCCAGAACGTTTAATGAAGACACTTGGATAAACTCTGGTTGTCTCACTTTTTACTTGTAGCTTTTAGAGTACCTATGTTAGCCTGTCTGTGTCTCACACATCTATGTTTCTCATTAATAATTCTTTAGAGGCCTCCCGAGTGGTGCAGCGGTCTAAGGCACTGCATCGTAGTGCTAGATGCGTCACTACAGACCCGGGTTGGATCCCAGGCTGTATCACAACCGGCCGTGATTGGTAGTCCCATAGGGCGGCGCACAATTGGCCCAGAGTCATCCAGGTTAAGGGAGGGTTTGGCCGAGGGGGGGACTTCACTTGGCTCATCGCACTCTAACGACTCCTTGTGGCAGGCCGGGCACCTGCAGGCTGACCTCAGTTGTTAGTTGACCAGCTGGCTTCCGGGTTAAGCGGGTGGGTGTTAAGAAGTGCGGTTTGGTGGGTCATGTTTCAGAGGACGCATGACTCAACCTTCGGGAGTTGCAGCGATGAGACAAGATCAAAATTGGGGAGAAAAGGTAATTAAAAATAAGTAAAAATAATAATAAAAAAGTATTTTTTAGAGTCTAAGAGGTTAGGGGAGGGCGGGGTGATAAGCTAACACAGGGAATTGTTTTAAGATGGTCATACTATGTCACGTCCTGACCATAGTAAGAGGTTATTTTCTATGGTAGAGTAGGTCAGGGCGTGACGGGGTGTTTTGTGTTTTTCTATGTTTTCTATGTTTTAGTTCTAGTTTTTCTATTTCTATGTTGTTTTTTTGGGGTTGATCTCCAATTGGAGGCAGCTGGTCATCGTTGCCTCTGATTGGAGATCATATTTAAGTAGGGGTTTTTCTTCCTGGGTTTTGTGGGTGATTATCTTTTGAGTAGTGTTTGTTTCTCTCTGCGTCATGGTTTGTTGTTTTTGTAAATTCAGTTATTTTGTTTATTGCAAAAGTTTCACGGATTGAATAAAATGTGGAACTACAACCACGCTGCACTTTGGTCCGATCCTTTAGACAACCGTGACATACTCTCTATAATTTAGCTATTTGATTTTGAATTTTAGAAGCCCTTTAGGTATAAAAAAATATATACACTACCTGTCACGGTCTTGGAAATGAGCGGACCAAGGCGCGGCGTGAGTATAGTTCGACATATTTAATTAAGTCAAAATAACAAAACCAAATAACAACCTTACAACGACCGTGAGGAAGTAGTGCCCAAACACACTAACAATCAATCAATATCCCACAAAACACAGGTGGGGAAATCGCTACCTAAATATGATCCCCAATCAGAGGCAACGATAAACAGCTGCCTCTAATTGGGAACCATATTAGCACCAACATAGAAATAGATATACTAGATCACCCCCTAGTCACGCCCTGACCTACTACACCATAGAGAACCAAGGGCTCTCTATGGTCAGGGCGTGACACAGGTCAAAAGTTTTAGAACACCTTCTCATTCAAGGGCTTTTCTTTATTTTTACTATTTTCTACATTGTATAATAACAGGGGAGACATCAAAACTATGAAATAATACATATGGAATCAAGTTGTAACCAAAAAAGTGTTAAATATTTAATCTATTTTGATTTGTTTATCTTCAAATAGCCACCCTTTGCCTTGATGACAGCTTTGCACACTCTTGGCATTCTTTCAACCAGCTTCACCTGGAATGCTTTTCCAACAGTCTTGAAGGATTTCCCACATATGCTGAGCACTTGTTGGCTGCTTATCCTTCACTCTGCGGTCTGACTCATGTCAAACCATCTCAATTTTGTTGAGGTCGGGGGATTGTGGAGGCCAGGTCATCTGATGCAGCACTCCATCATTCTAGTTCTTGGTCAAATAGCCTGGACGTGTGTTGGGTCGTTGTCCTGTTGAAAAACAAATGATAGTCCCACTAAGCCTAAACCAGATGGGATGGCGTATCGCTGCAGAATTCTGTGGTAGCCATGCTGGTTAAGTGTGCCTTGAATTCTAAATAAATCACAGACAGTGTCACCAGCAAAGAACCCCCACACCATAACAACTCCTCCTCCTCCCACATTGCGTCTCACAAAGGCACAGCGGTCGGAACCAAAAATCTCAAATTTTGACTCCAGAACAAAGGACAAATTCCCACTGGTCTAATGTCCATTGCTCGTGTTTTTTGGCCCAAGCAAGTCTCTTCTTATTATTGGTGTCCTTTAGTTGTGGTTTCTTTGCAGCAATTCGACCATGAAGGCCTGATTCACACACTCTCCTCTGAACAGTTGATGTTGAGATGTGTCTGTTACTTGGACTCTGTGAAGCATTTATTTGGGTGCAGTTTCTGAGGCTGGTAACTCTAATGAACTTATCCTCTGCAGCAGAGGTAACTTTGGGTCTTCCATTCCTGTGACTGTTCTCATGAGAGCCAGTTTCATCATAGCGCTTGATGGTTTTTGCGACTGCAGTTGAAGAAATGTTCAAAGTTCTTGACATTTTCTGTATTGACTGACCTTCATGTCTTAAAGTAAAGATGGACTGTCGTTTCTCATTGCTTATCTGTGCTGTTCTTGCTATAATATGGACCTGGTCTTTTACCAAATAGGGCTATCTTCTGTATACCCCCCTACCTTGTCACAACACAACTGATTGGCTCAAACGCATTAAGAAGGAAATAAATTCCAAAATTAACTTTTAACAAGGCACACCTGTTAATTGAAATGCTTTCCAGGTGACTACCTCATGAAGCTGGTTGAGAGAATGCCAAGACTGTTCAAAGCTGTCATCAAGGTAAAGGGTGGCTACTTTGAAGAATCTCAAATATGAAATGTATTTTGATTTAACACTTTTTGGTTACTACATGATTCCATGTGTTTTTATGTATTCACTATTATTCTACAATGTAGAAAATAGTAAAAATAAAGAAAAACCCTTGAATGAGTAGGTGTGTCCAAACTTTTGATTGGTACCTCTAAGTGAATTTGTCCCAATACATTTGGTCTCCTAAAATGGGGGACTATGTACAAAAAGTGCTGTAATTTCTAAACGGTTCACCCGATATGGTTGAAAATACACTTAAATTAAAGCTGACAGTCCGCACGTTAACCTCACAGTATCATATTGAGTGATAGTTGATTTCACGAAAATGAAAATGTTTGGGGAATGTTCTGTGGTGGTTGTTACAGATGTTGTGCACAACGTTTCAGTGAATGTTAGGAGAACATTCCAAGGATATAACCAATGGTTTTTTTGTAAAAAAAAAAAAAAAGTTAATTTAAATATCCTTGGAATGGTCTCCTAACATCCACTAAAACGCTGTGCACAACATCTGTAACAACCACCACCTAACATTCCCCAAACGCTCTCATTAGGTTTCCAGGTAAAGAACAGACAAAATGTGTTCTGAAAACATATCAGACGGACGTTTTATACAAATATTGTATAATCATCAACACAACTGGACAGTTTTTGTGTAAGGAGAACATTTGCCGCAACCTGACAAAGGTTTTGGGAACTATCACATATTGTTAGATATTTTTGAAACATGATTTCCATTGCACTCGTTAGACGGTCTGGAATCTGCAATATTATTTTCATGTTGGAGTACACATTCATTTTCTATTAAAAGCCCTGTCAGTGTCAAACAAAGATATGCTTTGGTTATATGATTTCTTCACGTATCTGGATTAATAGCTTTAACTAGCTTTATCTACACTTCCATTCATATTTACATATTAACAAAGGCAAACATTATTTTATGCTTATGAATACTGTCATACTAGGCCAGTGCATAATTCATGTGATTTTCATAAGAAGAAGAAGGGAATGTCAGGGCAGCAGAGTAATACGTTATCCTCACTGACTTTACTGAGCAATACCGATTTAGGTTTGGATCGGCTGGATTACTTGTGTTGGTCCTTTAAGTGAAATACAAGTTTGAAAATGTCAATGGTTATGCCCCTTTTTATAGAAAGACCCTCCTTTAGTCTGTTCCATTTTTTTTTTATCCAGTGAGATTTCCATTCCTAAAAAGAGGCCTTTTGGTCACAGGGCTCAAACCCTCTAATCCTCTAAACATGGATTTACTCAATCCAGTTTAGACAATATGCAATACCGTGGGGCAATGAAATCAAATATCACTCATTTAACGTTTAGAAAAGGGCAAATACCGTTTTTGGTTGCTCCCACGCTTCTACGACGAGACAATCCCATCCACTTCAGAACCCGAATCAATACATTCTCCACTGGGCTATATCAAAGGCGTCGTAGTACTTCATCTGTTACACCGGATTAATGCTTTAATGCGGAGACAATGACAACCATGTTACAGGGGGTGTTTAAACAAACTTTTCAAACAACCTCCGAGTTGATGGGATCTCATTTACCTTGACGCAACACCATCAATAGGAGAGCTGCTTCAGTAGGCGTCTGTTCGTCTGTCCCACCGCCCAGATGTTAAGATGGATCTGGAGCATTCAGTGTCAGCAGATGCTCCATTATACCAACTGCACCTTACCATGTCCTGCCCTGAATTATAACTAGCCCTGTCGTCTCTTCTCCTCAGCCCCAAACAGGCTTAGCCAGTAAATGGAGGATTTGAATAAATAACACTTGACATTCCCACCTATTGGCCTGCTTCGCCTTCTTTCCCCAAAACTCCATTTACTGACATTAGAATATTCTCTTTTGCACTGAAAGCTACTTAAAATATTTCATGTTGGCTTAACATGTATAACAAGTAGTTATTCCTAGAACCTGTACTGTATTCCCCAGTGCATCTTGGTGTCAATGTCTATGAACAGACAAACATATCAAAGTACTGTAGACGACATGCAGAGGTATTGTCATTACCCCTTCACTTCACTGCTTCACTGCTTCAGAAATCAATCCCATTTGTTCTGTCACAGTATAAAACAGAAACAGTATAGACCAGAAAGTTCCTGTTCGTATGATGTATCATTTAAAACAGTTCAGATCCAGGTACACTAGCATTGACATCTACTTCTTCATTCATTTGATGTTAGTGCCATGTTTACTGTTAGCTGCCCTGCGAACTTTGGTTGACAGTCCATTCACTTTGGTTATGATCAAAGGCATTTTTTTGTGGGAAATAAATGAACATTGAAAAGATACAGCACAGCTCCTGAACTGTAGGTTTTGATGGACTGTGCAGAGATAACAAACAGAATTTGGTATGTTGTTTGTGGTTAGTGTGTGTGTGGGGGGGGGGGGGGCAGAAGTCATCCCAAGTTCAACCTAGGCAGGTTACAACCTAAATTAATTAGTGCTGCCTGCTGAAACAGAATAAATTGTTTTTACTGGAGGCCAAGGGAGGATGGAGGAATAACCCAAATGTCTTAGAGAGAGAGAGAGCTGTAGCCCCTGATGCCTGACTGAGGAGTGTGGCGTGTGCAGCTGCTGCACCAGGCCCAAAGACATCCAGGCAGCTAGGCAGCACTGCAACAGCCAGGGCCAGGGAAACACGGCCCAGCCCAGCAGCAGGCCTCCCCCAGTATCATAAAGATATTAGTGAGAGTGACACAGTGCTCCTGCCAACCCCAGTGCTGCAGCAGCAGAACCATGCTGCCCGGCCGTCCGCCTGCCTATATCCAGAGCCTGAGTGCTGCAATGAGACAGGGGCAGTGCAGCCTCCTGCGCCAGCTCCTCACAAGCCCACTCCCTCACTCTGACAGACAAGCATCTGCAGCCTGGCCAGCCGGCCACACCGGTCATCCCCCATCCAGCCTACGTCACCATAGAGGACATCAGGCTGCACTCTCTATAAATCAAATATAAGAGCTCTCATGGGCATCAACTGCTGCCAATATCCAGCTTCAGGAGTTGAACAACCTGTGGTTGTTATGGCATGGCCCAAGTAGTACTGGGTGGTCTTAATGTACAGTTCATTTCAACATCTTTATATCAATTTCAATACATTTGTGTTTGTATTTTGGAAAGCTATACCAGCTTATCTTTCTGCCAAGTTGACAAACACAAAATTAAGGGAAAATATGAAGTAATTGATTTATAAAAAAAATATATACTTATTACAAAACAGTGTCCCTTTAAGTATTTAGTAAAACAATGTACCTCCGTTTGAATAAGCTCCATGTTTGCATACAAGTGAACCGTGCCTATCAACATTATCTTGATGAAGTTCCACCATAGAACACATATTTTTCTACATGAACATGTTGTGAGGCCAGGCTAAATATGTAGGCCCTATAATATATATGGCTGATCTATACTATATTTAGAGGTGCAGTGGCACACTTCAACAAAAGGATTTACAATTACCCTCCAGACTGTTGAACTCCACCATTTATAGACTTGCGGTGACAAACAATCTTATTATGAGATTTATCTTCACCCCAACTGGGTTTGAGGATCAACATGCTTCTTCTCCTTCTCCAATGCGCTTCCCAACTGAAATAATAACCCGCCGATTATGGTTAAAACGTGGTGTCAGCCCCGATATGATTGAAAAAAGAGCCCTGTCGCGGCATAATGGAAACTCCCGACTCCTGTTCGGAATACATAAAGGCAAGGAGTGAAAGAGATTTCGATCAGGGCTCTCTGGCTTGAATTAATCACTCACTGTTTAATGGATCTTTGAGGCTTGTGCTTGACGCAGTGAGGAGCTGCATTTCTTGTATTCCGAGACCAACAGAACCCTGGATTTTTCATCAGAAATCTGCTGCCTCCTTGAAAATGTCTTGGGGTTCATGGTGACATAGGGTTCCAGTTTTTGATCGGGAAAGGCTAGAGAGATTCTGCTCCGCTGTTGTAAGAAGGTAAGCGCTTAAATGTTTCTGGTTAGTGGAGGAATGCTGTACTCTAATACGCTTCAATGCCGCAGTAAACACAATACGATTTAATTCTCTAACATATTCAACGTACACGTTTTAGTCGTGTCTTTAAATATCGACACAGTACATTGAAAGTCAACGATGTAAAAGTAATTGCATGTTTTTAGCAAGAATAGTTTTCACACATGAGCCATATTCCAATGGCTACGTGTGTTGGCAACACATTGTAGCATATCACTTATCCTTGAGTTAGCTGTAGAAAATGTAGAACTGGTTTGAAGTTGCATATGCATGCATAAAACTTAAACACATTTTGCACATGCCTTTATGATGACATGCATAGTTTAAGTGGTTTGGAATGTGTTTATTTTATCAGTGAACGATCAAATCTAGGTATTTAAACTGTAGCACGTTACAAATAATATTCACGTAGAGTGGTTTCTAAGTTATTTGATATAGCTAGGTTTATAATAATATGTCCCGTATAGAGAATTACACAACCATGTTGACTAAATAGAAAATCAGCGTTGCCATCCACCAAACATCTTTATCTTATCTCATGTCATGTTCATTGTATGTAATATGCAATTGGAATGCAACAGTAAAAAGGACGCCAACATAGAAGTAGCCACTATTGCCTGTAATGCATTTCAGCACCATGGACAGCGAGCGGACCCTCTTTACCGCTAGAGTTCGCCTTGAACGATAGAAGATATTTCTCTCATGGCTTTGCTTCTTGGGTTTTCTGAGAATTATATGACAACTGTGTTACTTTCCTATTTAATTAAATTATGAAAAATTTGCTAAATGTACACTAGTGCGTAGATCCTTGCTGACGTCAAGACGACACCTTATCGGATAATTTCTCAGAGGTTTTAAACGTTCAGAATTTGAGTTTGCGTGCAGGATGGTAGGTTACAGAATAAGCAACATACTGTATGACATCCAGAGTACAGCCCGATGTGCTAGGCGCGCCAGGTCCGTAAGGACACGAGGAACTGACCCAGTCAACAGGGCTAATCTGTACTGGTGAGTCTACATGACATACCCTACAGTACACAGAAATACTTAGCCTACTGTAACATATTGCAGGTATAATTAATCGGTGACTATGTAGACACTTGGTTGCATGCCTCTGAGCATGGTAATACATTTTGTAATTGAGGTTAAATAAGGGTTTGTGACGTATATAAACACCAGGGCAGGCTAAATTAGGATATGGATTTATCCCTATAAAAGTGACATCGGATGTATTGAATTATCTCAGAGATTTTGGATTGCAGTTGATTTTATTCAACTACAAATATTTGTTTTTATCCTGTGATTCATATCCATTGTCACATATTCATATGGTTGAAGCCAGAGCCATACAAACATCAATATGACCCTCAAGGCAGAGCTAGTACATAGGACAGGGGGTGCAGCCTACATCTACTTGGTTGAATATAGCGTCTTTGCTATTCGTCTTGTATGCAAATGCATATTGTATAGCCTAGGTGTTTGTAAATATTGTTTACAAATATTGTTGCAATATCTGTCTACAAGTCTTTTTTTGTGCAAATCTTCTTTTCTTTTCTTTTTACCAATATGCAAATATTGCATATTGCATTCTTTTTGTGGATCAACTGCACCATTGTGATGAATGTCGATAATGAAATTCTAAATTGATTCACGATATTGAGTAGGCCTTATTTGCATGAGCGCTGAGAAAGTGTGGTTCGCTTACAAAGGTTGCCATGACAAGAGCCTAATGCTCAGCTGATACTCAGCCAAACATATTACGACAACAGCTTGAGCTGTTGCGTATAGTGGTGCGTAAATCCTCGGCTTACACAGTTGACAAGTAAAATAAAAGGTATAGTCATCTATTACGCGCCGCAACAGGGCACTTGGCACAAGTGCGTTATATCAATATGTTGAACGAAACATGTATACATAAAGACAGTAGGCTACGAAGACAATAATTAAAACAAACCGATGTTTTCTCCTTCCTCTTGTTTACCCCTCATTTTCATGACACCATTTACTTTCCACGTCTTTGTAAATGGTGGTGGGATGAGCAAGCCAACTTGATATTTGCAGCTAAACCGGGAGAGTTTTGACGATTTTAAAACATCCTCACACAGTTTCATAGCTGCTGTCGCTGGAGCTTTGCCTCACATTAGCATCCCGCATCTCCTTTTCCTGTCCCTGTCTTTCTTATCTTGATTATGCAGCTTGAAGATTGAGTCAGCTATTTTGTATGCAAGTTGCCTTAGCTTGGTTATTTGTGGAAGAGAGTGAAATCGTGCTGCGGATACTGAAAAGAATTACAGCTTCTCATGACGGTAAGGAGTGGAGGAGAGGAAGCTGTCCTGATCGATATTGCCATTGGAAAAAGACATACAGTACCTTCAGAAAGTATTCACACCCCTTGACGTTATTCCACATTTAGTTGTGTTACAGCTTGAATTTAAAATGGATTACATTTTGATTTTGTGTCACAGGTCTACACACAATAACCCATAATGTCAAAGTGGAATTAGGTTTTTTGAAATGTTTACTAAGTAATAAAAATGAAAAGCTTGAGTCAGTAAGTATTCAACCCCTTTGTTATGGCAAGGCTACATACGTTCAGGAGTGAACATTTGTAAACAAGTCACATAATAAGTTGCATGGACCCCACACATACAATTGTCTGTAAAGTCCCTGAATCTGTGTTTGTGAATTTCAAACACAGATTCAACCACAAAGACCAGGGAGGTTTTCCAATGGCTTGCAAAGAAGGGCACCTATTGGTAAAAAAGAAGAAGACATTGAATATCCCTTTGATCATGATGAAATTATTAATTACACTTTGGATGGTGTATCAATACACCCAGTCACTACAAAGATACAGGCGTCCTTCCTAACTCAGTTTCCGGAGAGGAAGGAAACCGCTCAGGGATTTCACCATGAGGCCAATGGTGATTTTAAAACAGTTACAGAGTTTAATGGCTGTGATAGGACAAAACTGAGGATGGATCAACAACAATGTAGTTAGTCCACAACACTAACCTAAATGACAGAGTTAACAGAAGGAAGCCTGTACAGAATAAAATATTACAAAACAGGCATTGTGTTTGCAACAAGGCACAAGTCGCAGTTGTAAATGAGAACTTGTTCTAATCTGGTCTACCTGGTTAAATAAAGGGGAAATAAATACATAAAAAAAACTCTAGTAAAACTGCAACAAAATGTGGCAAACAAATAAACTTTTTTTGTCCTCAATACAAAGCGTTATGTTTGGGGCAAATCTAACACAAGAAATTCACTGGGTACCACTCTTCATATTTTCAAGCATGGTAATGGCTGCGTCATGTTATGGGTATGCTTGTGATCGCCAGGGACTAAGGAGTTTTTTAGGATAAAATAAACAGAATACAGCTATTAGCACATGCAAAATCCAAGAGGAAAATCTGGTTCAGTCTGCTTTCCAACAGACACTGGGAGACAAATATACCTTTCAGCAGGACAATAACCTAAAATACCAGGCCAAATCTACACTGGAGTTGCTTACCAACACAACATTGAATATTCCTGAGTGGCCTAGTTACAGTTTTGACTTAAATTGGCATTAAAATCTATGGCAAGACTTGAAAATGGCTGTCTAGCAATGATCAACAATCAACTTGACAGAGCATGAAGAATTTAAAGAATAATAATAGGAAAATATTTTACAATCCAGGTGTGCAATGCACTTAGAGACTTACCCAAAAAGACTTACAGCTGTAATCGCCACCAAAGGTGCTTCTACAAAGTATTGACTTAGGGGTGTGAATACTTATGTAAAGATAAAATATATATTTAACCCATTTTGAATTCAGGCTGAAACACAACAAAATGTCAAATAAGTCAGGGGGTATGAATACTTTCTGAAGACATTGCAAGTAGTGATGCTTATGATGATGATGATGAGGAGGAGGAGGATGATGATGATGATGATGAGTCTACTGGTGGTGATAGGTTGTCAATTTAGTCGTAAAACTAAAGTAAACACATGCATAAGTTTGTGAAGACATAGTACCTTTAATCCGTCATGGTAACTGGTGATTTCCAGGCAACAAAGCATTATTCTCTGGTTGGAAAAAAAATGTGATATAAAGTACTACACAATAAGGAATCATACTGAAGATAAAAGAAAACATGACTGTCTTGTAGAAGGAATCCATGCTTTGTTTCAGAATTGTTTGCAGTAGATGCGCTGTGTGTTGTAGAGAAATTACCTAAGCATGATATACTGGTGTGCTCAAACCCAGATGCTCTGGGTATATGGTTAACAATGTGTAAAGTGTAATCAAAGAGACCAGTCATGCTTTGTGGACAGAGCTAAGAAACATATGGTACAACAGCATGCCAAAATCTGCAGTTACAATACCACAATACTGTAGCGGCCCCAGCATCAGTACGACATCAGTATCCTCCCCAATAGGGCCTCTTAGTGGAATGTCTTAAGCTTCTACAAGCTCTATGCACAAAAGGGGAAGCTCAAAAGGGGAAGCTCCTTTTAATACCTGAAAATTGAGTGTGAGACATGCCTTATTTGACATGGAGATGTGGGATGCTAAAAAGGCTAACTAGCTTGCTATGTTTTTAGCCAGGCTAAAGTCAGTTAGCCAGACTGCCAACTAAACTCAGCAAAAAAAGAAACAGAACAGAATCCTCTCACTGTCAACTGTGTTTATATTCAGCAAACTTAACATGTGTAAATATTTGTATGAACATAACAAGATTCAACAACTGAGTCATAAACTGAAAAAGTTCCACAGACATGTCACTAACAGAAATGGAATAATGTGTCCCTGAACAAAGAGGGGGTCCAAATCAAAAGTAACAGTCAGTATCTGGTGTGGCCACCAGCTGAATTAAGTACTGCAGAGCATCTCCTCCTCATTGACTGCACCAGATTTGGCAGTTCTTGCTGTGAGATGTTACTCCACTCTTCCACCAAGGCACCTGCAAGTTCTCAGATCCAACAGGTCCGAGACGGGCTCAATGGGATTGAGATCCGGGCTCTTTGCTGGCCATGGCAGAACACTGACATTCCTGTCTTGCAGGAAATCACGCACAGAACAAGCAGTATGGCTGGTGGCATTGTCATGCTGGAGGGTCATGTCAGGATGAGCCTGCAGGAAGGGTACCACATGAGGGAGGAGGATGCCTTCCCTGTAATGCACAGCGTTGAGATTGCTTGCAATGACAACAATCTCAGTCCGATGA
Source organism: Salmo salar (assembly GCF_965601325.2). Taxonomy (NCBI): domain Eukaryota; kingdom Metazoa; phylum Chordata; class Actinopteri; order Salmoniformes; family Salmonidae; genus Salmo; species Salmo salar. Next base: position 42,631,360 of record NC_138296.1, read on the forward strand.
TGTTGTGACACACTGCCCCAGACCATGACAAACCCTCCACCTCCAAATTGATCCCGCTCCAGAGTACAGGCCTCGATGTAACGCTCATTCTGTCGACGATAAGCGCAAATTTGACCATCACTCCTGGTGAGACAAAACCACGACTCATCAGTGAAGAGCACTTTTTGCCAGTCCCGTCTGGTCCAGCGACGGTGGGTTTGTGTCCATAGGTAACGTTGTTGCCGGTGATGTCTGGTGAGGACCTGCCTTACAACAGGCCTACAAGCCCTCAGTCCAGCCTCTCTCAGTCTATTGCGGACAGTCTGAGCACTGATGGTGGGATTGTGCGTTCCTGGTGTAACTTGGGCAGTTGTTGTTTCCATTCTGTACCTGTCCCGCAGGTGTGATGTTCGGATGTACCGGTCTGCCACTGCGAGGACGATCATCTGTCTATCCTGTCTCCCTGTAGCTCTGTCTTAGGCGTCTCACAGAACGGACATTGCGATTTATTGCCCTGGCCACATCTGCAGTCCTCATGCCTCCTTGCAGCATGCCTAAGGCACGTTCACGCAGATGAGCAGGGACCCTGGGCATATTTCTTTTGGTGTTTTTCAGAGTCAGTAGAAAGGCCTCTTTAGTGTCCTAAGTTTTCATAACTGTGACCATAATTGCCTACTGTCTGTAAGCTGTTAGTGTCTCAATGACCGTTCCACAGGTGCATGTTCATTAATTGTTTATGGTTCATTGAACAAGCATGGGAAACAGTGTTAAAACCCTTTACAATGAAGATCTGTGAAGTTATTTGGATTTTTACAAATTATCTTTGAAAGACAGGGTCCTGAAAAAGGGACGTTTCTTTTTTTGTAGTAACCTTTAGGTGTTGGATTGGCAGCTGCGAGGTCATGGAGTCCCATTTGGTCTAACCCAGAAGTGGGTTGGTGCTGCTCTGAGAGCATCAGTACGGGGCCTTGGCCTGAGGGACCATCACGCAGAGAAGCATAGGACCTGCAGCGATCACAGCCTCAATACAACACCAACGATCTTGTCAAGAGGTTAATAAGACCTGTTGGTATTATAGTTTATAGTACTGATCACTTTGAGTCCAGTTATGGCTACAATATGATGTCATGAATCTTGTTTGCACTGAGTATTGACTAGTATGTGGACAAACCAAGAGGTTTTGAGTGAGACCAGCATAGTCCAAGTCAGCCTCATCACCAAGAGGTATCTTGGTAAATTATGCAATAACACCAGCTGGAATCTATAAGAATCAGATTTGCTTTTTCCATATTAATGCAGGGGGCATAATACATTATGTGCTTTACTTTGCATGTTTCATCTCACCTCATACAGATGAGGAATAGGGTTAGGCCTGCTATGGAAAATAGATATCTGAGATGCTATCATGTCAAACATATTACATGGCAGGATTATGAGAAAAGTTGTGTGTAATTGTGAAATAATCATCTTTAAAATTCAGACAAGATAATTAAATGGCACATGTGAGGGAAGTGTCTGTGGTGCTAATAAGATATCAGCTTGAAGTAGCATATGTGCTGCAATTCCTCCCTCTCCTTTGGGATAACAAGCATCCCACTGGGCACACTATGCCATTTCAATGTGGGTAATTGGGTCATATTTGGTTGAGATGTTGATCAATGAAGTTACAACCTATATTCACCCATTCAAAAAGACAGCCAAAAGTTAGTTGAATTTCCTATGTGTTATCACTATTCTTTCAACCATCTAAAAGCCCAACCAAATTCAAATGGAAAACAATGTCGGATTTGTGGTTTAGTTGTCACCCAAATGTCTATCCCTGTGCTTTCAACCTTTATTTAAACCAATCACTACATTTGAAATCAACCAGAGCTTGAAACCCTAGGCCTATTGTATTGTCTATTTCTGGATTAATTCTGGGTTGAAATTAAACAATTGCTATTGATGACTTTGCAAATGCGATATAGGCCTAAATAGCATCATTGATGATATACTGTAAGTGATAACGTAGGGTCACGTTTCATTTGCTCTGTTAAAACCAACCCTATGGAATGACTTTGACAACAACAGTGAATCTATTTCATTTTAAATGTTAGAGCTCTCAACAATTATTCTCACAATAGCACATTGGCAATGGTCAGTGACAAATATCTTAGGTAAACAGGGCTGGGCTTGGTTAACAACCTGGTTGGGAGACCAAAGAGTCGCTGTAGATATATCAATTCTCTTGTATGAGTTATTTCTTTCAGATAGTGGACATAGTGCTGAAGATCTGACGTTGCTGTAAAGGTGAACATGACAAATATTTGAAAGGTAAACATTAAATATATTTTTATAAAAGGTTTGTCTACGCCGACATTTGGTTACCATGATGACATAATCACCCTCGAAACAAGTTTCACCCTCAAAACAACCACTTTGATGACTTTTTTCAAATCCAATGTATTTTCCACGTAGATTCCATGTCACAATATGTTGACAAATTCCATCGAAACAAGTTTGTGCCCAGTGGGATGTGCCTTTGAGAAATGTCTCTCATTAACATATGCGGACTGTAATCTGTTTGTTTGAAATGGATGGAAATGATTGGTGAATGAAATTGTAAACGTTGACAATGTTTAAAACCCCTCCATTATAGTCACCATCACACCCTGTCTCTTGTCATTTAAAGACCATGAACACGGTGACACAGGCATTGTACCACACTGTGGTGGCATATGCTAGATTGAGCCACAGTTCTGTAGTCAAGCTGCATCCGTTTAAATGAGAGGTGAGATTCCAGTTTGCAAATCCCAACTGAAGAAACTGCGTAGTTCTATACTATAAAACACAAGTTCAACATTTCATTGAAACATGGAGGGTCTATAAATGCCTCTGATTTGAAGGACATGTTTGTCATATAGGCATTGTCTGAATTGTATCTCGGGACAATTTAAATCCAAAATACAGTCTATTGACAGTCCCTGAGCATTCAGTGGCAAGAAACAATATGACTGAACGTTGAGGACTTTCTGTATCTAATAGAGCCTGGAAATTGCAGATAAGCTGGAAATAAAAAGCTGATGTCCTAAAGCTGGATGGTTGCCCTTGGGTGCTGTCGTATTTCAATTCTGCAAAGCAAAGATGGCACAATTGCCGAGATAGTATCTTTTAGAAAGCATACAAAATGGCATTTGCAAACTTCACCTTGAATCAGCAGCTTGTTTGACTCATTAACTGTGTATGGCGTTTACTGAGCTGTGACCTGGACCCGTCTCAAGAAGAAATGTGTTGGCGTTTACTTAGGAGACTTTATTGAAGGTGGCAGAGATGGCCATTTAGATCCCTGATACATTTAGAAACAAATGGGACCAGATGATACAAAACATATTTTGTACTTGAGAAAAGTTTGCTTCCAGTGTCAGTTTCAGAGTGTTGCATGAAATGAAAATGTATGAAATGTATGCACTCACTACTGTAAGTCGCTCTGGATAAGAGCGTCTGCTAAATGACTAAAATGTAAAAATGTAAATGTTGTTGGGTTGACGATTAAGTGCTGTCTCCAGTTCACAAAGGTCTAATTTCCTCAAAATCACTGTTGTTTAAAAGCAGCTGAGCCCCTGATCATGCCGTACCACCCTGCTGAAGAAGAGTGTCCATGTGAAAAGGAGACAGATAAATTATAATAGGAGTCTAATTGTTGAGAAGTTTTCCTTCGCAGGGGTTGGCTCGGGGGGTAATTTTAATCAGTCACAACTCATATACGAGTGCACAAAGATGAAAATCGTTCTGGTGTGCCAGGCATGTAGTTCCTCAGCCTCTTGCTGACTGATTTATGATGGAAGAAAACCTTTAGCAAACAAGCATCACACAAGTGGCACGGCAGCGAGGCATATTGAACGGCCCTCTCCCCCTCCCCCCTCCCCCCGTCCCCCTCTCCCTTGCCATCTTCTCTGCAAAGTAATTACAGGGCAGGGCTACAAAATACCACGGGGGCTGTATACCTGCAGGCTGCAGCACCGCATGGGTTGATGAATATCCTGTGCATGAGAACCCATTAAAACTGGCGATACATAACGGGTTTGTCAATGTGCTCACTTCAGAGGCTTTCTTATTGATCTGGCTTTACTGAGTGAGTGTACGAGAAACAGTATTTCCTTCCTTCACTGAATGACATACTCTCGGATGGCGGAATATGCATACGAGGCACACTGCAGAAATTCAGGGTGAAAAGGTCAACCGCATCATACAGAGGAAAGATAAAGCAATGTATGTACATGCCAAGAAACTGTCAGAAATAGTAACAATAATAGCAAATGTATTCTTTTAAAAACATATTCAATCAGGCATAACGACACAACATCATCTTTTTTGTTTACTTGTTTTAAAAACCTGTCAATTTTCTTTTTTCTTCAATACGTTACACGCATACATTTACAAATGACATGAACATTGCCGTTTTGAAACAGCACACTGTCTGTGAAGTCTCTGGCCGAATACATTGTTTGTGTCAATGCGTTATGCATATCAGATGATAGGAAAAGCTAAAGAAGTTGAAGCCAAATCTATTGATGTTGTTCATATTGTTTAGTTGTATTGCAAAATATGTGTTCCACTAGGTATGACGCTTGAGTCTATCATTCACCCTTAAGTGATTAGACTGGTTGCAGGGGGACTGGACACTACTGCAAAACGTGAGGTGGGACCAACACACACACACACACACACACACACACACACACACACACACACACACACACACACACACACACACACACACACACACACACACACACACACACACACACACACACACACACACACACATCAGCAACATCCTGTTCAATGAAAAGACTGGATACCAATCACTTTAATTAGAACCTTTGTGAAATACAAAAGCTCAGGAGTAAGACCCACAAGGTCCAAATAATTCTGGTTCCTCTGTTGCTAGGAAATGAATTGTATGATTGTGTTAAAGCTGCAATATGTGACTTTTTGACATAGAAATGTGTGTTATAGATCTATCATTCTCATTGAAAGCAAGTCTAAGAAGCGGTAGATATGTTCTATGTGTGCTATTTTGTTTTTGAGTCTTTTACTTCAGATTTTGTACACAAGCTTCGAACAGCTGAAAATATATTTTTGGTTCTGAAAAATATATTTCACAACGGTTTAGATGGTACAATGATTCTCTATACTATACTTGCTTGTTTTGTCACATAAACTGAAATTAAGCGAATTTTAGCAACCACAAAAAAAGTGAACTATCAGTAAGTCTTAAAAAAAAATGTAATTTAGAAATGCAGTGAATTTGCCATGTCTTACTTCAGGAAAATATATCTGTATTGACAGAAGTCTAACATCTCCCCTTTAGATGAGATTGGATTCATAATAGTTTGATAATTACAGTAAATGCATGTATGGTATGATGGTGTGCGAATCAGTAAACTGTAAATATATTATTTAATATAGTCTATTGTCTTTACAAAGCAGCAGTCTCTCAGCAAGCTCATGTAATAGATCATTAAGATAAACACTGGCCTACCTAGATGGGTTTTCCATACAGAGTTCCAACACAGTGTAGGTGGGTGAATCACTTTGCAGTAGTGACTGAGGTTCCGGCAGAGAGGTGAGTGTGCACTGTCCAACTCCGTGCTGCATGTTTTTACTGTAGCCGCTTCAAGCCGTGGAAGTGACAAACCCTCCTCACCATAATCAATACTTATCTCGCTCTCTTTGAATGTCAAGTGATCACATTGCCTCAGATCTGCCCCTGTGCATGCTAATGCTGTGGATAGATGCTTGTCTTTGCCTGAGAGATTCTATGATTGACAGTGCTCTCAGTATTTAAGGAATTATTAAGAGATCAAATGCAATGTGAAATCCATGCAATAGTACATGTCTTTGTGGTGTTTAGTATGGATCTATATGTGTGGGCTTTTGATGATACACACCCTGTAAAGCAATTGGTATTATTGTTTTATGATGCAGAGCATTACTCCCATTGGTATGTACAGCCAAACAGCTGAGACAACAGGTATGTTTTAAAAAGTGAAGAAGTGAAGTCAATGAAACAGGTGGGATTTGATGGAGTCGGCCACACTGCCATCTGCAATGAAATACTTCCTGCCCCTTGGAATGGATTGTCTAATACCCTGCTTATCTAATTAATAATGTGCTTGTCTGCTAAACAGGGAAAGTTGACAAAACATGAGCGTTACACACTGTAATTCTGTCAATTCTACTGTGGGAAATCAAGAGAGCGAAGGAGAAACCGAATTGAAAGGAACTCATTGCCCTAGAGAAAAGTCCAAATTGGCGCTGCCGCAGCACAGTGGCAGACAGACGCAGTCCTATTTTCCCCCTTTTGATATCATGTAGCTGTACTCCCACCCGTATGTAAGGCTGATTTGCACACGTTGAGTCTGGCTTGTTTATCAGTACAAATTATACTTCCGCCCCATCTGACAAATCACAACGGGTTATTCTTGCAACCTCCGTTTTGCATCTTTGCACGGCCATTGCTGATGGGTAATCTGGCGCCTGTGGCTATGAAGAAAATACTCTCCCTTTGATTTCAGAAGATTTCTTATCTCCCCCGTCGTCAGGGAATGACAAGTAATGCTTTACCCTTAAGGGATCGTAGACGGAAGATTGACTTAGTTCGTTGCCCTGCACGTTGAAGTACCAACAGAGAAATTCAAGGATAACTCCTGGATTAGGGACATTAAAAGTCAGGAGGTTTCAAAGATGTTGGTTCCTTGGTCCCCAAGTGGTCACAAAACAATGTTATTTTTCTTTCTTCCATGAAGCTGTGCCATATCAAAGTCTCTGACATCTTAATATGAATCGTGTGAATGCTATATTTAAAGAGTTGCAGTTGTTGATCCTAGATGGAACACATCCCTTTGTATCATAGTGTTTTATTATGAGTTAAGCATTTAACTGGATTAGTGTGATGCGTTTTCCTAATGAAGAGTAATGCTACACAGGTGGCTGTTGGTGATGAACCATTTCCTCCAATGGCAAATGCTTGATTCCTCCGATAGGCCACAGTGCGACTGTCGAGGCAGCTTTAATCTGGCAAAAAAAGAGAATAAATCATCAACATCTGCTGTGCCAGGGTTAAGCCCAGCATCTGTTCGCCTACTGGGAGCCCTCTGGTGCAGAAGGTCTAAGTGGTTATCCCTCTCTCTTAAAAATGGATCCCCAAACAAAACAAAACTATGATTCATGAATATTCATTTGGAGCACCATCAATAGTGTCTGTCCGGGTCCAGTGAGGTGTTTGGATGGGTGTGTGGCTAGGTGAGCACCCCTCTGATGGATGAGGTGAGGTAGGAGGCATGGCAGTGAACAGTGGTGACAGCGCCGCTAGAGCCATGCCATCATCAGTCATAGGTAATGTGAGCAGGGTTAGTAAAGCATGACTTCTATGCGCGACCTTTGACCTCAGACATAGCATCAGTAACCACAGTGTCACACCAGACGAGAGAACGGGGATGACACTTGACATCAATGCCTACGTCATTCGAAGAAAGATGATTGATAGCTTACAAAGTCATGGACAGGGAGCTACTTTTTCATGTGCGATATCCATGTTCTCAATTCAGCCCTGTTTTTAGGGGGCCATTTGGGACCAAAAGTCCCTTTTTAAGGCAGTGAGATAATTAAGCAAAATGTATTTTAAAATTCTATTGACTGCAGACTGTGAATCAGCTGTAGCTTTAATGCAGCTCTCAATTGTTGAGGGTCTCTAAGCACTTCTGTCAAGATGCACCATAAATCAACATTTTGGCCTGCTGAGGCTTCGCAATTACCTAAGCTCAAGTATTGATTCATAATTAAAGACTATTAGAGATTTAAAATCATTCATGCAATGTCCGCATTAGGAGTTAAGATAATCCCTGTTCCCCTCCCGCCCACCCAAATCCCCCCCCCCCCATGGACATTTCTATATACATTTATTTGTATTATTATCCACGTTTTTACTATTTAATTTTTTTATTTTTTATTTCAATGCATTGTTGGAGTTTGGCGCTCAATAATTACATCTGTAACTCTATACATGCGACTATTAAACTAATCTAATCTAAACTCAGGATTTCCATCAGTATTACTGGAGGAGTCTAACGGATTGTCAACAAGAGAGTGAAGAGATGGCATTGTTACCATAGAAACTGCCTCTAAACATACTAGCATCTACTTATTAAAATGTGCCAGTATTCACACCGTTTGCTGGCCACAGTGTATGATAACAATTATGTTGGAGTACATGCTTTACTTATTGGTTCTCCCTCTTCCTTAGACTGTATGTATGGAAAACATGTCATTACATTATAATGTAGTGGTCTTTCAACTGCTTTTGCTATTGGTAGCACATATGAAATAAAACATGATTGCATATTGATTTGTTTGTAGAACAGTAATGCTGTCCTGATTTGCAGTACTGTCAAGTATTGTGTGTGTTGAAATCCTTGAATAAAAAAAAAAAAAAAAACGTAACTTTGGAATAACGTAATAATTTTTGTCCCAATTTGGAAACAGTTTCTGTTGTCACTATTGTTTTGGCTGAGATCTTTAAGAGCATGTAGACCACAGCCTAGTCATTTCCAAAGAAGTGGCCGCCCAGATGATGATCGATTGCAGAGTAATGAAGGTGGACACAGCATTGGGCTTTCAGGGCAACAGCTTCACACAGCAACACCAAATTAATGAAATACATTTAGCTCACTATATGTTGTGTGGCCTGCGCAATGAAGTCGATCCCTTGCCGTGCCAAGTTTGGAGAGTGCCGTTGCACAGAGCCATGCATCATGATTCAGATCAGACTCTAGGTTCCTCTGAGCAGTTGCTGTGCCTAGTGAAAGCCTACCCACCCCTTGCACAGTCTTCACATTTTGCTGCCGTAAAAGTTTACGTTAGGAATTACATTAGATTTATTTCCTACCGATGTACACAACCTATTCCACAAGTGAAATAACTATTATAGAAAATTGTCCAAATGAATACAAATAAAAAATAAAATGTTTTGGTAACTTATATAAGTACTTGTGAAAATACATTTTGCAGTCATTACAGCTGTCATTCATTTTGATGAAGATCCTACCAACCTTGCACAACTCTTAGGGCAACATATAACCATTGTTTTTGTCAAAATTGCTCAAACTCAGTACATCTGGTTGGGAATCATTGATGGACAGCAATATTCAAACCTTGTCTCTGATTTTCAAGTCAGGACTGGGACTGGACCATTCAGGAACACTGAACACCTCTGTATCGTTACAATCTGTGTAATTGTCCGGTTATAACTGTACAACTCTATCCCAGGGTTAGGTTTTCAGAAGACTAGGGCGGGTTTTCCTCTTTCTGCCTGGGCTTTGCTACTTTCATATTTATTTTGATTCTGACAAACTACCCAGTCCCTGCCGGTGACAGGCATACTGTACGTATAACATAATGCTGCCACAACAATACTTGATAATACAGAGTATCAACCACATTGCATTCACTTCACATTACTGGCCTCTATGACAACGTCAAAATAATTAATCCACTCCAAATCATCTGTTCTGTTTGCAACAAGGCCATTAAGTAATAATGCAAGACAATTTGGCAAATAAATACATTTTTGGGCCTAAATTAAAAACTACAGGTTTGGGACAAATCCAATACAACACAACATAGAATGAAAGTATTTTGGTGGCAGCATCATGTCAGTGGCAGGACAGGGGAGTTTTTCAGGATTTAAAGAAATATGATAGCAGCAAAGCCAAGGTTAGAAAGTTAGAGGAAAACCTGCCTTAGTCTTCTGAAAACATAACCCTGAGATAAAAATTCTAAATTTCAGCGGGACAATTACCCAAAAGTTAATGCCAAAGACACACCAGATTGGCTTTCCAAGAGGTGTTGAGTGTTCCTCAGTGGTCCAGTCTCAGTCCTGATTTAAATTAGATTGAAAATCAGAGACAAGGTTTGAATATTGCTGTCCATCAATGATTCCTAACCAAATTTACTGAGCTTGAGCTATCTTGGCAAAAACAATAGACATACAGTTGAAGTCAGAAGTTTACATACACCTTAGCCAAATACATTTAAACTCAGCTTTTCACAATTCCTGACATTTAATCCTAGTAAAAATTCCCTGTCTTGGGTCAGTTAGGATCACCCCTTTATTTTAAGAATGTGAAAGGCCAGAATAATAGTAGAGAGAATTATTTATTTCAGCTTTTATTTCTTTCATCACATTCCCAGTGGGTCAGAAGTTTACATACACTCAATTAGTATTTGGTAGCATTGCCTTTAAATTGTTTAACTTGGGTCAAATATTTCAGGAAGCCTTCCACAAGCTTCCCACAATGAGTTGGGTGAATTTTGGCCCATTCCTCCTGACAGAACTGGTGTAACTGAGTCAGGTTTTTAGGCCTCCTTGCGCTTTTTCAGTTCTGACAACAAATTGTCTGTAGGATTGAGGTCAGGGCTTTGTGATGGCCACTCCAATACCTTGGCTTTGTTGTCCTTAAGCCATTTGCCACAACTTTGGAAGTATGCTTGGGGTCATTATCCATTTGGAAGACCCATTTGCGACCAAGCTTTAACTTCCTGACTGATGTCTTGAGATGTTGCTTCAATATATCCAATATATCCACACATCCACCTCATGATGCCATCTATTTTGTGACGTGCACCAGTCCCTCCTGCTCAAAGCACCCCCAGAACATGATGCTGCCACCTCCGTGCTTCACGTTTGGGATGGTGTTCTTCGGCTTGCAAGCCTCCCCCTTTTTCTCCAAACATAACGATGGTCATTATGGCCAAACAGTTCTATTTTTGTTTCATCAGACCAGAGGACATTTATCCAAAAAGCACGATCTTTGTCCCCATGTGCAGTTGCAAACCGTAGTCTGGATTTTTTGTGGCGGTTTTGGAGCAGTGGCTTCGTCCTTGCTGAGTGGCCTTTCAGGTTATGTCGATATAGGACTCATTTTACTGTGGATATAGATACTTTTGTACCTGTTTCCTCCAGCATCTTCAAGGTCCTTTGCTGTTGTTCTGGGATTGATTTGTACTTTTCGCACCAAAGTACATTCATCTCTAGGAGACAGAACGCGTCTCCTTCCTGAGCGGTATGACGCCTGCATGGTCCCATGGTGTTTATACTTGCGTACTATTGTTTGTACAGATGAACCTGGTACCTTCAGGCATTTGGAAATTGCTCACAAGGATGAACCAGGCTTGTGGAGGTCTAAAATATTTTGTCTGAGGTCTTGGCTGATTTCTTTTGATTTTCCCATGATGTCAAGCAAAGTGTGAAGGTAGGCCTTGAAATACATCCACAGGTACACCTCCAATTGACCCAAATTATGTCAATTAGCCTATCAGAAGCTTCTAAAGCCATGACATAATTTTCTGGAATTTTCTAAGCTGTTTAAAGGCACAGTCAACTTAGTGTATGTAAACTTCTGACCCACTGGAATTGTGATACAGTGAATAATAAGTGAAATAATCTGTTTGTAAACAATTGTTGGAAAAATTACTTGTGTCATGCACAAAGTAGATGTCCTAACAGACTTGCCAAAACTATAGTTTGTAAACAAGAAATTTGTAGAGTGGTTGAAAAACGATTTTTAATGACTCCAACCTAAGTGTATCTAAACTTCCAACTTCAACTGTATGTTTTCCTAAGAGTGCAAAGTTGTTAGAATCGCATTCAAAATTATTCACAACTGTAATGGCTGCCAAAGGTGCTTCAATCAAGGGAAGTGAAGACATATGCAATCAAGATATCTTCGTTTTTGTGTTATTAATTTTGTAATAATATAAAAACAAATCTTTGACTTTGAAATTGTGGAGTAGGTTATGTAGATCTTTAGAAAAAACATCTAAATGTAATTCCTTTTTAGATAACATTTCAAGGCAGCAAAAGAAGAGTGTGCAAGCGGTGTGTAGACTTTCACTAGGGCACTGTAACTGGTGCATGTTCTGTAGACAGGAGCCACACACATTTCAATATTTACATGATGCAACCGCCATGAGCGAAGCCATGCAGTGTCACTTAAACCAGAGGAAGGAACAACATCTCTATGTATATAACTTATTTTCCTTCCCGCCCATGTGATGCAGGAATAGACAAACATCTTGGCAGCATGCTAGGTTCTTTGCAAAGATCCCTTTTTTTTTATGATTATTATTCAGGCCGACAGCTGGCAAGAATAGTGGTGCTTCCACAGCTGCGGCGCATCAATCTGACGGTCCACCTGTTGTCTCCTCACTCACACGCCCTGCGCTGCTCGTTAAACACTGCTGCCTTTCAGGCCGCATCAGCTCAGCCTGGTGATCACCCACTGTGAGACCAGAGCACTGAGAGAGAGGGAGAGGAGAGGGAGAAAGGAGAGAGAGAGGGATCTGGGGGGTGCCAGATTGCTGAGTCTGTGAGGTGTTATCCCTGAGATAAATGTGGAGATCTGTGTAAATCCTGCATGTCAATTATGCCATCCTACCTTTTTAGCAAGACCACGTGAGTCTTTGTGCCGAGCCAGTGTGAGATGGGGAAGAGAAATATAGAAGGATATGTCCAGATCAAGGGGACATGGAGATAGATTTGTAAACTATTTTGCCTTGCAAAAATATTAGAATTCACTCGCAAACTCTCAGCTAAGAACTTCAAATGATATTCTTAATTAATGCGCACCAGTCTGGTTTTAGACCTGGACATAGCACCATTGAAGCAGCTATGCTTGTCTTAGATTCTGAGTTAAATTTCTTATTTCATAGGAATCACTATGCTGCCACATTTATAGACCTATCTAAGGTCTTTGATACTGTCGACCATCCCCACACATTCAAAGGTTGTCTGAAATGGGCCTCAACCATGCGTTTTGCAAGTGGTTTGGGAACTATCTGTCAGACAGTACACAGTGTGTGCTTTCTGATGGTGTCAAGTTACCTCAATAGTAATAAAGGTGTCCTGCAGGGGTTGATTTTGGGACCTGTCCTCTACTGTATATAAATAATATTGGTCTATCTGCAAAAACCTGTAATATTCATCTGTATGCAGATGACACTGTTATGTACGCTATTGGCCCTACTGCTGACCAGGCTATGTTAAACCTGCATTCTGATTTTGTTGCCTGGCAGAAAGACCTGCTGATTTAAAATTGGCACTTAATGCGGGAAAAACTGAATGTATGATGTTTTCTAATTCTCAAATATTTCAGATGGTTTACACATTTATGCTTGTAAATGTCGAGGCTTTTTGACATTTAAAAACATACGGATGAGCTAGTTAAGAAGCTGCGATTTATAGAAATAGATCACGCCTCTCCCTAAACAGCAGGAAGCAGATTGTACAGGAAACCTTCCTGCCAGCTCTTGATTATGGTGACACCATTTATCAGAAGTCAGCGGCCACTACTCTAAAACCCTTGGATACAGTGTACCATAGAGTGCATATCACAGTTGACAGGTTTAGTACTCATCGCTGCATCCTTTATCAAAAGGTCAGCTGGACCTCTCTAAATTCCTGTAGATCACTTAATTTCTCCCATTTTGTTTACAAAGCTCTGCTGTACAAGCTTCTAAAATATCTCACTTCTCTGTTAAAGTAGAAAAATACGAGGCACCAAACCCGCTCACAGGGTTGGTTAGCTCTTCAGGTCCCTCATGTCTCTACCAACCTAGATAAATCAGCCTTTAGTTTTAACGCACCCCATGTTTGGAAAAATTACAATCCTCATTACATCTTGAATCCCTGGTGCCAATAGTGTAGTTTAGAACGAGGAATGAATTCACTGAGGTTTGTGAGCGTTTTGGTTGATTGGCATAATTTATTTGTGTTGTTGAAATGTAGCGTATCTGTTGAATTTGGTACTTTCTTCTTTTTTTCCCCTGTTTTATTGAATTATCATGTTGATTTGTGAATTGTTTGTTCTCAGGGCACCATTGAGAATGAGAATGCAAGTTAAAAGTTACATTTATGAAACCAAATCCATTTGGAATCCACATCTGTGTTAGAATCAGCCTTCTTAAAGTAAACTGTACCCCCTGCAGATTTCTGTTTCCTTATTAGTATTATTGCAGTGACTGGACTAAACCTTTACTCTTTGTACTCACAGGCAGTAACCCAATGGCCATGTTGTAGGTTAACAACTGCACACCATAATCACATTCTTGGATCATAATTAACCATGTCTGATTGCATTTTCTAATTTGATTCACTTAAATATTACCAGATTAAAGGATGTTTGATCTTTGAATTAATCATCAACTAGTATTATTTATTTATCCACCAACAGTATCAATTACGTCATATGAGGAATGTATTCCATTACTTCTTTCCAGTAATAAGAGTGTAAACACATCCCTAGAAACACAGACGTAAATAAGGGCATCTAAAGTGGTCTGTAATGCATAAATTAAGTTGGCACATTAATCATACCATAGAAAAAGGCTGAAAATCCAATTAATTTTCTTTGATACTCCTATAAGATCTGAGCTGATTATCAACTATAATCCCTTCTGGAAAGCCACATTAACCACACCCCAAACACAGGAAACGGTTTCATCCTGGAGGGGCAGAAGAAAGTAAACCCCGGCCGATGCTCGGCTTTGGCCCCTGTTATTTCTGAGATTTAAACTCAACAACTGTATCCTTACATACTGTCTAATCTGATGTTCATGGCTAAATGCTTATCCTGGGTGCTACATGCCCATGTCTGTTTACTTTTAATTAGGCCGGTTTTGGGCTTTCGCTTCTCATTACCCTGGCTGTTTAGGGAGCTCCAGCATTATCAGCTGTGCTGAGACAGGGCTGGGTCTACCAGGGGGAGATAGCAATGCCTCTGTATTTATAATATACTGCTGGTCTCAGTTTGCTAAGAGCATATCTGAAGCCTGAAGGCATGCCGAATAGTGAACCGCATGACCAATGGAGGAGCAACTATGGTGGTTAAATATGCAACAGGCCCTGCTCTCCGACTCATTTCCACAGAATCAAGAACCTATAGGCCTTCACCTGCAGTCTCTCTACTGCGAGGAGACATACTGTAGACACACATCGCTTTGAGCATCCCTACCTTTCCACTTCCATTACTCCTCATGTCAACTCCGTTGGCCGTGAACCCGTCCAACAGAAATGAGCAAAGGCGTGTCACTTGACACATTCATCTTTTATTTAATCACTGTTAAAGAGGGATGGCGCTGTGCTTTTCCCCACACACAGCGTGAGGTGTGCAGAGGAACGTGGCACTGCTTCTCTTTCATTCAAAATGAAACATGAGTGTGTCAGTCTTTTTACTTTGGCAGAAGAACAGTGGGACTTAAAAGCTTTTCATGCGTGTTTGTGCATCATGGTCTCTCCGGGTAGAAGTGGCAAAGTCAGTGAGTTTAAGTGAGTGTGGACCTACACTCTTAGAAAAAAGGGTTCCAAAAGGGTTCTTCCTCTCTCCCCATAGGATAACCCTTTTAGGTTCCATGTAGATCCCTTTGTGGGAAATGTTCTACATGGAACTCAAAAGGGTTCTAGCTGGAACCAAAAATGGTTCTTCAAAGGGTTCTCCTATGGGGAGAGCCGAAGAACCCTTTTAGGTTCTAGACAGCATATTTTTTTCCAAGAGTGTAGGTGAGACGTCCAGGCTGTGAGCCCCGGGGCTGTAATGGAACTACAGTCATGGGGACCGCTGTCTGTTTCTTTGTTATTTCTCTACCTAGCAGACCGTTTGCGTTCATACCATGCACAACATCCTTGTTTTTGTTTCTCTGGTTGCAGGTGACACTATCCTAGATTTGTACATGACAATGGTTTGTGTCATTTTATGTCCACCTGTGTTTATTTCATGATGTTTTGCCAAGTAAGAGCTTGAAAATGTTCCTTTGAAAGATGTGAATGAATCCTCTCTCTTTAGATACACAGGCAGACGGGGTGAAATGTGTTACTCTCGCTGCACATTCGCAAACAGAGATATTCATGTCCTTAAAACTGCATGGGGTAGTCCATAGAGATCCTATCTAATTCCTAATATGAGGATGAGATCGAAAGGATGAGATTGATTTTTTTTGTTGGGGAGAGAAAGATGTGCTGCATGATGTGCCAAAATACATGTTATTTTCATGATCAGCAGACATTTTTCTTGCGTGCTAAAATGCTTACTTTTCCAAATCTCCTGTGTGTTTATGTACTTTCTGAGATGTTTCATTTACTGTCTGACAGCGTCTGAATCTCAGCCTTTTGAGACAACATTCTTTTCTTTTTTGTGGATATTTCTTTTTTGAATACCTGTGTGTTTAGATCAAAGCCAATCTATGAAGCGTTTTTTTTCTTAGATGTTAAACAATGTACGTCCTTGAGTATTTTGTGGTTTAACTTCCAAATTTGGAGCACTAGTCTGTCTATTGCTCTACCTGTGATATGAATGTTAAAATCCTAACACTCTTGGCTTCACCTGGCTTCTCAAACACATTAACAAAACGATGGTCTCTGGCCTGATGTTTTTTTTGATGCAGCCATTTTTGGTGAATTGGCAGCACAGGTATATAGGACTGTACTGAAAAGCAATAGCCACGTATCAGAGAAAGAGACTCTTGTGGAATTACATAACAGTGTCTCTCACACAACCCTGAAGCAGTGCCATTGATAGCCGTGAGACACCAGCTAGGCTGGGCCTCTTTTCTCTCTCTAATGCCCTCAGGATATACTCCGGCAACAATCTCCCCTAGTAACCCGTCCTCCATTTTCCTCCATTCGTTTTGGCCCCTATTTAGAGATGTGCTCATTCCAAACGGTTAATCTGTTCGTGTACAATTCTGGCCTTGACTAATTCTGTAAACTGTGTTATTTGCACTGGTTTAATACAGCTGATGTAGCGTATGATTCTACACCGTGAATGTAACAATTATACCATCCTTAGGAGCAACTGAGGAGTTCTAGGGCCTATTGTCAGTAGACAGCATGATAGACGCTACAGTGACAGTCACAACATTACGTTGGAACATTTGGAAGGCAGCTAAGAACCTTGCAGAGCTTTGGCAGAGTCAATTGTTATATACCCCTCAAACTCATTGAGGCCAGTTCCACTGTGTTTTATCATTGTTTCCCTCTAATCAGGGACTGATTTAGACCTGGGACACCAGGTATGTGTAATTAATTATCAGGTAGAACAGAAAACCAGCAAGCTCTGGACCTCATAGGGTAAGAGTTGAATACTCCTGTTATAGACAAACGACTTCCTGTGAATGTTCAGAGTTTGGTGGTGGACATTTTATTCTCCCATATTGTTAGTACCCTTAACGTCCACTCATGTGGTTATTATATATTACATAATGCTACCCATTGTGGTCTATAATAGAGGAGCAAAGTGCGCCTGAATGAATTGCCGTGACTGAACCTGAATAAGTGTGAGGGGGGCTATACGTCTACGAATGCTCTGCTGAGGCTAGCTGCAAGCTGTAAGCTCTCCCATGCACTCGTCTGAATTACCTGTCGGCATCGATTAGAGGGAGTCAGCATGGACGGTATCTTGGATTTTCTTGCCTTCAGAATTAAGATAATCTCCCGCCTCGCTGTTTGTGATGCCCCTTGTTGACCCTCCTTGAGAATGTGATGTGAGGTCTGTTAGCTCTGCTGTTGGTCCCTCAGCACTAATATCCTGCAGCCACACACAGCCAATCTCTCCACCGCACACACTCTCATCTGTTCATGTCTCCACTCTGCCCCCAATCCTCATCTCCTCTCCTCTCACCTTATCTTTCACTTCTTATTTTCAGTTATTCTTATCTCCCCTCCCCTCTTTTACCTCACTTGTCACTTTTCATTCGTTCTCAACTTTACTCTCCACACCACTCATGCTCTCTCTCTCTCTCTCTCTCTCTCTCTCTCTCTCTCGTAGAATGGTAGATACAATATGTTGGCAGGGAATTCTAGTGTGCCTTTTTACCATGCAGAGGCAGAACGTCTAGCTCGTTCAGTACATGATATTGGTTTGAAGAGGGTCAAATAGCTCAATTGAAAATGGTCAATTAGCATTAAAGTGCATAGTCCAAATGTAAGTGTTTAGCCTGTAGCAAAATATCACAGTTCAAGGTACAGGAAACAGTCATTTTAGCTCTATATGATACACTAGTCTTGTATCTAACCTGAAATGAGTGTCAAGTTAAAATGGTGTGCAAAGGTTGATTCGATGTTACATCATTATTCCTATCCTGCCGTCTTCTCCTTTCAAATCAGCAGACTCCAGTGGCCTCTTGCTTTGCCACGACTTCTTGTCTGTCTGTCTGTCTGTCTGTCTGTCTGTCTGTCTGTCTGTCTGTCTGTCTGTCTGTCTGTCTGTCTGTCTGTCTGTCTGTCTGTCTGTCTGTCTGTCTGTCTGTCTGTCTGTCTGTCTGTCTGTCTGTCTGTCTGTCTGTCTGTCTGAGTGGGTGGGTGTGACTCAGCCCCTTAACATTCTGCAGACGGACTCTTAGAGCCTTTATCAGCTGGATTCAAACACAGCACAGTCGAACGATAGTGTCCTCGTCAAGCCATTTTGTTATTGTGTTTATCATTCCTAATCCCCCAGGTAATCCCATTGACTGACTCCATTATGCCCACACGGCCTATACCTTCCAGGGGGAGGGAACATTGCTGGACAGCCAGCTCCCTCTATCTCTCTCTCTCTCCATTTAACTGTCTGGCTCAGATATGAGTTCATTAGCACTGGATGGTGATGGTCAACAACTTTTCATTGTCTTTCCCTGGGTGACAAACTGTCCCCAAATGAATAACTCTGTAGATTCATGAGGTCTGAGAATAACACGCCCTTAATTGGATTCATTTACAGATGATCATCATCCTCATTAACACCATTTCTGCACAATGATGTAGACTCATCCTTTTATTGCCTCTCCTCCCTCCGGAAATATACAATTATCTTTTTTAAATTGATTTCTGCCACATGCAGAGTTGTAACAACTCACACATGCCCACATAAAACTGCTCTGGACAGAACACACGCACGCACACACACACACACACACACACACACACACACACACACACACACACCCACACACACACACACACACACACACTAGGTTTATCTCCCCTTTGCAAGCACATATATCTAGGTCAGAAGGAGGTTCAAAACATATGTCTCTTTTCATGTTTGTCTGACTTTAATCCACTCTAATCCATTATTTGTCATGCTTAGAGTGCGCTGTAAGTATTAAAGTTCAGGAGGAAAAGGAGATCATGGTGGGACTGGAGAACAGGACTTGGGGCCCTCTCTACTGCTAGCTGACATTATCAATGTCTATAGTGCCTTGAGCAGATCCCTCCCCCCAGTACTGTCCATTGATCTTAGATTTCCCAAGATCCCTCTGAGGGCTGGTGCCTCAACCAACTGTCCAGGAATTTAGGGAGTAGTACACAGAAGTAATGTTATGCAGGACACCTTTCCCTCAAGCAGCTCCTGCCCTGCGTCAAACCTTCACTTTGGCTCCTTGAAGTGGTCAAGAGGCTGCTAATGCCTCTCCATTTCCTGCAGAGCATCGTAAATTAGGTTCTCAGCATGTTGTGTTGACACAGAGTTGGATTAAGTGCACGACTGTTCAAACCAAGTGAGCAGTATTCAAATCACACCGGGATTGCTTTCAATGGTATTTCTTTCCTCTCCATTCTTTTCCTGGAAATTGTTAGGTTATCCAATATATTTATATATATGTGGATTGGTCTACTAAATTATATTGTATTTTATATTTGAATGTTCAATATAAACACATATGCATGGTTCCTTTAACTATTTTAGTTGTTAACTTGGGGGTCTCCATACAACATTAGGACGCAAACACAACATGCCTTTCCAACAGCCCTCAGAGATTCTTCACAGTATATTAGAAAGGAAATGGTCATCTACTCTGCTCAAATGCATGTTAAACATTTTCATATTCTGTAGCTTCGCTATGACATTTCGTCTCACCTTTACCCGGATCACTTCCTTTTAACACCAATTTTCAGCCATACTGCTCAAGAATCCAAGATCTGAATTCCTGTTACATGACGTGAATTCAGTCAGCCAGATGAAGACGTCTAACCGTAGTCGTGTCACTAGCGACACCTCAACAGTGAGGTGCAAACCGACTAGCTATTCATGTTCAGGAGTCTGACTCATTTGTGAGCGACTCACGGTTATCAAACAATATGACATTTTCATCTGGGGATAATGTGTTAAGCAGATCCCTCTTCCCCGAGGCCTAGAGAAAACGTATTCTCAGACTGAAAGGTACATTTGTCACACTGAGAATTTGATCGGATTTGTAAGTTCCAGAGGTGAAACTCTGATCTGCGTAGAGAGATAACAAGATACTTGTACTAGTTTGGGGAAACTTTCGATCCACACTGTATTTTGCACAGAGGAAGAGCTAAGGCAGAGTAAGAAAGAGAGGGCGTGGGAGAGAGAGAGAGACAAAAACAGACTCTACTGCGCTACTGACAGACTCATACAGTACCTTTCCAAAAGAAGGCTCAGTCAATCAGAACTCAAGGCAGAGGGGAGAGGGGAAAGAGGACGACGTCCATCTCTGGGCTCTCTTTCTCCGCGGTGCTCCTTTAACACATTCGAGTGATGGACGTGTGTCAGCCAGCGTGGATCAGGGAGGTGACATACGGGGATAATTTGCTGTCTTACATCTCAGCTGCTTGATGGAACCCAGTGGCAGGAGAGCTGAAGGAGAGGCACGGAGGGTGTGGAGATACAGTTAACCAGGACAAGCTGTGCTACTCACCTCTTCCTAAAGCTTACCTGTCAAACACTTCTCACCTGTATGTACAAGCAAGGGTTCAGTTAAAACACCGTGTACAAGGTCTATTTACAGTAAAACATTTCCACACGACTTTAGAGATGTGTAAAAACATTTAAATAAAAAAGAAAGTACTGGTAAATGCATGACTATAGCATTCGATACCGTTTTGCCTGTCGTTAAATTGTGTCATAGAATAATTCTGAATAAGAATAACACATTTAAAAAAAGTAATGTCAGCTTGAGTAGTGAGGATGTATTTCTCTCTAGACAGAAAGGAACGATCTGCTTTGTAGATGTTTGTGAAACCAAAAAGGCTGTCCTCTTCCCTCAACAATTTGTTCAGACATGCCTTTCCCACATTGCATCTCACGTTATGTCCCTTTTCCCTCGTGTAAAATGTCTTTCTGTTAACAGGATAGGCTGCGTCATAATACAGATCAATGGCACGCGTCAGAACATCAAAGGAGAGTATTAAAAGTGTTGTGACTGGACCATGTTTACAGAGAGATTAGAAAAGCGCAGTGGAAGCTCATTCTCTGTCTATTGTTAATTAGCTGTGCTGTGAGATAGCTGAAATAAGAACAATCTGGAACAAGCCATCAGGCCTTTATTGTTCCAGCTTGGAAAAGGTCAAACATTCCATTCCCTGAAGTTTACTCTCGGGGGCTCGGAGCTAAAGCAAACAACCAATAAAGATATCTTCAAGGGGATATTTAGTTCACATTATTATCAGGGTTGGGTAAATTTCAGGCTTACTTACTGATTGCAGGCATGGGAGAAATAATTAAATGAAGACACCAAATGGGCAGTCATGAGGGACGCAAGCCATTTGTGGGCCTGTGGATCGTGCATTCTGCTGGCTCCTACAGGACGGAGCATCCTCACGGAATCATTGTTCTAATGAGGTTGGCACTATGTTTCCCCATGCCAGCACAGTGACAAATCACTGTCAAGCTTCCACTAAATGAGGCATTTTAAAGACAAACAGTAAAATGCCCACCATATGCATTACATTTTCAGGGAAAGGTGCACTCTTGTTTTCTGTCTGGCGGAAAGGGAAGTAGACATCTCTTCTCTAACTGAACTTTTCTAATCCATTAAAGGTTACCCCCCTTGAGTCAACATAGCTCCCTTGTTATTTGAGCTTTATCAAAGTATTCACATTGCATCAACATATTGAGAGCTTAGGACTGTAAGGTTCTAAAAAAGAGAATTCTTAGATAATTGGCTTTAATATTTTTGAACCCTCATTGGTTTGAAAGATATCAGCAATTTTGGACTAGTATTCTTTTGAACTTCACATGAATTGGGGGTACAGTATTTACAGTACTATATACAGTTGAAGTCAGAAGTTTACATACACCTTAGCCAAGTACATTTCAACTCAGTTTTTCACAAGTCCTGACATTTAATCCTAGTAAAACTTCCCTCTCTTAGGTCAGTTAGGATCACCACTTTATTTTAAGAATGTGAAATGTCAGAATAATAGTAGAGAGAATTATTTCTTTCAGCTTGTATTTCTTTCATCACATTCCCAGTGGGTCAGAAGTTTACATACACTCAATTAGTATTTGGTAGCATTGCCTTTAAATTGTTTAACATGAGTCAAACATTTTGGGTTGCCTTCCACAAGCTGTCCACAATGAGTTGGGTGAATTTTGGCCCATTCCTCCTGACAGAGCTGTTGTAACTCAGGTCAGGTTTGTAGGCCTCCTTGCTCGAACATGCTTTTCAGTTCTGCCAACAAATGTTCTATGTGATTGAGGTCACGGCTTTGTGATGGCCACTCCAATACCTTGATTTTGTTGTCCTTAAGCCATTTTGCCACAACTTTGGAAGAATGCTTGGGGTCATTGTCCATTCGGAAGACCCATTTGCGACCAAGCTTTAACTTCCTGAGTGATGTCTTTAGATGTTGCTTTTGTACCTGTTTCCTCCAGCATCTTCACAAGGTCCTTTGCTGTTGTTCTGGAATTGATTTTCACTTTTCGCACCAAAGTACGTTCATCTCTAGGAGACAGAACACGTCTTCTTGCTGAGCGGTATGACGGCTGTGTGGTCCCATGGTGTTTATACTTGCGTACTATTGTTTGAACGTGTACAGATGAAAGCTGTTTAAAGGCACAGTCAACTTAGTGTATGTAAACTACAGACCCACTGGAATTGTGATACAGTGAATTATAAGTGAAATAATCTGTCTGTAAACAATTGTTGGAAAAATTACTTGTGTCATGCACAAAGTAGATGTCCTAACCGACTTGCCAAAACTATAGTTTGTTAACAAGAAATTTGTGAGGTGGTTGAAAAACGAGTTTTAATGACTCCAACATTACGTATGTAAACTTTACGTATGTAAACTTCCGACTTCAACTGTACATGTACAGTGCTGCTAGTGTAACATTACGTTTGTTTTCCCCCAAGGGCAGTAGTATGGTTCACAAGCCTGATCTACAGTCACATTAGCAGACCCACATCTCCACTGACACGTAAAGGGCAGACCCGGGGTTCGAACTGCAAACCCTCCGGCTGCTAGCTCGCCTCTCTAATTGCAAGGCTACTTGCCGTTTTAATGGTCCATCGTGAACACGGTGCCACCATGGTCCTCTAGAGTGTGTCCCTGGGAGCTACGGTAGGCCTGTATTGCACACAGTTGTTTGCAGAAAGGAAAGTCATCCTGTGTAGCAACATACCAATGTCTCATCAGTCCCCTGATGGTTGTCTAGGTAAAGGTGTTGGAGGCAAATCTCTCACCTCCCATCCTCATTGGAAGTGTAATGTATTGTAAGCACGGTGGTTCTCTATGTGCCTGGTTCCCAGGCAGGCACAGTGCAGTACGGTTGGGGGGAAAGCGTGAACATTGCTACACTGTATATGCTACGCATTACTCTCTCGGGTGCTCTGCCATGACTTTCAAAGGTTTCCATGAATAATGCAATTGTTTCAAAGGAAAACATTTGAATTACCCAAGAGCAAAGACAAATACCTTTCAAGTTCCATTTCATATTACTTACTTCGCTAAATGATTCATTTTCTGATGTAGGCTTGCGTGATAACCATGCAAACTGTGAATCTGAGTCTACTTTATACTCAGGCACTTTTTACATTTCGATGAATCCACCTCTCAGTTCAGAAGGTATGGTACCTTTATGGCATAGAAAGGCGTGGTCAAGACTTCCCTAGATAAGGTGGGCGTGTCCTTACAATCTAGAACCTTAAAACCTCAGATAATACTGAGGGAAATGACATTATGTCGAGTGTGTGCGATTGCCTTAGGCAGCACATTTTGGTTCTTTAATATAGCCCATGGCTTTTGAATGGTGGTGAGGAGATATGGTTTGTTAATGGGGTGTTAATTGACTGCTCTTTTGGTTATCAGCATAGAAACAGTATTACTACTACTAAGTGCTTATATAACCATAATAAGCACCATGTCACTCAGGCACATACTGTTAGAATGTTTAGCTGGTACAGTAGTATGCGCTAGTGCTAATAGTGTTTCCAATCCATTAGCACTGGAATAATAGAAAAATAAAGATATATACAGTACCAGTCAAAGGGTTTTTCTCAATTTTTACTATTTTCTACATTGTAGAATAATAGTGAAGACATCAAAACTATGAAATAACACATATGGAATCATGTAGTAACCAAAAAAGTGTTAAACAAATCAAAATATATATTTTATATTTGAGATTCTTCAAAGGAGCCACCCTATGCCTTGATGACAGATGTGCATACTCTTGGCATTCTCTCAACCAGCTTCATGAGGAATACTTTTCCAAGTCTTGAAGGAGTTGGGCCATTGTCCTGTTGAAAAACAAATGATAGTCCCACTAAGCGCAAACAAGATGGGATGGCGTATCACTGCAGAATGCTGTGGTAGCCAAGCTGGTTAAGTGTGCCTTGAATTCTAAACAAATCATAGACAGTGTCACCAGCAAAGCACCCCTCACCATCCCACCTCCTCCTCCATGCTTCACGGTGGGAACCACACATGCAGAGATCATCAGTTCTCCTACTCTGTGTCTCACAAAGACACAGGGGTTGGAACCAAAAATCTCACATTTGGACTCCTCAGACCAAAGGACAGATTTCCACTTGTCTAATGTCCATTGCTCGTGTTTTTTTGGCCCAAGCAAGTCTCTTCTTCTTATTGGTGTCCTTTAGTAGAGGTTTCTTTGCAGAAATTCGACCCTGAAGGCCTGATTCATGCAATCTCCTCTGAACATTTGATGTTGAGATGTGTCTGTTACTTGAACTCTGTGAAGCATTTATTTGGTGTCCAAACTTTTGACTGCGACTGTATATCGGGCAGAGCAGCTTCATGCAGTAGGTGTGATTTAAAATAAATACTGAGGCAGTAACAGTGCTGTACTGTACAACAGAAGCGGTATCGCTACTGTACACCAGACGCGGTATCGCTACTGTACACCAGAGGCGGTATCGCTACTGTACACCAGAGGCGGTATCGCTACTGTACACCAGATTCAGGAACACTACTGTACTGTACACTAGAGGCAGTAATGCTACTCTACACCAGATTCAGTACACTACTGTACTGTACACCAGAGGCAGTAACACTACTGTACACCAGAGGCAGTAAAACTACTGTACTATACACCAGAGGCAGTAACACTATTGTACTGTACACCAGATTCAGTGACAATACAGTACTCTACACCAGATTCCGTAACACTACTGTACTCTACACCAGATTCAGTAACGCTACTGTACTCTACGCCAGATTCAGTAACGCTACTGTACACTACACCAGATTCAGTAACGCTACTGTACTCTACACCAGATTCAGTAACGCTACTGTACTCTACACCAGAGGCAGTAACACTACTGTACTATACACCAGAGGCAGTAACGCTACTGTATTATACACCAGAGGCAGTAACGCTACTGTACTCTACACCAGAGGCAGTAACGCTACTGTACTCTACACCAGATTCAGTAACACTACTGTACTCTACACCAGATTCAGTAACGCTACTGTACTATACACCAGAGGCAGTAACACTACTGTACTATACACCAGAGGCAGTAACGCTACTGTACTATACACCAGAGGCAGTAACGCTACTGTACTCTACACCAGAGGCAGTAACGCTACTGTACTCTACACCAGATTCAGTAACACTACTGTACTCTACACCAGATTCAGTAACACTACTCTACTGTACACCAGAGGCAGTAACGCTACTGTACTATACACCAGATTCAGTAACACTACTGTACTCTACACCAGATTCAGTAACGCTACTGTACTCTACGCCAGATTCAGTAACACTACTGTACTCTACACCAGAGGCAGTAACGCTACTGTACTCTACACCAGAGGCAGTAACGCTACTGTACTATACACCAGATTCAGTAACGCTACTGTACTCTACACCAGATTCAGTAACACTACTGTACTATACACCAGATTCAGTAACACTACTGTACTCTACACCAGATTCAGTAACACTACTGTACTCTACACCAGATTCAGTAACACTACTGTACTCTACACCAGATTCAGTAACGCTACTGTACTAAACACCAGATTCAGTAACGCTACTGTACTATACACCAGAGGCAGCTACAGTAATGGTAGTGGTGCATAGGAAACAAAACATTTGGGCTTGAGGGTTTAGCTTCACCTCTTGTAAATTGTAGTCGTTTACTTGTCTATGGTAATTAGTCGAAACCTTTCCAATACTGCGGGCTAACAAACAGCAGTCCACTGAAAATAAAGGATGCTGGAGATGCTGGTACAGATTACAGCTTGTGGACATCTTTTCGCCAATTACTCCAATCTGTAGCTACTCTTTGTCTGCGCTCCAGGTGCTATACATGTTGCACCGTTGAAAGGCGAGCTCATCAATCTATTTTGGGGCATTGACTGGTGTTTCTTTGCTTTGAGATTGTAAACGGCTCTGTCCCCTTGTGCTGCTGTTTGATTGACATGGCAGGAGTCCCAGTCTGGGCTAAGCCTCAGCAGGCTCTCAGAGTGTCTCTCTAATGAAGGCCTCACGCTGCAGGCACACGAACACAATACAACACAGAGCCCTGGAGCAGGCAGGGGGGCAGGGAGGAGTGGCGACAACAAGCAAACAATGAATTGTGTGAATTTGCCGAGTCGCAAGTCACTTGTGGAGTGTCTTGCAGCAGTGTTAAAAAATTAATAAATCAAGACTGGATCGTTGGGCTCAGGCTTTGCCTCCTAGAAAGAGAACACATTGAGTGAGTCAATATTATTATTTGAAACTAATCATTTAATGCATAATGTTTTCCTTTGTAAGCACTTCTGTGCAAGTTCAATCAACTACAGAATCATTCTAGATACTGGACATTGACCCAAAAGACATATGATGATTGTTTCGTGTCCCGTTTTGTGTCCTCTAAAATAGCTGAGAATGTGCAATTGACATTAATTTGGCATAACTTTCATTCCATTAAATTTAAGAAAATGAATTTCTGCCTCTTAATAGTTGAATGGCATCTACCCTTTGTATCAAAGCATAATTAAATAGACTAGGGTTATTACGGATGGTTAACATGTCAAGCAACCATTTAAAGAGGTCTAAAAATCTTTGAAAATACAGTCTTGAAATATTCGAATTATTGTATCAAACCTGTATGCTATAGAATGCTAGACCACAGCTGTTTTTGGAACATGTTTTTGCACTGAGTTGCTCTGGATTCTAAGCTACAGTAGACGTCAACACTGTGGCTTTATCAGACCCAAAGGCACACTACCAGCTCTCTCAGGCCCTTTAATGAATCAACTGTGGCAACAGTCATTAATATGACGACGTTGTGTAATGCTTAGAGTGCAAACACTTAGCTACTGAGTCTGTCCACTATTGAGCTCTCTTGAAGTAAACTGAGAAAAAAAATCAGCTGCGGGACGATTTTATTACAATTTGTCCGTTTCTTGATTTATGTATCCATTTGTGTTTGATCACTTAGAGAATCCAAGAGGCTCATCGTTTTAGAGAACCCAGTGTGTGATTTTCTGCAAAAACGAATGCTCTCATGGCTAAAATAATGTCAAGATTTGGTCCAGCAATATGTGCAAGGCTATTGACATTGGTGTCTATATTCAGAAGGGCCACCCAGCTCTTGTGAAGGATCCAGGTTATTGTGTGGTGATTTATTGAGCTCATACTGCAGCCAGAACAAAGTGCCCTAACCTGGCAAGTAGGATGTCGTGGTGGTGAGTGATTTCCAGAGGCTTCAGTGGGCCACATTGCAGCAGAAGCCCAGTGTGCTCTGAATGATAACATGCTCATAATGGAATCAGAAGCAGCAAATTGATTTTCCACTTTAAAAAAAAATCAATTTTGAATATTTGAATGAGCATACATTAACAGTGTGGGAGGGCTTGGCCGGATGGCTGGATGACTGTACAATTTCACTGATTGCTTTGGAGCATTGGACAAGGATGTGTTTAAAGTACAGGGCACTTCTCTCTGTTCCGTAAAGCAACTAGGAGATGGTGTCTCGTAACATAAGCTTGTTAAACAAACTCCTGAAGCAGGAGCAGAACACTTGGCCCACTACCGTCCCTCCTGTAGAGAGTACTATGTTCAACACAGCCCTAATGATTGGTGCAGCCCTACTGTCAGCCACCCTCAACATTGCACGTCCTTACCTTCAACTCGATACTTTAAAGGAGTTAGGTGCAGTAGGGGAAAGACAGCTCGGGTCATTTCTTCATTGTGGATTGTCCACAAGGAATGTACAAACCTCTCGCATTGTTCACTGCAGTACAATTCAGTCAAGCCACAGGCACACCACGAGTTAACGCTCGTCAAGTCATTTGCAATCTGCAATTGTTTTGTTTATGCATTTGGAGAGGACAATGTTATTTGTTCCAGCGTCATACCTCAAGCTTGCTGAAAATGTGAAGGACATCAACATGCAGCACAGGGTGCAGGGACTTACACCTCACAGTGCTCTGCTTCCATCAATTAGAGTGCAACTGGCCTTAATGGGGGGCTCACTATACAATATCTTCATGGAATATCAATCCTGCTGATCCTTTACAGTCCACATCCTTCATTCAGATCTACATGCAGAACTTCATTCCACACACAAGGGAGGCATTTATTATACATGTGTAAATGAGAAGATACTTGTTTCCATGGTGCTGTAGCTCATGATTCTGTGGCATTGTGCTGTCTGACACAATACATCTGCAGGCCAATGTCACCAGGAGTTCATTTTGGATTCGCTAGTTGTTCTTCAAGTCTAGAATAGTACTTTTTGAATATGTCCAACTCACTCTGATTAATATTCTTCTCAGACAGGGAGAAGAACTTTATGACTCAGCACTGTGGATGCTCTGCAGTGCTCCAGTGATCCTGCTCAATGTCCCCAGAATTCCACTGAGTCCAAACCCACTAATGGCACTGATGACAATAGTTATCTCCATCTTTTTCTGGCAGGGAGAGTTGTCGAGCGACCAGGAGGCACTGCAGGCCTTCTCACTCTAATTTCAAGCTTGGGGCATATCAGGAGATGATCTACCCCTAACTGTTTTGATGTTTTGCTGAAATTCTCTGGATGAGATCTTCTTCTTGGACCTAGTTCTGTTGTGCCTCAGGAGTTTTGTTACCAAATTTGTTCCCACCTGACTTCCTTATAACATTAACTTGAATATACATTTCAGTGAGAAGTGTCGGTTATCAACGTTCTTGGTTGTGATCCAGGTAGCAGGCTTAGCTGTATCCCTCAACGAAAGTGTACCTCACGAGGCCTGTTAATTAGCCTCACTTTTGTTTTGTGTTTCTTGATTAGCCCGCTACAGTACTCCAGCCCTGTAGCAGGGGTTACAAAGGAAATTAATCTTCCACATGAAAACAGATACATAAATATGATGTGTTACTTGATATGTTTCATTAATAACTGAATACCAAGAGCTGGTTAAAAATAGATGTTCTTCAGGCTGCTATATTGCGATGAAAAATGCATCAGGCACCAGTGAGCAGGCTACTCGTTTCATGGTGTTGTGTTCTAGTTTCAATGTATTATCTAATAATTATTTTAACCCGACTTGAAAAAGACTTCACACAAGGAGGTCAGTTGTTTCTGTGAGCATGTTGCCTTGTGGTGTTTCAGAGGTTTACAGATGGAGTCATGGGTTAAGAGATTTAATGACAACTATTCTAAAGCTCATCTCATCACTGATCTCTTCTGTTAATTATAGCGGGTCACACTTATAACAAACTATACTATCAACAAAATATCTGTTGATAAGCAGCTGCATGCTAAGGTTACGTTTACGTTTAGGGTTAGGTTTGGAATCAGGGTTAGGATATGGATTTGTCAGTGTTGTTGTAGGAAGGAGCGGACCAAAGTGCAGGGTGTGTGTCGTTCCACATTTTATTTTCACTGTGAAACTATGCAATACATACACAATAAACTGAACGAACAAAAACAACAAACCGTGACGCAGAGTAGAAACATACACTAACTCAAAACCAATCTCCCACAAACCCAGGTGGAAAAAAACACCTACTTAAGTATGATCTCCAATTAGAGACAATGATGACTAGCTGCATCTAATTGGAGATCATCCCAAACAAAACCCAACATAGAAATACAAAACTAGAACATGACAACATAGAAAAACTAAACTAGAAACCCCCCCTGTCACGCCCTGACCTACTCTACCATAGAAAATAACAGCTTTCTATGATCAGGACGTGACAGGATTAAGGTTAGTGTTAGGAGAAGGGTTAAGTTTAGGGTTAGGATAAGGGTTAAGGTTATGGTTAGAACTAGGGTCAGGGTTAGTACATACAGTTGAAGTCGGAAGTTTACATACACTTAGAGTCATTAAAACTCGTTTTTTAACCAATCCACAAATTTCATGTTAACAAACTATAGTTTTGGCAAATCGGTTAGGACATCTACTTTGTGCATGACACAAGTAATTTTTCCAACAATTGTTTATAGACAGACTATTTCACTTATAATTCACTGTATCACAATTCCAGTGGGTCAAAAGTTTACATACACTCAGTTGACTGTGCCTTTAAACAGCTTGGAAAATTCCAGACAATTATGCCATGGCTTTAGAAGCTTCTGAGAGGCTAATTGACATCCTTTGAGTCAATTGGAGGTGTACCTGTGGATGTATTTCAAGGCCAACCTTCAAACTCAGTGCCTCTTTGCTTGATATCATGGGAAAATCAAAAGAAATCAGCCAAGACCTCAGACAAAATATTTTAGACCTTCACAAGTCTGGTTCATCCTTGGGAGCAATTTCCAAATGCCTGAAGGTACCACTTTCATCTGTACAAACAATAGTACGCAAGTATAAACACCATGGGACCAAGCAGCCTTCATACCGCTCAGGAAGGAGACACGTTCTGTCTCCTAGAGATGAACGTACTTTGGTGTGAAAAGTGAAAATCAATCCCAGAACAACAGCAAAGGACCATGTGAAGATGCTGGAGGAAACAGGTACAAAAGTATCTATATCCACAGTAAAATTAGTCCTATATCGACATAACCTGAAAGGCTGCTCAGCAAGGAAGAATCCACTGCTCTAAAACCACCATAAAAAAAGCCAGACTACGGTTTGCAACTGCACATGGGAACAAAGATCGTACTTTTTGGAGAAATGTCCTCTGGTCTGATGAAACAAAAATAGAACTGTTTGGCCATAATGACCATCGTTATGTTTGGAGGGAAAAGCGGGAGGCTTGCAAGCCGAAGAACACCATTAGAACCGTGAAGCACGTGGGTGGCAGCATCATGTTGTAGGGGGTGCTTTGTTGCAAGAGCGACTGGTGCACTTCACAAAATAGATGGCATCACGAGGTAGGGAAATTATGTGGATATATTGAAGCAACATCTCAAGACATCACTCAGGAAGTTAAAGCTTGGTCGCAAATAGGTCTTCCAAATGGACAATGACCCCAAGCATACTTCCAAAGTTGTGGCAAAATGGCTTAAGGACAACAAAGTCAAGGTATTGGAGTGGCCATCACAAAGCCCTGACCTCAATCCTATAGAAAATCTGTTGGCAGAACTGAAAAAGCATGTGCGAGCAAGGGGGCCTACAAACCTGACTCAGTTACACCAGCTCTGTCATGAGGAATAGGCCAAAATTCACCCAACTTAATGTGGGCAGCTTGTGGAAGGCTACCCAAAATATTTGACCCAAGTTAAACATTTTAAAGTCAATGCTACCAAATACTAATTGAGTGTATGTAAACTTCTGACCCACTGGGAATGTGATGAAAGAAATAAAAGCTGAAATAAATCATTCTCTCTACTATTTTACTGACATTTCACATTCTTAAAATAAAGTGGTGATCTAACTAACCTAAGACAGGGAATTTTTACTAGAATTAAATGTCAGGACTTGTGAAAAACTGAGTTTAAATGCATTTGGCTAAGGTGTATGTAAACTTCCGACATCAACTGTAGTTAGCTGAAATGTTACTGATCTATCCAAATAAAGTGTTACCTTATAGTGTGCCATGCATGTTCGAAAAATACCCAATCCATCAATCACTTGGTGTCGTCATGTAGCTTCGTCTTTGTTGTATTGAAAGCACACAATGTTGGAGGAATCCTTTCTATTCCTGAAAATAACCTCTATCCATTAGTGTCTTAAGGGTTCCCACACTTTCCTTTTTGTGCCTCAGAAGCAATCCTAGATTACCATTATACACTGGATTTCCATGCAACTCTCCATAGCTTTTGAGGCCCCGGAGAAAAGCTGCTCAAAGCAATAATAGCCCCAGAGTAAAAAACACATGCAGTGAGCCTGTTATACTGTCATGCTAATATTTCCACCCTACATATCCAGTATAATAACACATTATTGCCTGTGTCACTTAAGAGATCCTTCTTTGATGAAGTATAAAAGTCATTATGGCCTTTTAGAAATCTCTATGAAGATGCTCTTGGTGAATGATTCTTAAGAGCAAAAACAGGCAAGGGAGTACATTAATCTCTTTGTCACATCTGTGTGTATGAGGCCATTCTCAGGAGCACATTACTATTCATACACAGAGCCTTCCCAAAGAGGCAAAGATCAGCTACTAAATGAATAATTCCCCCGGCGAAGTACACAGAAACCCCCTGAGTGCATGTCATTTAATAGCTTCCCCTAGCATTCCTCAGTGTACCATTCAGTCCTCTTTTTATTTTAGAGCAGAACAGCCATGTTCACAACCACCAGTCCCTATACTCCATTAAAGTCGATGTAAGAAAATATGTTGAAATTCAGCCTTGCACAGATCTGCATAGTCCTCTTTTACAGTGCAAGAGTTAAGTGTACAGCTTTTAGGTGTTATAACATTGAGCGCGACATTTGTTACATTGACAGGTTGAAGCATTAACTCTCCATAATGGAATAGTGAGCAGACATCATATTTGGACGTGACGAGCTTCTAATAGGACAGTGGAGGCGGGGGGGGGGGGGGGGGGGGGAAGGGGGGGGGGGGGGTCCATACAGTCATGACAATGTCATCTCGATGTATTCATGACATGCTGACATTTTTAGATGGCTCATGAATGTTATATGAACGTTAGCATTTCGACTGACAGGTCGTAAAAGGTGAAAGCCATCAAGTAATGATGGGATGTTATTGTATCACAGCGTACTTGAAGGGTTTCACTCTTTTTGTAGTTGCAGCGTTTGTCAGAGTATTAACATTAGCAAATGTGTATGGGGTTACAAAATATCGTTATATACAGTACACATTACACAAATGCGCCACTACACCTCCAGAGTCCAATTAAGACATAGTGTGCATGATGCCAACATTCACTGCGGCTATCAATTCATGCAACCCTTTCTAGGCTAGTCAGTCAACCTCACTATTACAGCTGGTCATGAGTATTAAGCTGAAAAATGAGTTAGTCAAGCTGACAAAAATTGAGGATAAAAAAAACCAGAATAAAAAACTTTGAACAGTGCTCCTCTCTTGTGTCCTGAGGTCCTTCCTTTAACTAAGGTAGTGCGTTATTAAGCATGTTGTTATGATTCATTTTTAGCTGACCAGCATTTTGGTGGTTGGTTCAATGAGATCGCCTGAAGATTCCAGCTCCCCATGGACTAAAGAAATGTATCTCACATGTGTTGTGTTGGTCTCACACTTCTTTCAGTATAACAACTCATCTTAACATTCCAAGTACATGTGCTTGTACAATAATGTCATATACCTTCAATATTGAACCAGTAAACTTGTAGTATAAGTATCAGGAAACCCATTTTTTTGAAATGTGTTTGGAAGGGCCAGAGAATATTTACATTGCCTGATGGTAGACAATAATACTGTATAATCTATTTTTGGCATGTTCATTTCAAGGATTTCGGTGTGTTTTGTTTTCCTAGTGGCTTGCTGTTTGCGGGTCCTTCAGAACAGTCCAGTCTCTCAGTCTCCCTAGGGGGAACCAACAGTGTGGCTCCTCGCTTCCATGCCTTCAGGTCTAACGGAGAGACTGACTCACTCAGATGTGAAATCAAGTTCACAAAAACAGGGTCTGCTTTCCTACTGGATCTTGAGCATAGCGCAACAAAGTGAGAATTCAACAAATACGAAACAAATAGTTGCCTCGGGAAAATGATCCATAAGGTCTTCCTGGAATCAGTCTTTTCCACCCAAACATAATTTATTAGCCTGAATCCATTGTTTTTAGATTAGCGTGGTTGTACTGCATTTAGAAAGGTTGGTTGCATTGCACCACCACAGAATATAGCCACTTTTCAATCCAACTGATGATTAATTGTGTGGTCTAAATATTTCAATTTTAGAGACCAGTATAATGATGATTTAAATGGTTTGACTATGCAGCTCTGTTTACACATGATTGATATCCAGATACAATGGATCCCTCCGGAGGTAGTCAGGAAGATCTGATCACAATCAGATCACAATGAGTCTTTTAATCATCTACACCTCTCTAAATATGTGTGCACAATCAGAATGTCGACAAGATCAGGACAGTCCATGTTAGAACCAGGTGTAAACGGGGCTTCTATTTCCATCCTGTGGAGGCTGTTCTTTGTCAAAGGGCGTCCCCGCGGTGATTGTCTAAGCATAATCCCAGTGTGTGCATCTCAGCCCATCACAGAGAAGAATTATAGGGATACTCATGAATGCACGACTGCATACTTCTCATTTTAAAATGGCCTCCAAGACGGCCAGTCACTAGAGGCAAAGCCCTCAGCCCTCGCTTATGACCGTCTTTTTGTTTTAAGACACCTCAAATCAAAGTTTATTGGTCCCGTTCACAGTTTAGCAGGTGTTATAGCAGGTGCAGCGAAATGCTTATGTGACTAGGTCCTAAAAATGCAGTAAAACCTTACATCATCCTTATGGTTTCACTGTATGTTACTGTGCTGTGTAGTGCTGCATCTGTCTCCAACTCTGCCTTTGGGAATACTCCCTTGGAATTATGCTCTTGTACAAAAAGCCACCGCACTTAGCAATTCACTTTCTTCTTCTACAAAGCTTGTGTGAGCCTATGGCATTTTTTCATACCTGGAAGATTAATAGAGTTTTTATCTCATTTTTGTATTTGTATTTTCTGCAGATCACACATAATTAAATATAGGAAATTTTCAGAGCAAAGATACATACTCACCCATATTTTCTTTCTGTTCAAAATGATCTTTAAATGAATTGGCCAGGGGTTCTTTCATTATTCATTGAATTCTTGAGGAATTCCAGTGCTCTTTTTGTTTTCAGATTAATCGATCCATTCCATTCTGAAATCTCTCATCCCGTCTCGGTTGTTTTCTTTGTACACTCATTAAAGTCTCAGCTTTAACCAAGCACATTGAGGTCCCTCAGAGAAGGGTTGCAATGCACTACTAAGTTAACAATGTAATTACCATCGCTGTTTTATGCTGCACTGCTTTGAAGTATTAAACATAGAGGGGAATACACAACAAAATGTGTAATTGGCAAATGTTGGATTTCCACATTAACAGCCCCAGTTTCATTTTCTATTGTTCAGCCTTGTCATGTTCTTCTTTAGTACAATATTAATTGTATTTTCTTGTCGACAGACCGAGGGAGTGGAATGGACAGATGGTTATCTCACAACTAACTGGCAACATCTTTCTACTGCACATCTTCCACGGTGAATCTAGTACAAGAACAACCGAGCCAGACAAAACAATGTATTGGGAATCCATATTGTTGACATTCCATCCAAGACATGTAATCGGTGTGATGCGTGGAATCTGTGTGGTTTGAATCCCGGGCCTTAACTTAATTCCAGAACCATGGATAACCAATGCCATGACATTACCGTTACTTTCTGCGGTACCCTTTATAATACGTGTGATATTCGACATTGAACAGATTGTAATGCAATCTGTGTATCTTGGCAGACAGAATGTTCTACGTGCAGTATCTTCATAGCAATAATTTATTAATGGTCTAGGAAATTCAACCCCATACTCATGGGGAACATCATTAACTTGAGACAGTAATAGCTAAGGACTTCACTAATCGCTTGTAGCAATGTCCTGTAATATTGCTATCATTATCATGAATTGAAACAAGGTATCCAGGGTGTCCTCAATAATGAATACATTAGTATATTATTTCAGACACAAAGGGAATGCATTTCCAGTGCAACAAAGCTTATTTTATGGAACGCTATCTTGGAGGAAAGTGCATGCCAGTGATTTGTGAGCAATTGCGTCAAGCTGAAGTGGACCACAGCAGGGCTATTTTGGTCCACATACCCCTGTGTGCCCCTCTGCACTTGTCAGCAGCTGAGCAGAGTCAGTCAGTCAGATTGGACAGAGTTGATGCCCAGCCTTCCAGTGTTTAGGGTCAGTGTGCCGGTGATGTGCCATAAACTCGTGCTCTCTCTCTCTCTCCAAGGCCATATGGGACCTTCACCTCCTCCTGGGCTCCGGCTCCCCCCCACCCCCCATGGCCCGCGGCCCGCTCCCCGCCCCCCCACCCCCCGCCCCACCTCAGAAACACTTACATCACAAATAGGTCAGAATCCTGTCAAAACTACACGTACTGTATGAGTAGAGAAGAGCATCAGCCTCTGAGATAACATGGGGGGAGGGGATGATTCCGCTTTAATAGGAGATGTGATTCCTGTTTACTTGTCATTTTGTTTCCTTCATTTAGTTACTTCATTGATTTTTTACAAATATGTGCAGGAACCATTTACTTACATTTGAAATCCCCCTGGGGTTTTGCGCTTCTCGTCCGTTGATATTTTTTTTCTCTGTTTACATTTTTTTTCTCTGGAAAATAATGTATTGAGTTACGGTTGTGTTTAATAACAGTGAAAACCCATGTAGACGTGTTGTTTTTCATGTCAATATTTGAGAGACCCTTGTATTCCCCCAGGGGTCTGAGTCGAGGGAAGGTTTTTCAGTTCTGCAGTGTAGGCTAGCTGGGGCAGCTATCTGGGGCAGCTGCAGGATCAATCCTGCCAAGGACACAGGGCTTCCCAGGCCTGTTCAACGCCATAAAATGGGTCATTGAACAGCTAAATGGAGTCATTATGATGAGTAATTAAAAGAATAGCGCCCAAGACTCCCCAAACTCTTCTTTTGGTTCTTGTTTCCGCCGTTTTTGGGGGGTTTTCATAGGCCCGCCTGCGCTATATGGCAGCTGCCTCGGGGCACTCAAACTATCACCTCTTTCAACAGAATGCAAATTGCATCCTTACCAGCTAATTGAATGGTGTTATCTATCGTCCTCAGATTTATTGAAATTCTAGCAGGGTTTCAGATTTCCATTAGCTACTGTTCAACATTGCATTTCTGTCTGTGTTTTTCCCAAGATACTGCATGTCACGCAAACAGTGGATCACAGGAGAGGGGAATAGAGAATCATTTCATTTCAACAAGGGTACTAATATGAATACTGATAGCGCACTCATCTGAAGCTTGAGTTAATATGTATGTAGGTGTCTCTATATAGGAACTTTTCATTAGTGCAGTGTTGCATAGAGACTTCATAAACAGGATCATACCAACATCAGTAAAGACAACAGCAGGGCTATATATCATATTCTATTTAGCTAACACATGACATATACTGGGTACAAAGCATCCGTTTCTCATCATTGTCCTGCCTTTCCGTAATATGAACAGAGAGAGCACCCATGTTCCCCCTGGGCAGTGAGTATGGAAAATAGTCATTGGGTTTATACGGGAAGCCATTTAGAGGGAGGAAAGCAAATTGAGTTTTGTTTAATTAGTACAAGCAGTTTGCTGATCACAGGAAATTGCATGGCCAGAATATGGTATACAGGATTTCATTAGCTTGTTCCTGTTAATTGAGGTTTCTAGAGTGAATCAAATCATTCCTTTGAAAAAAATTGTTGTGCTATTGGACGTGCTCATGAATTGCTATTGCAGAGAGCCCCGGCAATGATAGGTCATTATAGGTCATAAGGGTCACCCACCTAAGATGAATTCCCCTAATCCATCCTTTATGACAATGATTCCCAACTCCGGTGCTGGAGTACACACAACAGTACACATTTCTGCTGAAGCCCCAGACAAACACACCTCATTCTACTTGTCATGGGGTGGATGATTAGTTGATAAGTAGAATCAGGTGTGCTTGTCCTGGGCCACAACAGAAATGTATACTGTTGGGGCTACTGGAGGACTGGAATTGGGGACTACTCCTTTATGAGCACTGCTAAAACCAATGACCCTGTTCTGAACCAAAACAGCAGTGTGAGCTGGCTAGATACTAAAATATGGATTTCCACATGGATTTCTACCTTTGTTTGGGCAGAAATGTTTTAAAACCACTCAGACGTTATTAAGAGATTCATTCACACATTGCACTCTGCCATATGTTTTCCTGTGCGTAGACCAAAAAGGAGCAGTTTGATTTACCCTTCGATTATCTGTGTTTCCCCAGAGGACCAGAAGAAGGATCCATGAGGACTGGACTGATGCTGCTGGAGGATCCAAGAGATGCTTTTACTTATCGGAGACATTAACCCAGATAGCAGAGGTAAGTCCAGTGACTGGCATGGATTCAACCTTAGCATGACTCCCTCCAGGTGTTACACTGCCCTGTAATGTATGTCCCTAAGAGGATCCCGGGGAATCTCTCTAATCTACCGGTCACAATACGCACGGATAACTACATGAGACAAGACAAGCCCTCACAGGACATGGCATTCTCCAACAAAAGAAAATGAATTCGAAGGGTCAGTTCTAAATTCACTGGGTGGGGGGTCATAAAAATAAACACCCTCCTCCTCAACGTTACAAATATTTTCACCTGACCCTCCCTTTGAACTTTAAAAATAAAAATGCACACCCTCATAGAATTGATAAAAAATGATGTTTATGGCCACAAATAACAGCAACTCTAGCGACCCTGTGTTTATAAACGTGGATAAACAACTTTGCCACTCTGGCATGTCTTTGTGACATAGTCGATGCCACGCAGGGCTACAGGCCAGAAGGTTGAGGGTTCGCTGACCACCACGGAAGAGATTGCTCTCCCTGCTTGTTCCACTAGGCCTACACTACGACCAGAGCCAGCTGCAGACCACGATAAGCTAGGGGGAAATCAGATTTTCTACATTTAATGCCATATTTATAGTTATATAAAATATATGCAACAAATTTTCCAGTAACAGGTTTCTGTGCTACTGCACCATACAACCAATTAACAAAGCATAGCGACTTTGGACACTAAGAACAGCTCTTAGTCGTGGTATATTGGCCATATACCATGCCCCCTCGTGCCTTATTGCTTAATTGTTCTTACCAGGTAGACTGTTATATTTA
The DNA here is from genome assembly GCF_965601325.2 of Salmo salar. Taxonomy (NCBI): domain Eukaryota; kingdom Metazoa; phylum Chordata; class Actinopteri; order Salmoniformes; family Salmonidae; genus Salmo; species Salmo salar. The sequence continues at coordinate 42,670,862 of NC_138296.1, forward strand.
AAACAGTTAATATTACACTCTCTGGCTCTGGTATTTGTCTGGTGGACAGCTCTAACAAATAATAAATAGTTGGATAGGTACCTGGGGGCTGAATCTGTGATAATTCTGTGGACCAGACCAAGTTAAATTAATACTACAATTTTTTCCACAGACAGCCAGCGTAGCTGCTTAAAATGATTGACCTCCAGATGAGTATGAGAGGGTAGTTCAAGCACAATTCTTACAAGCTTGTTTTGGCTCGTCTGTATCTTATTCTTTAGATGTTCGGGGCTGCTGTTGAACCTTGATGTGCAGGCATAATCAAAGTGACACTGGATTAGAGCACTTGCCAGAGTCTTTATGGTGTTTATAGCTCGGTTTCAATCCAATTGTGAAAGATTTTCATGCAAATGTTGAAACATTTGCATAAAAACAATATTTTCCCCATCCAACACAATCTCACACTCAATTCGTGCAAGTATGCAGAAAAAGTATTTCAGCAGATTTTGTGCATTTTTGTGTGTCTTAATTCGTGTGAAAATACACATTTTTATGCAACTTCATTCATAGGAAAATACATTTTGGGGATGCAAACTTCGGAACAATGTTTTGAAAGTTATTAGAGCAGTGCATGATGGGCAAGGGTGTTCTACACTCCCTTTTTTTGTTTCCCACTTTTATTTGTATATATACAGTGCCTTCGGAAAGTATTCAGACCCTTTGACTTTTTCCACATTTCGGTACGTTACAGCTTTACTCTAAAATGGATAAAAAAAATACCCAGCAATCTGCACACAATACCCCATAATGACAAAGCGAAAACAGGTTTTTAGAAATGTTTGCAAATTTATTAAAAAACTAAAACAGAAATACCTTCTTCACATAAGTATTCAGTCCCTTTAATATGAGACTCGATTTTGAGCTCAGGTTCATCCTGTTTCCATTGATTATCCTTGAGATGTTTCTACAACTGGATTGGAGTCCACCTGTGGTAAATTAAATTGATTGGACATGATTTGGAAAGGCACGCACCTGTCTATATAAGATCCAACAGTTGACAGTGCATGTCAGAGCAAAAACCAAGCCATGAGGTCGAAGGAATTGTCCGTAGAGCTCCAAGACTGGATTGTGTTGCGGCACAGATCTGGGGAAGGGTACCACAACATTTCTGCAGAATTGAAGGTCCCCAAGAACACAGTGGCCTCCATCACCACCAAGACTCTTCCTAGAGCTGGCCGCCCAGCCAAACTGAGCAATCGGGGGAGAAAGGCCTTGGTCAGGGAGGTGACCAAGAACCTGATGGTCACTCTGACAGAGCTCTAGAGTTCTTCTGTGGAGATGAGAGAACCTTCCAGAATGACAACCAACTCCACCAGTCAGGCATTTATGGTAGAGTTGACAGAAGGAAGCCAATCCTCAGTAAAAGGCAGATGACAGCCTGCTTGTACTTTGCCAAAAGGCACCTAAAGACTCTCAGACCATGGGAAACAAGATTCTCTGGTCTGATGAAACCAAGATTGAACTCTTTTGCCTAAATGTCAAGCGTCACATCTGGAAGAAACCTGGCACCATCCCTACTGTCACGTCCTGACCATAGAAAGCTGTTATTTTCTATGGTAGAGTAGGTCAGGGCGTGACAGGGGGGTTTTCTAGTTTAGTTTTTCTATGTTGTTATGTTCTAGTTTTGTATTTCTATGTTGGGTTTTGTTTGTGATGATCTCCAATTAGAGGCAGCTGGTCATCGTTGTCTCTAATTGGAGATCATACTTAAGGTGTTTTTCCCACCTGGGTTTGTGGGAGATTGTTTTTGAGTTAGTGTATGTTTCACCTCTGCGTCACGTTTTTTTTTTTCTTTAGTTATGTGTATGTATTGCTTAGTTTCACAGTGAAAATAAAATGTGGACGACACACACGCTGCACTTTGGTCCGCTCCTTCCTACAACAACCGTGACACCTACGGTGAAGCATGGTGGTGGTAGCATCATGCAGTGGGAATGTTTTTAAGCGGCAGGGACTGAGAGACTTTGATCGAGGCAAAGATGAAGGGAACAAAGTACAGAGAGATCCTTGATGAAAACCTGCTCCAGAGCACCCAGGACCTCAGACTGGGGAGAACGTTCACCTTCCAACAGGACAATGACCCTAAGCACACAGCCAAGACAATGCAGGAGTGGCTTCGGGACAAGTCTCTGAATGTCCTTGAGTGGCCCAGCCCAGACTTGAACCCGATCAAACATCTCTGGAGAGACCTGAAAATAGCTGTGCAGCAATGCTCCCCATCCAACCTGACATAGCTTGAGAGGATCTGCAGAGACGAGTGGGATAAACTCCCCAAATATAGGTGTGCCAAGCTTGTAGTGTCATACCCAAGAAGACTCGAGGCTGTAATCGCTGCAAAAGGTGCTTCAACAAAGTACTGAATAAAGGGTCTGAATATTTATGTAAATGTCATATATTTCAGTTTTTTTTAATACATTTGCAAACATTTCTGAAACAGTTTTTGCTTTGTCATTATAGTGTATAGATTTATTAGGAAAAATAACAATTTATTTCATTTTAGAATAAGGATGTAACGTAACAAAATGTGTAAAAAGTCAAGGGGTCTGAATTACCTTCCGAATGCACTGTATGACGAATTTTATGAGGGTCGCCAGATTGGAGATTTTTATTTTTAAAAATTTTTTATGTGGTATTGATAAAGATATTTGATTAGGGAATGTGGATACAATTTTATGTTGGGAAATTATATAATACACACCATTATACACTTACACACATATATACACACACACTCACTTTGTTTTTACTGATGTTATAGCCAACTCTTGACTTTTGTATTTATCATTTTTTATAAAATATTTGTATCTAGTTGTCATGTATTCATTATCTTTAACTGGTTAAATGTTTGTAGTTTGCATGTTTCAGTAATGATTAACATGGTTAAATAGCCCTAAATCTCTACCTGATTTAGTTTTTGGTATATTTGGCATTTTTATACATATTCTATATTTCCACTGAAGAAAGCAATAATTAATCAACACTCTACTGTAAATAAATGGACACTACCTGTTATAAAACGGAAATTGCTCTTCATGTCACGGCTGTCTGAAGAATGGGACCGAGGCGCAGCGTGTGTATCGTTCCGCATTTTATTTTAACTGTGAAATTATGCAAGACATACAAATAAACTAATAAACAAAACAACAAACCGTGACGAAGAGGTGCAACTTACACTAACTCAAAATAATCTCCCACAAAACCTAGTGGGAAAAACAACAACTTAAATATGATCCCCAATTAGAGACAACGATGACCAGCTGACTCGAATTGGAGATCATCCCAACAAAAAACCCATAGAAATACATAAACTAGAACCCCACATAGAAATACATAAACTAGACAAAACCCCAACATAGAAAAAATAAACTAGAACCAACATAGACATAGACATAAATAAACTAGACAAAACCCCCTGTCACGCCCTGACCTACTCTACCATAGAAAATAAAAGCTTTCTATGGTCAGGACGTGACACTTCATAAATAAATGAAGCCATTCGGCAATGGGTTTCACAGCCCTAGAATAATGATACAAGTTGAATCAGCTTAAAAAGGGTTTATTTACAACCTATGGGGTAAAAGAAGTTTGTAAATGTGGTATAGGAGAGTCTGAAATTAATTGAATAACCTAACCCTAAGCTATGTTCAATGTCAGCAGCAATTTCTAGTGAGAAATGCTCAGTCTGAGCCATTCGGCTATGGGTTTCACAGCTCTAATAATAATCATACAAGTTATATCACCTTAAAAGGGGTTAATTTACAACCTATGGGGTATAAGATGTTTGGAAATGTGGTATAGGAGAGTCTGAAATTATTGAATACCCTAACCCTAAGCTGTGTTCAATGTCAGCAGCAATTTCCAGTGAGAAATGCTCAGTTTGGGTTTTGCAGCCCTATAATAATGATTCAAGTTATATCACATTAAAAAGGGTTTATTTACAACCTCTGGGGTATAACATGTTGGGCAAAGTGGTATAGGAGAGTCTGACATATAACCCCTAATTTGAGTTCAGTCTTTGCCAATGAGAATCAAGAGAGGCCTAGCTTCATCCTTCATGACTGGGAAAGCCCTCGATTCTAGGCCGTAGAAAATCCTACATCCATCTCATTAGATCAGAACAGGATGGATCAACAGTGATTCATATTACTGGTTTGCATCCTAAAAAAAGGCTCGTTGTGTTTTGCTGCAGAACACACTTACATTATTTGTCTACCCATATGATGTGGATCATTGTCAGGTTATTAGATGTATAAACTTTAGTAACAAAAGGACATCATGTTTGTAATAACACTTTAAACAGGTACTTTGTAAAGGTGTAGAACATGTTTGTTTTGGGTCCACACAGGTAAGTTAACTTATGCCAGTTAGACATACAGAGGATTTTCTTCTGAATAACTGGTCTGGGCATGGCACTTTCCATTCAGCTTCAGGCAACTTTGATGTAAGCCTTGATCACACCTGTAGTGACTACTTCCATCCATTGTTCACTAAATATATCAATGTAATTACACCCAACACAATGTTGAAGAACAGACCGCTTCCCACCACTAGATCACATAACTAGGTGTGAGCTGGACGTAATCCCAACGCTGCCATCAATGTAGCGGAAGAAAGTGAAAGCTGCAACGAGGACTCTAACCAGAGCTCATACGTGGCAAAGTGAGCTCCAACGGCCGTTGCCATGAAAGCCTAGTAGGCCTCTGGGCAGAGGCAGTAGGCCTACAATGCTGGCATATGCCTTGTTACAATAGCTTAAGTATATAACATGATTGACACGACCATAACAATCATTGTGAAACGGCCTTGGAAGTGCCATAAGTGGAAGTCAACAAAATGCATTATTTTACATGAACCTGTTTAACTGCATTGATATGGCTTAATTGATCGTAGTAAAAATTCGCTATAGTGGCAAATACCATGCAGTTGCACCAGGGGAATTTAAACCAAACAGATTTTTTTGCGGGTCTTCTGTTTTCCCACACTTATTGATTATTTAATTTCCCATCATGATAATGTATCCCCATTCACCAATCAAATACCTTCATCGATACCAGAGAAAAAAAACTGACAAATGCAGCTTTTTACTCTTTTTAATCTGGCAACCCTCATAAAATCTGACATAGCACCAGTATCCCAAAGTATTAAGCGAAAACAAGCATAGAAAACAATATTGGCATTAATTAAAAAAAAATGTTTAACCTAAGGCTACTATTATATTGTAAGTATTTCGGTGACTACATGGTTGATATTTTTAATAAAAAAAAGTATTTCACCTTTATTTAACTAGGCAAGTCAGTTAAGAACAAATTCTTATTTGCAATGACGGCCTACTGGGGAACAGTGGGTTAACTCCCTTGCTCAGGGGCAGAACGACAGATTTTTACCTTGTCAGCTCGCGGATTCAACCCAGCAACCTTTCTGTTACTAGCCCAACGTTCTAACCACTAGGCTACCTGCCGCCCCTGATTAACAATATTGGGTAGTTAACACTTGTTTTTTTATATAAATACATTTGGGATACAAAAAAAAGGCAGTGTAGAACATCATTGCCCAAAATGCATTGCTCCAATAAGTTTCAAAAGATTGTTACAAATTAAGCCACACAAAAACGCATAAAAACACAAAAAAATCTGCTGAAATAGTTTTCCTACATATTTGCACGAATTGAGTGTGAGATTGTGTTGTCCCATCAGAGTTGTGTTTCCATCTAATTTCATTTGTTGCGGATAAAATTATGTGCATAAATACGTAGTGCACACGAAAATAACTTTTGCGGTTCAATTCTCATGTACCGAATAAAAAAAATACTCTAGGTCTACTGGTTTTTTCACCAAAAATGTTGCGTAGGTATAGTAGGTAGGTATAGGTACGTAGGTACAGTGAATGTGTCCACTCTGGTATTGGCATGTGTGCTCTAGACAAAAGCTCACAGACACAGTGTGTGTATAGGCTACATGATCAGATTATTATGGACAAAAGTGCAATATTTTATTTGTCAAACTGCAGCCAAGCATCGATCATTATGACACCAGAATAAGACCCTCGATATTTATTGAAAGGCGTACTCATCACTGTGCACTTTCACCACCCTGTGAAGTTCATCATTATTTCATCCGTAACGTAATAAATTGAATGCTTTCCCATGATGTCCTGGCATTTTTCATACGACATGTACTTTCCTCGCAAAAAAAGGTTGGATGGAAACCTGGTTTATGTCAAGCCATTTTCAGGATGCTGAAATGATATTTTGGATGAACGTGAGCATGCCTACAAGAGAATTTTGAAGAAGCCTAATCCGATTCAAACATTGTGACTGGTTGTGTTTCTGCCACATATAAAAAGTAATACATTTAAATAGTTAAATTACACATATTTAGGCTCGGGTTGGAGAGGAGGCAGAGCATGTGTTAAGCTTTCCTGAATAACTGGGACTACCAGGAGCGTATGTGGCCATACTATTATAGGACGACTTGGGAGAATGATGATCTGCAACAGACAGCGCAGCTTAGTAAAATAGAAAATAAACAGAAGTAAAAATACACCTAGACTGGCTTGCTACTGTTCCTTTCTAGACCTTATAACTGTAGAGAGAAGACCCACAACTGATCCGCCGACCCCATAGGGCGCCGCAGAATTGGCCCAGCGTCGTCCGGGTTTGGCCAGGGTAGGCCGTCATTGTAAATACGAATTTGTTCTTAACTGACTTGCCTAGTTAAATAAAGGTTAAATAAAAAATAAAAAATACAAATTGAATGAATTCCCACGGCATTCCCGCTGCTATTCAAATTACATTTTCACTGCAACCTAGAGTATAATAATGCAATTATTCATTGTATTGTGGTATTGTAGACTACTATAGGTTGGATAATTGTAATGTCTCTAAACAAGATCAATAGGAAAGCTTTTTGAGCTGCATCTCTCATGTCTTCACTGTTCTTTCATGCATAATTATGCACCTGGTTTCTCCGCTGCCTATCAGCTATACCTATTTGTTCTTGTGGATTCATATGGAAAATTGATGCAGCTTTAAATGCTTTTATGTGTGGTATGATTGCTAGTTAGCTTAATGCAGATCTGGACAAACGATCCACCTACCACTATTGTCACTATGAATGGTGGATAGAGTACAGGATAGACAGTTAGTCTGGTAGACTTTATACAACGGATGGGTCTAATCCTGAATGCTGATTGGTTAAAAGAGCATTCCAGCAAGTGTCTATTCCACCAGCTAAATCTATGACACGAAAATGACTATTTACTCTGTTCAATCTTACTGTGCAATCCAGTGTCTCATTAGCCCAACCAGGAAATTTATAAACTTGATTTCCACTATAAAAAGCATCTAGACATGATCTTACATTTATTTTAGACCAACAATTAGTTTTCAACAGCGAAGATTTGTATAAACCTTGCTGTCTCTCCAACATTTGCAACATTGTTTCCATATTCAATTTCGATCTCCAGCTGTCCCATAGTAAAGAAGGTGTAGGGGTCGGGAGTCAGGACGAGACAGACAGGCAGACAGCGATTCTCAGACAGTCGAAATCATGAATCAGCTGGTTTCACTTTTATTGATATATACAAAGAAATGTCAACTGAAAAAAGGTCAAACAAAACGAAGTGCAGGTAGTTTGCAGTCTTTTCAGCTTCAGTTTGAAGTGTAATTGGTAGCTGTGTTGTTGGCTAGCTCCTCTGAACAACAGTGTCCTGATGAGAGAGCACATTTTCTATGCCAGGCGAAATCGTGCCTCATTAGCTCATTGCTATGGATATATCCAAATAAATGTCACGAGAAAACAGCTTAAACAAATGTAAATGCACCTACTGTTGTTATTCTGGCTGCACTGTTTGACATGACAGTAAATTAGCTGTAGTTGGCTAGCTAGCAAGCAAGGGATAAGAACGTTGCCAGCCAGTATGGCAATGGAACATTTAGAAAGAACGACTGGGTCGCGTCCATAGATACAGAACAAAAAGACAATGTCAGGGTCATGTCTCTGGCAACCGAACCGATATACGAACTACCAGCCGGCTTGTGTAGCAAACCTAGATTTGTGTCGGGACTATATCTTGTGGAAGGATTAAATAGAATGATTAAATTCATTAAAAAAATGTTTTTATGAAAATATTATTTGAATATGTTACTAACCTGTTGTATAAAAGTGATAATGCCCGCAAAGCCGGTGTTTGGAGGATATATTGGCACGATTTGCCGGCCCTCCACTTCGTCTCAGGCCTAACAACACCCGTGCCAATGTATCCTCCAAACACTGGCTTTGAGGGCATTATGACTTAAATATTAAACTGTCAAATAGTTAGTGTACGCAAAATAGTTCATAAGGGAAGTACCAAGCAGATGAGGAAGTGTGTCTAGGATGGCAGAAATAATATAGTAAAACCTGCAAAAGAGTGAATGTAAACCAGGGAAGAAACACACTACCCTTCCTATGCTTGAGTACCAGCAATCTAGAGACTGAATGGTAAAGTGATTCAATCTGAACATATTCTCTTAGAACTTGTAGTCAGTACCTCAATTGTCATGTTTTTCACATTGTGGAGAATCTGAGGGCAGTGGAGAATAAACAGCATGGCAACAGGAATTTAACTAAGGTTTACTGCTAGAAAGCCTCAAACTCTCCTTGTTAAACCCTAAAGGGATGGAATCTGTTGGTAGAACCACACATAGACATGTTGTCTGCTGCTAAGGTAAAAGCTCACATCTCTGTAATTTTTTAACACAATACAGCACTATCAGAACTCAGGATAAGACCCAGATGCAGACAGCTAGAGTCACAGATGTTTATTGACCCAAACAGGGGGCATGCAAAAGACAAGTAAAAGGCAGGCAGAGGTCCGTAATCCAGGGCAGAGACAATAAGGTACAGAACAGCAGTCAGGCTCAGGACAGGCAGAGGTTCATAAACGGGTCAGAGTCAGACAGGTACAGAACGGCAGGCAGGCTCGGGGCAGGCAGAATGGTCAGAACCATGGAAACTAGGAAACAGAACTTGAGACAGCAGCGAGACAGGAAAACACACTGGTAAGACCTGACAAGAGAAGACGAACTGGCAACAGACAAACAGAGAACACAGGTATAAATATACTGGGGATAACGAGGAAGATGGGCGACACCTGGAGGGGGGTGGAGACAAGCACAAAGACAGGTGAAACAGATCAGGGTGTGACAAACACATTGTGGTATGCTGCTCTCTGTCAATCTTCGAAGTAGGCATCTAAGAACTTACAGGATTGTGTATGGACTGAATTGTAGATACTATGAAGATACATTTTTCCTGAGTCCATAAGGTCAAACCATCAATAGTTATAATATGCTCACCAATGCAAGGGTCACTAAAATATGATATTCATTATGCACATTAGGAGCAGGATGAGAACTCTTAAATCTATTAGTCTTTCATGTTTTAATGATTTTTACCTGTTACAATTTTTGATTATAATTTAAAACTGGAGCTAATATTGACACTGTTTCCCTTTGATTTCAAACAATGTCAGTGTCCATGGCAACTAGATTTCAATGTGAGCCAAATCGCCTTTTGATGTGTCTTTGTCAATCACGAGCGAGAGTGGCACATTTGGAAGGACTTCAAAATGTTATCACAGTTGAACACATCAATGTGAACGCCTGGATAGCTAGATCAATTGACTGGCGTTGATTTAATCTCTCCAGTATAGATAGTGGTGATGTACTGCCCCCGGGAGCGCTACTTTAGCAAAAAGCAACATGTTGACTTCTTATCTGAGGATGATCCAAGGGGTCAACTTCAAGTCCATGCACTCGTTCTATTTAGCTCCTTTAACTGAGCCTTGGAACTGAGGAGACAATACAGACTCTGAGTATGGTTTTTAATGACCACTTTGAACCTGTGATTGACACTTTCCTTTGACGGATGTTGAAGACGTCTGGAAGTAAAACAGTTGAAAAGAGGTGAGGGCCCTCTGTGCCAAGCTGCTTTCTTTGACACGTGTCACAAGGGACAGAGCCTGTCCAGAAAGAATGCTGTGGTAAAACTATGGAACATCGCCTATTGTTCCCATGGTACTGTAGAGGCGATTGAGATCAAGATTCACTGTGGCATCATGTGCAATATGACACAAAATGGAGAATAGTAAGAAACCAGCATGGCAGTGTTTAAAACCTTTACCCTCTAAGTTATAGAGACAGGGGAGGTTTTATTTGTTTTTCTTTATTCTGTACATCCAGGCCGTATCATTAAAGCCCCAGTGGGGCCAGTAAATCTTCCACTGCTAGGGGGACTAGAGGACTTAGAACCCCACCTGGAAGACATGCTCAGGACATCAGAGAACGTTGACTCACATAGACTGGGAATAGATTTCCACTGCTAACCTTCCCGCTCCCTTCACCTATGTCCTTGAATCACATAGAGGCTTCCTATTTATTGTTTGTCTCATATGTTTGTGCTGCCAATATACTATGCCACACACACATACTGTGCAGTAAAGTCATTCTTCCTCAAAAATGCATTTATCTGAAAACAAAAAAAAATACATATTATAAGAATATCATACTCTGTGAAGGCTACTGTATGGGTGAAGTTATTGCAAAATATCTCAAGCGAGAATTGAAATGATGAGATCTGTTGCTGTCCTATAGGGCTGTTATTTCTCAAGACACATGCAGTATGTCTCACACAACAAAATACTGTTTGTTGTAAATATGTTTCCACTATGTCATCAATGCTGTTCTGCAGCAAAAATGTGCACATTTGCATATGCCAAATGTCACAATTTCCATCATCAAGGGCATCCCTGGTGCGTTTCCCTCCCATGGCCATTAACTCCCCTGCACAATCATTTTATCTATATGAGTCATTTAAAAAGAGTAGAGTAGGTCTGTGCAGCATCAGCTTTAAACTGCTTCTCATCTCTACTGACTGACATTTAGCACCATAGTTCCACTGCACACTGGACGGTGAGAATATGAAGAAAAGCCAATCACACCTCTGATAAGGTACAGTTTGTGAAATATTATCTCTATGTTAACCTCTAATGGTGAGAGGAACAAGAACTATCAGCCTGGTCTCATAGACTAGACGTAGCATAGTAAATGTAAATCCGGGACACTCAAATGAGAATGATATGTTACGTTTGGTATGGTTAGATTAGACAGATGGTTACTTAAGGCTGGTCGAGGAGGATAAGTGGGTGTATAACACAAATTCTAGCAACCAAAAGGTTGTGAGTTCGAAACTCATCATGAACAAGCTACTTTGTAGGTACTGTTCAACTTCTTAGCATGTTAGCTAACCCTTCCCCTAACCTTAACCCTTTTACTTAACTCTTAAACTTAACCCTTACCTTAACCCTTACCACTAACCCCTAGCCTAGCTAACGTTAGCCACCTAGCTAGTTTTTGTAAAATGTCATGTAAAAGTTTAGCAAATTTGTAACATATAGTACATTTTGCAAATTCGTAACATATTGTAAGTTTAGAAAATTCGTAACATACACTGCTCAAAAAAATAAAGGGAACACTTAAACAACACAATGTAACTCCTAGTCAATCACACTTCTGTGAAATCAAACTGTCCACTTAGGAAGCAACACTGATTGACAATAAATTTCACATGCTGTTGTGCAAGTGGAATAGACAACAGGTGGAAATTATAGGCAATTAGCAAGACACCCCCAATAAAGGAGTGGTTCTGCAGGTGGGGACCACAGACCACTTCTCAGTTCCTATGCTTCCTGGCTGATGTTTTGGTCACTTTTGAATGCTGGCGGTGCTTTCACTCTAGTGGTAGCATGAGACGGAGTCTACAACCCACACAAGTGGCTCAGGTAGTGCAGCTCATCCAGGATGGCACATCAATACGAGCTGTGGCAAGAAGGTTTGCTGTGTCTGTCAGCGTAGTATCCAGAGCATGGAGGCGCTACCAGGAGACAGGCCAGTACATCAGGAGACATGGACGAGGCCGTAGGAGGGCAACAACCCAGCAGCAGGACCGCTACCTCCGCCTTTGTGCAAGGAGGAGCTGGAGAAGCACTGCCAGAGCCCTGCAAAATGACCTCCAGCAGGCCACAAATGTGCATGTGTCTGCTCAAACGATCAGAAACAGACTCCATGAGGGTGGTATGAGGGCCCGACGTCCACAGGTGGGGGTTGTGCTTACTGCCCAACACCGTGCAGGACGTTTGGCATTTGTCAGAGAACACCAAGATTGGCAAATTCGCCACTGGCGCCCTGTGCTCTTCACAGATGAAAGCAGGTTCACACTGAGCACGTGACAGACGTGACAGAGTTTGGAGACGCCGTGGAGAATGTTCTGCTGCCTGCAACATCCTCCAGCATGACCGGTTTGGCGGTGGGTCAGTCATGGTGTGGGGTGGCATTTCTTTGGGGGGCCGCACAGCCCTCCATGTGCTCGCCAGAGGTAGCCTGACTGCCATTAGGTACCGAGATGACATCCTCAGACCCCTTGTGAGACCATATACTGGTGCGGTTGGCCCTGGGTTCCTCCTAATGCAAGACAATGCTAGACCTCATGTGGCTGGAGTGTGTCACCAGTTCCTGCAAGAGGAAGGCATTGATGTTATGCACTGGCCCGCCCGTTCCCCAGACCTGAATCCAATTGAGCACATCTGGGACATCATGTCTCGCTCCATCCACCAACGCCACGTTGCACCACAGACTGTCCAGGAGTTGGCGGATGCTTTAGTCCAGGTCTGGGAGGAGATCCCTCAGGAGACCATCCGCCACCTCATCAGGAGCATGCCCAGGCGTTGTAGGGAGGTCATACAGGCACGTGGAGGCCACACACACTACAGAGCCTCATTTTGACTTGTTTTAAGGACATTACATCAAAGTTGAATCAGCCTGTAGTGTGGTTTTCCACTTTAATTTTGAGTGTGACTCCAAATCCAGACCTCCATGGGTTGATAAATTGGATTTCCATTGATTATTTTTGTGTGATTTTGTTGTCAGCACATTCAACTATGTAAAGAAAAAAGTATTTAATAAGATTATTTCTTTCATTCAGATCTAGGATGTGTTGTTTAAGTGTTCCCTTTATTTTTTTGAGCAGTATATAATACGAATTGGAATTCATAACATATCATACGAAATGGGGGATGGACATCCACAAATTAATACATGCCATATATGAGGGATACAATCTTCCCAGCTCTGCTGATTTTGCTGCGAGGAGGCAGAGTCATTAGATCATTTATTTTGGTACTGTCCATACTGTATGTAGCTCATTTTTTGGTCACAGGTCCAGGAATGGCTGAAGAATTGCAACATTTACCTAGAACTAATTTGAAAAGTCATAGTCAATCAATCAATAAGGCCATGTCATTTGATGCAGGACTCCATCACTCTATTTGGTCAAATAGCCCTTACACAGCCTGGAGGTGTGTTTTGGGTCATTTTCCTGTTGAAAAACACATGATAATCCCACAAAGCGCAAATCAGATGGGATGGCGTATTGCTGCAGAATGCTGTGGTGACCATGCTGGTTAAGTGTGCCTTGAATTCTAAATAAATCACTGACAGTTTCACCAGCAAAGCACCCATACACAATCACACCTCCTCCTCCATGCTTCACAGTGGGAACCACACATGCAGAGATCTCATAGACACGTCGGTTGGAACGAAAAATCTAGAATTGACTTTCCAATGGTCTAATGTCCATTGCTTGTGTTTCTTGGCCCAAGCAAGTCTCTTCTTCTTATTGGTGTCCTTTAGTAGTGGTTTCTTTGCAGCAATTCAATCACAAAGGCCTGATTCACTCACTCTCATCTGAACAGTTTATGTCGTGATGTGTCTGTTTACTAGAACTCTGTGAAGCGTTTTTTTGCAATTCATGAGCCTGGTAACTCTAATGAACTTATCCTCCGCAGCAGAGGTAAATCTGAGTAATCCTTTCCTGTGGCGGTCCTCATAAGAGACAGTTTCATCTGGCTCTCATGGTTTTTATTGAAATAGTTATTGAAATGTTCCGTATTGACTGACCTGTTCTTGCCATAATATGGACTTGGTCTTTTACCAAATAGAGCTATCTTCTGTATACCACCTCTACCTTGTCACAACACAACTGATTGGCTCAAACGCATTGAGAAGGAAAGAAATTCCACAAATTAACAAGGCACACCTATTAAATGAAATGCATTCCAGGTGACTACCTCATGAAACTGGTTGAGTGAATGCCAAGAGTGTGCAAAGCTGTCATCAAGGCAAAGGGTGGCTACTTTGAAGAATCTCGAATATAAAATATATTTTTGGATTATTACATAATTCCATATATGTTATTTCATAGTTTTGATGTCTTCACTATTATTCTACAACGTAGAAAATAGTAAAAATAAAGAAAAACCCTTGAATGAGTAGATGTGTCCAAACTTTTGACTGGTACTGTATATATGTTGGCACCCAGAGAAAGACAAATGGCACTTCTTTTTTTAGTAAGTTTCATACATAACTGATACATGTATCAATACTAAATTGATGCTGTGGGGGCAATGTATTCAGTGTTGAGACAGGTTAAGGGTTGGAGGCATAGGAGTGACCTTGTGATTTCTTTGAGGTGCTTTTATCACTTGCAGTGAAGCAAACGTATGTACCATTTCCCCAGTGCAATCTTATCCACCTGACAGAGCCTGGATTGAGAGAACGACATTTTAATCAGCAAACAGGCTTGATGATGCATTCTGACAATGTTTTTTTCCTGCAGCCTGCTAAATGTGATGCGTTGCAATTCATATAACTACAGCCTGAATTCGTGGAAAACACAGTTATGAGATTTCAAATGAAAACATCTACAAACACCTGTGAAAAGGCCAGGGCCCCGTGGTGCTCAATCAACACAATTGATTTTCCATGTTCTATATTTAGTCTACAAGAAACGGCCGCCAAATATCCTTGAACGTAACAGCTGGAGTTGAATGTAAAGCAGCAATGGACCTACAACACCATACACTACCCATTACTAGCCACTAGAGATGGTGGTCAAGACGGCTCCAGTCCTAATGAGTATACAAAACATTAAGGACACCTGCTCTTTCCATGACATAAACTGACCAGGTGAATCCAGGTGAAAGCTATGATCCCTTATTGATGTCACTTGTTAAATCCACTTCAATCAGTGGAGATGAAGGGGAGAAGACAGGTTAAAGAAGGATTTTTAAGCCTTTAGACAATTGAAACATTGTGTATCTTTGCCATTCAGAGGGTGAACGGGCAAGACAAAAGATTTAAGTGCCTTTGAACGGGGTATGGTAGTAGGTGCCAGGCTCACCGGTTTGTGTCAAGAACTGCAACACTGCTGGGTTTTTCACACTCAACAGTTTCCTGTGTGTATCAAGAATGTCCCCTTTTGTACTCCCTGTTCACCCATGACTGCATGGCCAGGCACGACTCCAATACCATCATTAAGTTTGCCGACAAGACAACAGTGGTAGGCCTGATCAACCACAACGATGAGACAGCCTATATGTCAGAGAGGAGGTCAGAGACCTGGCCGTGTGGTGCCAGGATAACAACCTCTCCCTTAACGTGATCAAGACAAAGGAGATGATTGTGGACTACAGGAAAAGGAGGACCGAGCACGCTCCCATTCTCATCGATAAGGCTGTAGTGGAGCAGGTTGAGAGCTTCAAGTTCCTTGGTGTCCACATCACCAACAAACTATCATGGTCCAAACACACCAAGACAGTCGTGAAGAGGGCATGAAAAAGCCTATTCCCCCTCAGGAGACTGAAAAGATTTGCCATGGGTTCTCAGATCTTCAAGTTCTACAGCTGCACCTTCGACAGCATCCTGACTGGTTGCATCACTGCCTGGTATGGCAACTGCTCGGCCTCCGACTGCAAGGCACTACAGAGGGTAGTGCGTACGGCCCAGTACATCACTGGGGCCAAGCTTCCTGCCATCCAGGATCTCTATACCAGATGGTGTCAGAGGAAGCCCCCCCCCCCTCTCTCTTTTACGCTGCTGCCACTCTGTTTATTATCTATGCACAGTCACATTAACTCTACCAACATGAGCAGTTGAAGTCAGAAGTTTACATACACCAAAGCCAAATACATTTAAACTCAGTTTTTCACAATTCCTGACATTTAATCCTGGTAAACATTCCCCGTCTTAGGTCAGTTAGGATCACCACTTTATTTTAAGAATGTGAAATGTCAGAATAATAGTAGAGAGAATGATTTATTTCAGTTTTTTTATTTATTTCATCACATTCCCAGTGGGTCAGAAGTTTACATACACTCAATTAGTATTTGGTATCATTGCCTTTGAATTGTTTAACTTGGGTCAAACGTTTTGTGTAGCCTTCCATAAGCTGCCCACAATAAGTTCGGTGAATTTTGGCCCATTCCCCCTGACAGAGCTGATGTAACCGAGTCAGGTTTGTAGGCCTCCTTGCTTGCACACGCTTTTTCAGTTCTGCCCATACATTTTCTATGGGATTGAGGTCAGGGCTTTGTGATAGCCACTCCAATACCTTGACTTTGTTGTCCTTAAGCCATTTTTCATCAACTTTGGAAGTATGCTTGGGGTCATTGTCCATTTGGAAGACCCATTTGTGACCAAGCTTTAACATCCTGACTGATGTCTTGAGATGTTGCTTCAATATATCCACATCATTTTCCTACCTCATGATGCCATCTATTTTGTGAAGTGCACCAGTCCCTCCTGCAGCAAAGCACCCCCACAACATGATGCTGCCACCCCTGTGCTTCACGGTTGGGATGATGTTCTTCGACTTGCAAGCCTCCCCCTTTTTCCTCCAAACATAACAATTGTCATTATGGCCAAAAAGTTATATTTTTGTTTCATCAGACCAGAGGACATTTCTCCAAAAAGTACGATATTTGTCCACATGTGCAGTTGCAAACCGCAGTTTGGCTTTTTTGTGGTGGTTTAGAGCAGTGGCTTCTTCCTTGCTCAGGGGCCTTTCAGGTTATGTCGATATAGGACTCTTTTTCCTGTGGATATAGATACTTTGGTTCCTGTTTCCTCCAGCATCTTCACTCGGTCCTTTGCTGTTGTTTTGGGATTGATTTGCACTTTTCGCACCAAAGTGAGTTCACCTCTAGGAGATAGAATGCGTCTTTTTTCTGAGCGGTATGACAGCTGCGTGGTCCCATGGTGTATATACTTGCGTACTATTGTTTGTACAGATGAACGTGGTACCTTCAGGCATTTGGAAATTGCTCCCAAGGATGAACCAGACTTGTGGAGGTCTACAATTTTTTTCTGAGGTCTTGGCTGATTTATTTTGATTTTCCCATGATGTCAAGCAGAGGCACTGAGTTTGAGGGTAGGCCTTGAAATACATCCACAGGTCCACCTCCAACATGGGCCAGCTTTCTTGTGAAAAGCTTTCGACACCTCGTAGAGTCCATGCCCCGACGAATTGAGGCTGTTCTCAGGGCAAAAGGTGGGGTGGAACTCTATATTAGGAAGGTGTTCCTAATGTTTGGTATACTCAGTGTACCCATTGATTCTTGAAGACTATAACTTGTACTGTAAATGCCTCATGAGCTTAGTTCAACAGTTGTACCCCATCAGAACCCAGAATACCCCAGAATACAAGCTTGTTTTACTCCAATGTTTGTAAACAATGTAAATGTAAACAAACACTGTTTAGCCTTAAAAAAAATGGTTTCAACTGTAATTTTGATATCATGGATGGTCAGTCCTTGCATCTGTCTATGAATTTGGAGGGCACCCAGGCCCCCCCAGCCCCGGGCGGGGTGTGCGCTTTGTTATTGCTTCAATTAAGGATTCTAGCTTTAAGTGCCTCAGTTCTAGTCCACCTGGACCAGTAATTAATTGAAGTGAAGAGTCATTTGAATGGATTACCACAGACCATCTATGATTAGCCCATGAAAGATGGAGTTCTAGAGGGAGCCTTTAGGTGGACACATAAAGTGATCATAAAACAACATTATAGAGTCAGCCATTGATGCTTCTCAAACTCGGCAGAGAGGGAAGTTAACCCTTTCTTTCCCATTCTTCAAAGGCATGCTCTCATGCAAGCTGCTGTTGTGACTTGCAAACTGAAACATATATAGGCCTTGTTCCTGTGGAGATTTTTCCGTCCCTGCGTTCCAGTAATGCGAAGATAGAAATGATCAGTGCTCTCAAGGGCGGAACGAAATAGAATGCCTGTTTATTTCTCAGTCATTCTATTTCATTCAGCCCCGAGAGCAGTGATCAGACCTGCTTATGTGCTCCGCAGGCACTATTAATGATTACGATAGCGCCATATCACCATGGTAATGTCTTAAATGCAGTGTGACATTATAAAACCAAAGTGGGGTATCGTTGCTTACTATTTTACTGTGACCTTGCCACAAGATGGATGAAGCATGCCGTATTCCTCATGAGGGGATCGTCCATATTGAAAAGGGTAAATGGTTGGTTTACACTTCATGATTAATAATGAGTGTGATTAGTGTCGCGGCGCAAACTAGCTTGTTAATGGAGGCTGGCGCAGCCTGCTCCACAGCGAATTAGCATTGGGAGAGGCAATCATGGGGAAAATGAATGTAAGTTAAAACAGGGAGATGGATGCCGTGTTGAGAGACAGCTGTCACCCATTTATTACAGACACCCCTGACGATTCTCTCCTCACCGCTGACTGTAAGCTGTGACTAGGTTGCCCTGCGTGGAACTTTGTGTTCTCTGTTCCATCACATCCCATTCACGTTGAAGCTAGCTAGCCAGCCCAGTTGACCTTCAAGTCATGTCAAGCTCCCGGATAGAGATTGAACGGTTGGTTGGGGGGTGGGGCTTTGTAATATTGTGACAATTGGAAATCCATTTAACATGTGAATATCTGATGCTCTGATTCACATAATGAGTGACGGATTGCACAAGGAATGTTTAATTTACTCGCATAGTACATGAGATTGAAGAATTGCCTTCACTTCACTTTGTAGCGTACTCAGGCGAGGAAAGGAACGGTACAGGCTTTGGTTTATCTTTTACAGCTCACAACAAAAGCTTAGACCTGAGGCCACTCACCTTTAAAGTAGGATCTTTGACCATCTGTTTTTATGCCTCCCCTCCCCCACACTCATCAAGAGGTGCAATTCCTTTTTTAATTCTATTTTTTTATTTATTTAACTAGGCAAGTCAGTTAAGAACAAATTCTTATTTACAATGACGGCCTGTTAACTGCCTTGTTCAGGGGCAGAACGACAGATTTCTACCTTGTCGGCTCGGGGATTCAATCTAGCAACCTTTCGGTTACTGGCCAAACGCTCTAACCACTAGGCTACCTGCCGCCCCTTTGAAGATGTATTTGTAACATTTACTATTCAATCTTGTGTTGTAAGAACACTGAGAATTGTTCTGCTGAAGTTGTCTGCCAGTTGCTGAGACTGTGTATGAAAACACATTGAAGGAACAATTGGGCATACCTGTACTTAAAACCATGAATAAAATTTGGTGAGACCCTATTGGTCATAGCTGCTGTTGGTGACTTGTTACTATTGTCTCAGACATAAACCACTGTTAAATAAGTCTGTTTTGTAAGTAATGTATGGCAACACTGAACATGACTCAAAAGGCACAGTTCTCTGAAGGAGAACATTATTCTCCTTAACTGCCTGAGAACAGGCTATTGACCAGACGGAGAGATGTGTGTTGATGTTTTCTAATGTAATGTGATCTTGCGTTGAGAATTTCCTTGAAATAGCTTGAAAGGGTTGAAAAAAACTATTTTGGAAACTGTTTGTGCTGAATGTACAGTACTTGAAGAAAGAACATATCATAGACTGTCTCCCTTTTACAGGCTTCATTTTACATGTCTAGGCTGCCGTAGTGATGGTTTTCAGATGTTTGCAGTGATCTCAGTGATAACTGGATTGTGGGAGGTGAGATAGTAGACTGTGTGAAGTGGAAAAAGTGCCATCTACTGGCAGAAGAATCCTTTTTTAAGTTTGAACACTGGTTATCCTACTCCCTTTTTCCTCACACCAGGGCTTAGTCAACCCTTGGCTCTAACAATAGCTTACTATTTTGGCAAACACTTCAATGACTAATCTGCCTTTTCAGAGTTCAAATTGGTATGAAAGACTACATTTCTACTGTCCAATCTTTACATACTGTAGTTAGCTCATCAATGTAATATGAACGGATGAGTACAGTCATTCCGTGTCTAAATTCACTTCAGCCTAAATCCCACCACATACTGTGCTGTATAGCGGATGCTTACCCCCAAGGGAGACTCTTATTTGAAATAATACTGATGATCAATGGAAGAAAGCTACAGTTCAGGCTTCTCATTTCCCTGCAAGTTTCAAACCTGCATCTTGAATGGGTCCTGGATTATTTTGACGAGGATAACTCAGTTCACAAGGCTTTCTTTTAGAAGTAGCCTAAAGGCACCAGTCTCTGTATCCCATCCAATCCATTTTGGATCAGGCTCCATTTAGCGTGACTAATTGAAACCTTAATTAATTTGGGCGAGTGCCCTGTCTGCTCAAAGGATTGGGTCTGGGACAAAGTTCAGAGGAGAGCGCTCTGACTGAGTTAAGAGGACCTTAGAGAGGACTCCCATATTGCTCTATAAGGGTAATTGTGTCAAAAGTAATTAGAGAATGGCATCCAATCTAGTCTTGATCTTTACATCTATACCTGAGCCTCTCCTTCCGAATAGATTCGATTATAGTTGCTGACTATAAGCCAGCATTCTCCCCGCTGGAGCCTCCCTAAAACACATTCTGCACTGTAAGCTGGTTTATACTTCATCAGACATGCACTACAGATACATGTCATGACTATCAACTCGAATCGGATCATGACATCAAACGACAAAATAAACTGCTTTCAGACCGTCCAGGAGTGGCCCCCGCCATGGAGCCATCAATCCTAGCATTCTGTGATTATTACAGCGAGTGTGGAAGGAGTATTTAAGAAAATAACCTGTCTTTTGTATTAGTCTGTCTCTTTCTGTATCTGCACCTTCTTGTCTCTCAACTATTTATGTAACAGGCAAAGACCTTGAATGTGTCACTGTGTGAACAAAACAGCTATAGGACCTGATTGTGCACCATGTCTCTGAAGTGAACCGTATTGTAACTCGGTTCAAGGGAACTCAACAAAAATACTCGATAGCTAATTCAATTCAGAACATTATTAATCGAGGGATCATTACAGCACATGTACCCTTTGTACACTTCCTACAGTATTCATATTTTACAATGGACACAGCTCCCGGATACACTTTATTATTAATGTTGTTGAGGCAATTATTAAAGAGTAAGTCTCAAAATTACAGAACAAGCATTTGTTTGAAATCTTTTGTGAAGTTGGTTTAGATATATTTCAGTATTATGGAGACTTTTTTTTTTCTTTGCATAACTCAAAATATTCAATTTTACTCTACTGCACAAAAGTAGCCCTCCTAACTTCATATTGTAATGTGAAGTAACTCCAGTAAGTGCATAAACATGTTAGAAATATTAATACATGGCACTTACACTGTATGTATAATTGTTAGTGTGAGTAGCTGTCAGGCCATGAAGGCACCAGCCACTGGGAATACAAAATGGCATGACACCTGCCAGAGGAACACTTGCCGTTGGTTGGTTGGGTATTGGTGACTCCATCATCCCTGTTTGTGAGGGAACCTGTGGATCACTGTGGGTGGGCGGATGGAGGGTGCAGCTTCCACAGACAGGCTGCTGCTGTGGAAGAAGACATGCTGCCAGGGAAGGGAACTGCTGTATATCGAACCAGAAGGGTGCCGGCATAGCTGTGACATTACTTGGGAGGGCTTTAACTTAAGCACTTGATTCTTTTATTTCACAGGGAATGTAGCATCGCATTTGATGTCTGTTCTGCCTTTTACGTGAGGTAGCATCTGCTCATACACAGCCTCACAAAATGCTCATCCCATTATCAATGACTTTTTGGGAGAACATTCAAATGGACAATAGCAATAAAAATGCAAATGCTGACAAGTTTTAGCGGAACATTTTGTGACAGATACATTTTACCAGCAGTCAGCATTTAAATTATTTTTAAACTGTTGCATCACTCCCATCTTAACTGAGATAATATCCTTACCACCAGCATGTTCTTGCCTACCTCCCCTCTCAGAGTATAACTTTACTATTCATTATTTAGTGATACTGTATGCCAGACATCCTACCCATCAGTTCAGTATAGCTTAACCTTAACTAAAAAAAAAATCACTTCCATATTGTCCTCTCTGGAATATATACCATGTCAAATTCTTTCATTTCAAAAGACGAAAAACTATTTTATTCCCCAACATAGCCATCTCACTAGACGGCTTTCAATGTTTCCATTTTGCCTCCAACCTTCCTATTTCCATCGCTTTCTCCAGCCGAGAGTCTGAGGCTTTCTGTATAGATCAAATGTGGCCAGTGGAATAGTCTGACAAGCCCAATGTCCTTGCTGCCACTGTGCTTCTCAATGATTGATTCCATTCCTTACTATCTCATCCAATCCTGAAGCTTTCCTTCATTCCGTTGCTGACTGCTATCATCTGCTACTCATATCTTCTATGTTTGGGAATGGAGGTTAGAGATATTGTACAGTATCTCCATAGTGACAAGGAGATGTAGCCTATCATGCACAGTCACAAACATAGATTATTCTGAACATGCTTCTTGTACTGAAATGACTACAGTACCCTAGCAGAATGACTAAGTAGATTGTATTTCCTTATCTGTTGCTAAGTCGGAGGATACAGTATATTCAGTAAGCACTACAGGTATTTCCATCTTCAACTCTACTGAATCAGATGTCTGCGTCGCCAAGTATTGAGGAGTCGTATTACAAGCTGAAAGGAAATGCTCAGATAATTATTTAAGAGAAGTTGAAATATACACAAAGTAGAAAATACGCGCACTGCAGAATACTGTATGAAACTAAAGTAAAACAAATAAATACATATAATGGCTCACTACCTGTGGAGTCTTATGCTAATGCTTCTATGTTCCACTTCTTAACTCCCAAGCCAACTTTTAATAAAGATGCATTACACATCATGGTGGCGGCTGCAGGACCATATGTGTTTATGATACAGCTGCCACAGCACTATTATCAGGCAGGATGGGTTTCTTTATGGGTGATGTATTGGAGAGGGACGGTGACCTCTGAGGGCTGCCAAGGTCAGAGTGAATCAGATGCGCCATGTCTATTATTGGCATAGTTCCTTGTCACCACAGACTGGGAGAGCATTGGGGGTTGATATGTGTAATGCAGTTCTCTGGTTCTCTGGAGCTTTTAAAGCTGAATAGTGACTTGCAACAATTAGCCTAAGAGTCCAGACTGCAGTTCCATTATTGGCGTACATATAAAACGTAAACAACCATACAAAGCCATTATCATAAGACATGCAGCATGAAATATTCTGTCAGGGAATTGTGATTAGTATTTAAAAAGATAAAGAAGAGCAATTTGCTGGTGTATTCATATAAAAAATATATTTTTTTTCTCCCCAAACAAACAGTGCTTTTGCCTTGAACATTATGTGTGTTGTTTTTTAACATGTCTACAAATCATCAACAATAGATTGCCAAAGTACCTTCCTTATCTCCCAACATTCCATGTATTAATCAATACTTAAAATACCACAACTTAATATGTACATTATATACAGTAACTCCACTGAGTGCTGATAATGTAAAATGCTTGGCACAAGGACTACAGACTGTGTGCGGAAGAATCTGGAAGGATTCAAGGAAACAACAAATACATCTCTGAAATAAGCCCTACATGTTGGCTATTTCACAGCTTCTCCCCACATTCTGCAATGTTATGTTGATGTGGGTACTTGGTCCTTGGGCAGGTGAGTCACAGTGTCACAGACAGTGTACTCTGCTGTAGTGGTTCCAGGTGCTGTTGGGATTTCAACAGAGAGAATCTCTTCGCTACGTTAAAAGTCCTGAACAGTCATTCTGAAAAGTTCTGAAGAGTACTCATGGCTAACTACCAGGAAGTTTGAAAAGACGGGCTGAGTGGGCGGAGAGCTTATATTCGCGAGCTCACCTTGACTGACAGCTCTTTGAAACACCTATGTCAAACAACTTGGATGCAGTGAGCAGTGTTGCAGTAAAATCATTTCAAGCTAATTTGGTGATACACAAAGCAACTCAAACAACATTGAAATTGCATCAATGATATACACTGCTCAAAAAAATAAAGGGAACACTTAAACAACACAATGTAACTCCAAGTCTCTGGATAAGAGCGTCTGCTAAATGACTAAAATGTAAGTCAATCACACTTCTGTGAAATCAAACTGTCCACTTAGGAAGCAACACTGATTGACAATACATTTCACATGCTGTTGTGCAAATGGAATAGACAACAGGTGGAAATTATAGGCAATTAGCAAGACACCCCCAATAAAGGAGTGGTTCTGCAGGTGGGGACCACAGACCACTTCTCAGTTCCTATGCTTCCTGGCTGATGTTTTGGTCACTTTTGAATGCTGGCGGTGCTTTCACTCTAGTGGTAGCATGAGACGGAGTCTACAACCCACACAAGTGGCTCAGGTTGTGCAGCTCATCCAGGATGGCACATCAATGCGGGCTGTGGCAAGAAGGTTTGCTGTGTCTGTCAGCGTAGTGTCCAGAGCATGGAGGCGCTACCAGGAGACAAGCCAGTACATCAGGAGACGTGGAGGAGGCCGTAGGAGGGCAACAACCCAGCAGCAGGACCGCTACCTCCGCCTTTGTGCAAGGAGGAGCAGGAGAAGCACTGCCAGAGCCCTGCAAAATGACCTCCAGCAGGCCACAAATGTGCATGTGTCTGCTCAAACGGTCAAAAACAGACTCCATGAGGGTGGTATGAGGGCCCGACGTCCACAGGTGGGGGTTGTGCTTACAGCCCAACACCATGCAGGACGATTGGCATTTGCCAGAGAACACCAAGATTGGCAAATTCGCCACTGGCGCCCTGTGCTCTTCACAGATGAAAGCAGGTTCACACTGAGCACGTGACAGACGTGACAGAGTCTGGAGACGCCGTGGAGAACGTTCTGCTGTCTGCAACATCCTCCAGCATGACCGGTTTGGCGGTGGGTCAGTCATGGTGTGGGGTGGCATTTCTTTGGGGGGCCGCACAGCCCTCCATGTGTTCGCCAGAGGTAGCCTGACTGCCATTAGGTACCGAGATGACATCCTCAGACACCTTGTGAGACCATATGCTGGTGCGGTTGGCCCTGGGTTCCTCCTAATGCAAGACAATGCTAGACCTCATGTGGCTGGAGTGTGTCAGCAGTTCCTGAAAGAGGAAGGCATTGATGCTATGGACTGGCCCGCCCGTTCCCCAGACCTGAATCCAATTGAGCACATCTGGGACATCATGTCTCGCTCCATCCACCAACGCCACGTTGCACCACAGACTGTCCAGGAGTTGGCGGGTGCTTTAGTCCAGGTCTGGGAGGAGATCCCTCAGGAGACCATCCGCCACCTCATCAGGAGCATGCCCAGGCATTGTAGGGAGGTCATACAGGCACGTGGAGGCCACACACACTACTGAGCCTCATTTTGACTTGTTTTAAGGACATTACATCAAAGTTGGATCAGCCTGTAGTGTGGTTTTCCACTTTCATTTTGAGTGTGACTCCAAATCCAGACCTCCAGGGGTTGATAAATTGGATTTCCATTGATTATTTTTGTGTGATTTTGTTGTTAGCACATTCAACTATGTAAAGAAAAAAGTATTTAATAAGATTATTTCTTTCATTCAGATCTAGGATGTGTTGTTTAAGTGTTCCCTTTATTTTTTTGAGCAGTATATATATATATATATATATATATATATATATATATATATATATATATATATATATATATATATATTTTTATACATCTCCCATTTGGCATGTTTCTTTTGATGCCGTTCATAGCAACACTGACAGATGTGTTGACTTGACAACTGCGTCTGAGTTTTGAACGACAACCCCCATTTTTTGTTCCATGTTGGCTGAAGACCTAGTTAGCCAGTAACTAGCTAACACCAGATACAGATGACAGGTGAAACATAAGTATCTTTGCCGTAGATAAATAGGGTAAACTCTTAATTATATTTGCTGACACCTTAGTCAAGCTATTTATACCACGCCCCTCTGCAAACACACCGATGTTGGTTACAAGCCGGTACTTATTTCCATTAGGTAAGAGAATATCATGTTACCATTGGTGTATTAAAATGAGAGTTAAGGTGATGTCACCTTGTCCCCTTAATAATGATTCAAAGTGTTTGACATGGGGGAGGGGACCGGTAACTTTATGATCAAACTTTGTCAATGTAGAAGCAACAGTCATTTTTCATACTTTGGTCATCATATTTTAATCTGGTTTCCTTCAAATATCATCCAATTTCATGAAAAACATGATTTTGACTGTTCATGACCTTTAAGCTCAGGCCCCCAGGTGTTCTATGTCTCCCACCAATCTGTTTTTGGCCACGCTGACATTTGTTTTTGGCCAAGCTGGATATCACACAGTGTCAGTGTTCTGTCCCTAAACACGCCATGTAACCTCACAGGTTCCTGGACGGATAAAAAAGTTTACGTGTAATTTGATGGACTTGAGTAGAGAAAAAGGAGGAGACAGTGAATCATTCTGCTTATATCCTCTTAATGAGAGTGCTGAGGCAGGGTTAGCTGTCACTCAGAACCCTGGTTCTCCCACGGCATAATTTGATTGAGGAACTCCACTCGGTTTCAGAAGGTTAATTGGTGGGGTAGAAAGCTGCGTTGGCAGAGCAAAGTAATTGACAAGAAGAGGAAATTAGTGCCGTTGTTCCTGTACACGCATAGTTAGCAGACGTGAACTTCATGCACTGATTTTACCTCACAGACAGCCCCTATATACAGTATGACACAACATGTACTGACAACAGCAGCAGGACGGTGCAGCAGGCAAACGGAACATGTCAATACAAACACTCAGGCTTTACAATATGTGCTCCGTCTAGCGTCACACTTAAAGGGATAGTTCACTTAAAATACAAAATGACACATTGGTTTTCTTACCCTGTAAGTAGTCTATGGACAAGGTATGACAGGAATCCATGCTTTGGTTTTATTTCCCTGGTACCATTTCTAAATGCTAACCTTTTAGCATTTTTGGCACAAATCCCATTCAAGTCATGGTACCGATATCATCATTTTTTTGCGCATCATGTCCAAATCACACGAAAGTATCGAAATTGATTGTGAAGCTTAACAAAGTCACATAGATTATTTGAATACATTGTGCGAAAAATGCTAATATCAGTACCATGACTTGAATGGGATTTGTGCCACAAATGCTAAAACGTTGGAAAGAATGCCAGGGAAACTAAACCAAAGCATGGGTTGCTGCCAAACCTTGTCCAAAGACTGCTTACAGCGTAAGGAAACCAATATGTAATTTCATAATTTGGGTGAACTATCCATGTAAGACTGTACAGTAGATCCCAGTTTAGCCTGCCATGTCTTGAGTCAGCAGCAGAAGAGGTGTCGGCATACATCCTCCTGCCTACCGGCAGCTGGTGGGCTCAAAGGCCAGAGAAGTGAGTGCTGAGTTGATGGTCTGGAAAATTGCAATAAAACCTGCAGGTATTATCCCAAGTTGTATCTTACTCTTACATGAACGGAATTAAATTAAACTGTAAGTGTTGGTTGTGCTCTCCTTGTTCTTATGACAAATACAGGCTGTCTACAACCTAATTGTTTTCTCATTGGATTCGTTCTACTGTTGTTGGTTTAGACAATTCTGACAATACCTCAATTGGTTTGTCGGTTTGTAATAGGCTTTAGTATAATTTAATTTTCTACAAGTTTACTCAATACAAGTCTGTGGCATATTGCACAATTATTGTTGGGACAAATCCATAACTTTTTAGTTTGTTTATGTTGCAAACCAATGAATGTTGTTAAAGGAAGGTTTTGTATATTAGATCTACAGTTTCAGACCATTATATTTTAGTTTTTTTGCTCATAGTACCAACTGAGCAAACTGTCCGAAGTGCTTTCATACCGCAGTTCCCAATAACTCCACCTTGGATATGACTTTAGCTCTAAAAGCTCTATCCATTAAGGCTACTGCTTCCATCAGTGCACACTGTAATTCTAAGCCATTCTCCATGGCTTATCATTTTTTTTTAAAGGGCCATCCAGAATGGAGTTTGTGCTTTGTAATGAGATTTTTTGCTCCCTGGAAAGGTGAGAATCGTACTAGGTCATCAGCCTGTGGAAGGACTCGATCCACTGAAGAACAATTGAGTGTGGTATTGGGAATTTACAAGAGATGCCAGAGCAGTAAGTCATTTAAAGTTTTACAAAGCATCACACTGTCAGGAATACCAAATAGCCTGTTGTAGAATAGAACATTTGTGTCAAATTCAAATTCTCGAGGTCTGGACTTACATAGTTGACCTCAACCCTTGGCCCTTAAGCTCTTAATTAGCCCAATCATTCACTATTTAAGCAAATGTTCTACCTTGAAAATGACCAAATACACTACACTTAAGCTAGATTTATGACGGAGGTGGATGTATGAAATGCTAATATATGTGGCTAATTGGCTATTTAGAGTAATTAGCTGGGGGGAGATGGAAACAGGCATGCAAAAGGGTATGCACAGTTTCACCCTCATTTGGGTGGGGCAAGTGGAGCTGTTTTCAGCAACTTAAAAAGTGCTTTCCCAGTAGATATGCATTTGAAATAGATTCCGCACAAATGGTCAACATTTACATATATTACATCCTGATGAAAGGATAACTGTTGCTCTTTAGGATTCCCCCTGTGGGAAAGAGTTGTGTAAGGCTGCGTTTACACAGGCAGCACAATTCTGATCTTTTTCTACTAATTGGTCTTTTGAACAATGAGATCAGCTCTTTGCCAACAATTGGACAAAATATCAGTATTGGGCTGCCTGTGTAAACGCAGCCTTACTTCCTTCTTCCAGCACTTCATACAGATGCAAGATCTTAATTTGATCACCCAGTTGCAGGAGAACGTTCCTGCAATGCAGGAGAACGTTCCTGCAATGCAGAAAATGTAAAACGTGTAGTGTATTTCAGGTTTAAAAAGGCTTCTGAAGATTGTAATTGCCACTTTGAAATTTCAGACTTGATTTTCCCTTACGAAAAATGTATCAACCCCTACAAAAATATAGATTAATTATAATCCACATAATAATCCACATTTCCTGTTGCTGCAGGATTATGTTCCTGCTGTAGAAAACTGACTCAAATTAAGATCCTACGTCTTTATGCATTGGTTGACCATTTTCCCTTGCTGCTGTCCATCATGCTGAAGTTGTTAGTTGGTTTGTAGTGCACTGTCCATACATAGTACAAGCGTGTCATTCCACCACAACCACCATCCCCCAACACCACCACAGGATATACCGTATGTGACAACACTGAAAAACAATCTAGCAAAACATTAAGAAAACTGGTATAGTTCTTGCTACATGTCCTTTTCTGCCCCTGCTGTAGAAGGTCAGGAGTACTGCATTTCAAGTGGTTTCAAAGAATGTCTGAAGAGCACGTTGAGAGCACGAACCTGGAAATTGTGTGCATCTCCACATACACAACTTAATCATTACTTATTTCCTTTATTCGTTTTCGTCACGTTTTTGATCACTGCGGTGACATTCATTCTTTTCCATTGAGATAAATACCATTGTGAAAGCTTTTCCTGGATGAATTTATATGAGGCGACTCCAATTGTCATGGGGAAAGAAAAGGGCTTTGTCTGAAAAACAATTCAAATCACAGAGCTGCGGCACAATACCCCTCACTTATCAGGGAAGTAAAGTTAGATATAAACTCATTAGTGTGCAGTGCCTTGCAGCTGTCTGTGCTCCTGTACGAGGCCCTTTTTCTGAAGAGGCTTGGCATGTCCACAAAGTATGCCATTGATGCCACAAAGGAAGCAAGCACATTTCCAAACAAACAGGATTGGGGGCTAGGGAGAACATTCCAGGCAATTCCAGGCAATATTCCTTTTAGTAATTAATGCATGACTTTAATATCCTTGGATATAGCTGAAGCATGCATCCACCTCCTCCCTTTGTCTCCAAAGCAATTCAGTACCTCAGTGAGCACAATGTTTTTCTTCCCCAAGATAAGCAGTTCCATTTCAGCTCAATTGATTCTCCACTTCTATTTGCCCATCTTTACCTTTTTCATTCTTTCCCAGCAAGAAGCGCATGCATTTTCAATGACATCAAATAAAGGGCAGTCATTGGGAGGGATGAGGACGGTCTCAGGGGACTGAGGCACCGGCACCATCCGAAAGAGAAAGACGGAGCAAGATATAAAGACGAACAGCAGAGACGGGGGGGTGAGGCCTTGGACACATAGACATGAGAGGGAGATAACATGACTATATATAGCAGTACAGACATGACCAGATTAAACTGAGAATCCAGTCTCGCTGTGTCCTTCTGACCAATACAGGCTGTCTAATACAATTTGCAAATGTGTGTTTTCCTCCGAGAGAGCAAGAGAGAGGGAGAGACAGAGACAGAGAGAGAGATACAGAAAGAGAGAGAGACAGTGAGAGACATTGAAAGAGAGATAGTGAGAAAGAGAGACAGAGAGACAGAGAGACTGTGGGAGACAGAGAGAGAGAGATAGGATACAGTATGACAGCTTTACATACAGTATACCTCATTGGGAGACAGTTGCACTTGTTACTGTATCTGTTTCATCCACAAGGCTTATGGGAGATTCTGTCATGTCTTTGCCTTGAAGCCCTGGCTCGCCGCTGCGGAGGAGAGAACCCCAGAGGCTCGGCATATGAGAGTAGAAGCCGGTCTCGCAATCACAGACTTGAATTCAGTGCATTGAAAGACTTCCCTTCAAGGTAACATGAGCTCTCAGCTTCCGAAGCACCCTTGTCTGCCCCCTCCTATCAAACAGTAATGCTAGTTGGCCTCACAGTTACGCTGTGTTATGTCAGTTGTCATATGGTAAACATTGGGTCTATGTATTGCCCCAATATGTTAATTGTAGGAACTTTGAAGGCAACTACTTACAACAAAGATCAAATAGCATCTACACTCTTGAGTTAAACATCAATTGAAAAAAGTATTTCCTCAACGCTGACTGCTTATGGAGAATTCAGTATCTCTCTCATAAAATCCATCAATAACATATTCAATGCAGAAAGTGTAGCTATGTAAGTGTATGAAAGTGCCCTGAGCAAGCAGAACAGTGGGAATTTACAACAACTTAATGTATGACCATTGAATCAGGGTGTCATTAGTTGTTCATAGGGGATGACAAGAAAATCCATCATTACCCTGTATGCAGCAGGGCCCCAATGGGAACAAGTAGACTGGGGAATGGCTGCCTGGGCTGCCTGGGTGTCCACTGGGAGAGGAGCTTGGCTCTGATGCCCTGGGTGTTCTGGCCTACTGCCCTCAGGGCTACACTACCACTGGACCATAGAGATTGCTGCCAATGGGGATTGCTGCCAATGGAGATTGCTGCCAATGGGGAAAGAGACCAGGGCTGCAAATAGACCTATAGGCTCTTATGAGGACGAACATGCTATGCTGCCCTAACTGCCTTAAACTCATTTTTAGTATGTGACACGTTTTACAAGCATTTCACTACACCAGCAATAACATCTGCTAAACACATGTATGTGACAAATAACAACGTTTGATTTGATTTAGGTGAAACTAATGCATACACATGGATTCCAATGTTGGTTGTTCTTTTCCCACCATCTCCAATGTCATGATTGTGTGTAGAGACGGACCAAGGCGCAGCATGCTCCACATCTTTTATTTAAAGAAACTCATAAAACAAAAGGAAACAAACAACAAACCGTGACGACAGAGATGCTACATGCACTTACTCAAAATAAGATTCCACAAAACACAGTGGGGAAATGGCTGCCTAAATATGATCCCCAATCAGAGACAACGATAAACGGCTGCCTCTGATTGGGAACCATACCAGGCCAACATAGAAATAAAACAACCTAGATTACCCACCCTAGTCACACCCCGACCTAACCAACATAGAGAATAAAAAGCTCTCTATGGTCAGGGCGTGACAGTACCCCCCCCCCAAAGGTGCGGACTCTGGCCGCAAAACCTGACTCTATAAGGGAGGGTCCGGGTGGGCATCTAGCATCGGTGGTGGCTCCGGTGCGGGGCGAAGTACCCACTCCGCTCTTGGATCCGCCCCCATCGGTGGCGGCTCTGGTGCGGGACTTTGGCCCTGCCCAGACCACGGGTCCGGCCTTGGAGCCGGGTAGAATGCCGTGCCCGGATTGGGCCTCGGCGCAGAGGAAGGCTCCGGCCATGGAGCTGAGTTGGCCGCCGTGCCTGGACTGGGCACTGGCGCAGAGGAAGGCTCTGGCCTTGGAGCGGGACTGGACACCATGCGTAGACTTGGCACCGGCGCAGAGGAAGGCTCCGGCCATGGAGCTGGACTGGGCATTGGCGCAGAGGAGGGCTCCGGCCTGTGGACCGTTGCAGGAGGCTCCGGACTGTGGACCCTCTCAGGAGGCTCCGGACTGTGGACCGCCTCTGGAGGCTCCGGACTGTGGACCGCCTCTGGAGGCTCCGGACTGTGGACCGCCTCTGGAGGCTCCGGACTGTGGACCGCCTCTGGAGGCTCCGGACTGTGGACCGCCTCTGGAGGCTCCGGACTATGGACCGTCGCCGGAAGCTCTGGACTGGGAACCGTCACCGGAAGCTCTGGACTGGGAACCGTCGCCGGAAGCTCTGGACTGGGAACCGTCGCCAGAAGCTCTGGACTGGAAACCGTCGCCGGAAGCTCTGGACTGGGAACCGTCGCCGGAAGCTCTGGACTGGGAACCGTCGCCGGAAGCTCTGGACTGGGAACCGTCGCCGGAAGCTCTGGACTGGGAACCGTCGCCGGAGGCTCTGGACTGGGAAGGCGCACTGGAGGCCTAATGCGTGGGGCCGGTACAGGTGGCACCGAACTGGTGACACGCACCTCAGGACGAGTGCGGGGAGATGGCAGAGGACGTACTGGACTGTGAAGATGCACTGGAGGCCTGTTGCGTGGAGCTGGCACAGGGCGTACCGGGCTGTGGAGGCGCACTGGATGTCTGGAGCGCAGAGCTGGCACAATGTGTCCTGGACAGATGATAACCTTCGCACGGCAAGTGTGGGGGTTTGGCACAGGACGTACTGGGCTGTGGAGGCGCACTGGAGGTCTGGAGCGTAGAGCTGGTACAACGTGTCCTGGACAGATGACAACCTTCGCAGGGCAAGTGCGGGGGGCTGGCACTGGACGCACTGGGCTGTGGAGGCGCACTGGAGACACGGTCCATAGAACCAGCACACATTGTACCGGAACAATGACAGGCTCCTCAAAGCGAATGCGGAGAGCTGCCACAGGACGTACTGGGCTATGGAGGCGCACTGGAGACCTGGTGCGTGGAGCCGGCACAGATGGTACCGGACAGATGACACGCTCCTCAGGACGAATACAGGGAGCTGACACAGGTGGCATCGGACGGCTAACACGCTCATCAGGGCGAATGTCTTGCCTCCCCAGCCAAACCAACAGCTCTTCCGCTTCACTCTCTTCACATTTCGCCAATCACTCCTCGAAGGTCTCTATTTCACCCCTCCGTTCACTCTCTCTCAATCTATCCATCACTTCCTCCATGGTCTCTAACTCACCCCTCAGCGTCGCCGACCACCCCGTGTTCCCCCCCAAAACATTTTTTGGAAGGGCTGCTTCTTGGGCCTATGTTGTGGCCGCGAGCCCCGATGTCGTCGATTCTCCTCCTTCGCTGCTTCCGCCTGCTTCCATGGCAGGCTTTTGTCTCCTGCCATTATTTTGTCCCAAGTCCAGGATGTCCTCCACTCCTGGCTTTCCTCCCAGGCCCAGGATCCCTGCTCCTCCTGGGCACGCTGCTTGGTCCGTGGGTGGTGGGATCTTCTGTCACGATTGTGTGTAGAGACGGACCAAGGCGCAGCGTGCTCTGAGTTCCACATCTTTTATTTAAAGAAACGAATAAAACAAAAGGAAACAAACAACAAACCGTGACGACAGAGATGCTACATGCACTTACTCAAAATAAGATTCCACAAAACACAGTGGGGAAATGGCCGCCTAAATATGATCCCCAATCAGAGACAACGATAAACTGCTGCCTCTGATTTGGAACCATACCAGGCCAACATAGAAATAAAACAACCTAGATTACCCACCCTAGTCACACCCCGACCTAACCAACATAGAGAATAAAAATCTCTCTATGGTCAGAGCGTGACATCCAAGCTCTTTTTATTAGTTAGCACTGCAGTATTTGTTGGTTAAGCATATAGGTACCAGGGTGGCATTAAAGCACTCGGAGACACTAAACCTGAATGTATGATGAGAGGTTTGTTTATGCAAAAGGTAGTTTACTAAATCACTAACATTCATATGCAACAGCGGGTTACTCTAACGAGGCAAACTAGCAGGGTTGTAATTTATGCTGTGGACCGCAGTAGCGGTGGTGGAATTAATGAGGAGCCCACTGGAGTGAGTCACAGCGGACAAACAAACCCCTCTATGCATTATTAATGATAGAAAGTCTTTTCAGGTTTAACTTCAACTTCCATGTAACACCTAAAGGGGTCCTGAAACAACACCATGCTAAGAGAGAGCTGAGAACGGGTCAGAACGGCTCTCAGACACTGCCAGCCAGTATTTACGATAAAGGTCAGAGAAAAAGGGGACAATGATAAGAGACAATTTTCTCTTTAAAAAGTTTCGCCTCGCCAGATATTTCCCAGAGCCATACTTTTCATATTCATTTCATGGAACATTTGGTTTGGGTTTCCAAACGGGAACCTTCTTTCTTTCAGAGGGTTTAAAAAGTGATTATATTTGAATGCCCCTTGGTAAATGCACTTTTGTGGTAGGTGGTTTTGTAGTGGTAGCCTTTGGCATTTCCTTGCAGAGCGTTCCACATAGTGTATGGAGGTGCACAGTGTACTTCCTTGTTCAGTGTCTAGGTTAGCAGGTGACAGAGCGACTCCACCCACTTTACCATGCCCATGATATAGTGGGAAAGAGGTATGCTAAACTAAATGTCACTTAAATACTTTGGACAGATGCCATCCATGTACTCAAAAAAGGCAGTCTTAATGTGCTTTTGATTAAAATCTGGGCCACATGCATTTTTTCAGCCAACGGGCACAGTCCTTTTCAGTGCGAACAAAATCCTCTAGTTTCAATGGACAGACATTAAAAGAGTGCTCCACATAAAGTGTGGTCATCAGTGGAGACTGGTGGGAGGAGCTATAGGAGGACGGGCTCATTGTAATGCCTGGAATTGAATCAATGGAACGGATTCCACATGTTTCATGTGTTTAATACAGTTCCACTACTGTATATAGATAGCCTCGCTACTGTTATTTTCACTGTCTTTTTACTGTTGTTTTTATTTCTTTACTTATCTATTGTTCACCTAATACGTACTGTTGGTTAGGGCCTGTAAGTAAGCATTTCACTGTAAGGTCTACACCTGTTGTATTCGGCGCACGTGACAAATAAACTTTGATTTGATTTGATTTATTCCATTCCAGTCTTTACAATGAGCCCATCCTCCTATAGCTCCTCCTACCAGCCTCCTCTGGTGACCATGTCATACAGCAGTGGAACACAGTGATGTGAGTGGGCCGGCACGGCCCCAGCCTTATAGAAACCTGTCAAACCCAAACATCCACCTAACATTTTATGTTGAGCAGCTCACAGCATATTACTGCCTCAAGACATCCCCAAGCTCAATGGAAACCAAGTAAATTATTGTAACACTGCTTCGAAGTCCCCCACAAAATGCATACCCAAAATGGAGGATCTTTGGTATGTATGGGGACAGATTGTGTATGGGAATGGTGAGGGTGCAGAAATATGAGAATGGGAGACAACCCAGTTTGCTACTGTGCTGTATTACAGTGTGCTTCCTTATTTAGTATTCAAATGTATCGGGTTTACGATTCACACATAACACAGGCACGAGTAGACAAAGCTGGGCTTTAGATTTGTGTGTAATCTCTCCCTCAGGGCTCATACAAATCCAAGCAAAACAAACAGTCCCTCAGTAGGTTACTTCAGCACTGCTCCCTCCGATCCAATGGTACACATTTACTGTCAGAACTCATCCATAGCCACAGTATGCTTTCCCCCCATACAAGACAGCTCTACGAATGGCTCCACTCTTTTGTTTTAGTTGGGCTTAAACATCTCAATTAAAATGGAAAATGCATATTACATATTACACTGCTGTAACTGAGCTTGAAGTGATTTGAATGAAAGGTGCTAAGCGTATAATGAATCATTGCACGGATATAACAAATGTTCTTTTCAAGGTAGAACATATTGAGAAGATGAAAACACTGGAACGTTTCCACTGACTGATGACTGTGTCAGTAATACATAGCGATGAATCTTAGCCTCAACAACCCTGTTTCTGTCCCAATCAGCACTTATGTGCAAACACGCTGACCAGTGTAGTCCTGAATAGGTTTATGTTGAACAATGGACATACTTCCTCTATTATCAGTGATTCCCATTAGAATCAAGCCAGCATCATGTACACTGTGCGGTAAGAGGATACTAAACAATGGAAATTGTATTCATATTGTCCTTTAGTTTATGGAATGTGGACAGTTTTGTTTTTGAATATGAACAGTTCCGTATTGTGCCCTAGAGATCATGGTATGGCTGTTAGTTATTTTGACTTCCTGAAAACATATGCTCACTTCCTCATTTATGATAGCAATGCTAGATGGCAACACACCATTTGTTTAGGCCTAATTGGAGTGTGGTGGGCAGACCACACGAAAGGTCAACAGACTGCTGGAATGACCTTAGGTCCACGGTTCCAATTTGAAGTGTATTCCCTCTGCAATAAACTGTCACAATTATCCTGTTGTAGCAACATGATTATCTGCCCCTGAACAAGGCAGTTAACCCACTGTTCCTTGGCCACCATTGAAAATAAGATTTTGTTCTTAACTGACTTGCCTAGTTAAATAAAGGTTAAATTAAAAAAATGTAAAGACCCATGTCCTCTACCACCTAGGGACCCCTTTCTTCTCACCCTCTGTGGCCTCCCACAAGGCAACACATCCACTTCCTGGCCTGTGTCAGCAGCTGCATCAGAGGGCTAAGAGAGGCTAGTGATGAGGGTGCACACCACATACCTCTGGGTTTAAAGTATTCAACTGCTGTCCTCTATGATTAACCTATCCATCACTTGAGTTTCCAGCCCACTTTCATGGTCAGTCACTCCCACACCATTCACAATGACTTATTGGCTGTAATAACAAAGTCCCCGGATCTAGAAGAGTTGAATATTTGATGTTACTTAAGGGAAGTCCACAAGTACCATTTCTCGAACAGTGACTTGCATTTCTAATATATTGTATTCGATTGGATTAAAATTTGATTTGCTTTCTTAAAAAAAAAACGTTATCTACAGTAGGAATCCTTCCAGGTCTTAATATGTATAATATGGAAAAGAAATTACTTCTCATAAACATAATTTTCATAATTGAAACAGCTCTCATTGGCTTTGTTAAATTATGAATATACACAAATCCCTCTCTGTCTTTGCCGGTTAGAGGTTGGTTGTCTTCTTGATTCTCATTGTTCTTAGAAATATTCAAGTGTGACAGCAGTAAGCATGGCAGATGAGGTACCGGGTGTTGTTCTGTACAGTAGCCTACACATCTCTGTGAGGTTTAAACAAATATCTCCCTCAGAGATGTCTGGGCTGCTTTAAGTGGACCGGAGAAGAGAACATGTAATTAATCGCTTTGAGCTGAGACCCCTGCCTTGGTGGTGAGTGTTCCTCCTGTGGCTATGTTTGCCATCATATTGAATTTTAACAATGAACAATGAATAACTGACTGAGTCCAATCTGATTTGAAAGCTAGTTAAGTGGCTCAGGTTTGGATAAAAAAGCAATACTAGGTGCCACTGACAATGAAGTATACTGTAGGCGTTGGGTCAGCAAGATGTATTGACTTCTGTCAGTCGTTGCTAGGAGTGGTGGTAGGAGTCAGGCGCAGAGAGCAGAGGTGAGGAACTGTGTGTTTATTCAATAAAAACACAACACGATCGACGCCAACACAACGGGCGTGAAAAATGCAAAGTGCCCAAACAACAGGTGCACAGCATGCATGAAAATAGAACAGTAGTAGATCGCCAGCACATCCAAATACAAAACAAAACCTGACGCTAAATAATCCCGCACAACACTGGGCGGGCTAACCCGGCTTAAATAACCAAAATCAAAAGACAAATGAGGAACAGGTGCAACCAATAAGACAAACCAAACGAAAAAGAAAAAAGGATCAGCGGCGGCTAGTAGGTCGGCGACGACGACCGCCGAGCGCCGCCCGAGCAGGCAGGGGAGCCACCTTCGGTGGGATTCGTGACAACTACACATTAGTGAATGCAGATGAAGTGTTTCCCCTCTCACTCTGAAATGTCTGGCATGCAGTAAATCATTTTCATTCCTCCATAGGCATTTTGTAGCCTCAGTTCTTATTCTCAAAAAGCAGAACAAATACTTTTATATTTGGCATGCAGTCATAACATAGAAATCAATATCGTAATTGGCACGTGCAGTAGCCTATCCCATAATTTTTTATTTTCAGCACAATGAAATCCATTAAGAAATGGAAAAATAATCATCATTTAGTATGGTGGGAATATCAAAGTTATAAGGTAGTTCTTTGAATGGAAATAGTGTATGCAATTCATAGTCCAAACACAAAAGTATTGTTCCAGGAAGACAAAGTGTCTCAGTGTTCCTCGCTGGCCACTGCTGCTGATTATGACCACGGCTGTGCTGGTTGACCGTGGTCCAAGTTAATACCTAAGACTATTACGAGAATGACTCATATACTTAAACATTTGACTTTCCTTCCTATCAGCACCTCCCATGCTGAGGTCACCTGCTGTTTATGATTAATAATTCATTAATACCTCTCCATAAAACCAGGATCTGTAGGCTACACACCCAGTTCCAAGGTGTTCTCATGTAGCTATCAACTTTATTCGGAAACCTTGGGCTGTTTGGACTGTCTGTGTGCTGTGTCTTTTTTGTTGCTGATAAAATTGATTGGGTCAAATGATTTAACCAGACCCAATGGAACACTGCAATTTCCCGGGGGAGCTATCTGACAAGGTTAAATTGACAATGAACAGTTTGCTATTTTTGGTTCACGGTTTGTATCCTCAGTAGTTACCGTAAGATGTTTAAGAGATACATCCATGGCAATGAAAGACATTAATGTTCTATTTCTGTTGTCAAATTAAAACATCTAGAAGGTTCTCGAGAAGACAGTTTCAAAGGAACATTTCAGTATGGTGCAGTGTAATTAATTCATTTAATGCTGCATCTAAACATTAGTTGGACTCAGTTGTGTTTGACAGTCCCCAGGTTAATGATGTGATAATAGGGACCCTGCTTTCCCCAACCTGTCAAGTGGTAATTGGCCAAAGGTTTCCTTTAATAGCAATATGCCACAGGGAACGCAAAGAACCTCTGAAATTGTGGACAAAATAATTGGATGGCAATGAAAGAGGAAGCATACACATTCATCCTATTTTGCCTTTAAAATGATATTTACTATTTCTACTTAATGTGCAAAACAAAAATGTGTCTTGATTACTTGGATCCATACTGTTATTTTTCACTGTCTTTTTACTGTTATTTTTATTTCTTTACTTACCTATTGTTCACCTAATACGTTTTTTTGCATTCTGAATATTTCTGGCCAAAAGATATATACTTTTTACATTTAGTGGTGTAAATGTGATTATATTCAAATTGCAAACCTCACATTCAAGCAGTTATTGATTCCCCTAACATGTGCCTGCTTCTCTTTTCTTCACAGGGAGTTCCTCTGAGCCCATGAATGCGACCCAGCAAGAAAGACAGAGGAAGACACAATAGGATGAGACCGATCAACGATGTTATCCCTGGGGAAATAAGCACAAGACAATCTGAGGTGGTGAAATACTGAATCTCAGCGAACCATCTCTAGAACTTCACTCCAGGCTAAAGTCATTGGATGGATGCTGGTCTAAATGCACACGCCCAACATCTTTTTGTAAATGGCTGGAACATTGGGACCGAATTATCCTTCCCTGGACAGAAGGCCAATATATTGATTGTCCTCACGGAGGAGAACACTTGAAAGTCCAGCTAGATTACAAAGAGTTCAGTTCAGCATCTTTAGAAACCACAGTGGTGTTCCCGTCTTAGAGCTTTTGGGCCCTGCCCATGACATCAAGAGGAGCACCAATGGCCTGCGGTGGAGCTATGGTAATGAGTGCCTTTTTCTGGTCTTTAGCCATAGTATATTTGACCCATATAGGCAGAGTCAATGGGGACTGCTGGCTCATCGAAGGCGAGAAGGGTTTTGTGTGGCTGGCCATCTGCAGCCAAAACCAGCCTCCATACGAGGCAATCCCCACGCATATCAACAGCACCATTGTGGACCTTCGGCTCAATGAAAACAAGATCAAAAGTATCCATTTCTCTGCCCTCAGCCGCTTTGCCAACCTGACCTACCTAAACCTGACCAAGAATGAGATCAACTACATAGATGATGGGGCCTTTTCTGCCCAGTTCAACTTACAGGTCCTTCAGTTAGGCTTCAACAAACTCCGTAACCTTACTGAGGGCATCCTCAGGGGTTTGGGCAAGCTGCAGTACCTCTACCTCCAGGCTAACCTGATTGAGACTGTGACACCCAATGCCTTTTTGGAGTGCTATAGCCTGGAAAACATCGACCTCTCCATGAACCGTATCCAGCAGCTAGATGGGACCACGTTTACCAGCCTGACTAAACTGACTACCTGTGAGCTTTACACCAACCCTTTCAACTGTTCCTGTGAACTACTTGGCTTTGTGAAGTGGCTCTCTGCATTCCCCAACAGGACAAATGAACGGATGGTCTGTGACTCCCCATCAGGTGTCTCTGGCTACAGTCTGCTCAGCCAGAACCCTAACAACCCGACTTTTCGGAATGCCCTCCATATGCTCTCCACTGTGTGTACAGATGACTATGTGACGCCGTACATACCTGTGCCTCCTGAGACCACCACACTCCCACCAGACTACACTCCCTGTGGGCTGGAGGACTGTCCCTCCGGAACTGAGCCAGATGAGAGTATGAGTATCAACCCAACGGTGATTCATGTGGATGTAAAACCCAGTATGAAGCTGAAGCAAGTCTCTAAAACAAGTGCCACCATCACTGTTCAGATCCCCCATCCCTTCAAGAAGATGTACAGCCTGGTTCTCTACAATAACAGCTTTTTCACTGATATTCAAAACCTCAAAATTCAGAATGAGGACATTGAACTTAAAAACCTGAAACCCCATACTGAATACACGTACTGTGTCGCTTCTATAAAGAATAATCTTAGATTCAATCATACTTGTCTGGCAGTCTCCACAGGACCCTGGAATGGGAAAGAGAGATCACAAAACCATGCAACAGCTACCCACTACATTATGACCATCCTAGGTTGTCTCTTTAGTATGGTGATTGTCCTAGGGGTGGTCTACTATTGCTTGCGTAAAAAACGTCAGCAAGATGAAAAGCACAAAAAGGCAGGCAGCCTAAAGAAAAGTATAATTGAACTAAAATATGGACAAGAGCTCGAAGGGGGAACCATTTCCAGGATGTCACAGAAGCAAATGATGGGTGGGGAGAGTATGTCCCGCATGCCATACCTACCATCTGGTAGTGAAATGGAGCAGTACAAACTGCAGGAGATAAGAGATGACACGCCTAAAATGGCCAAGGGAAGTTACATAGAGGTGCGAGGAACCGGGGACCACCATGAACGC
Organism: Salmo salar; assembly: GCF_965601325.2. NCBI lineage: Eukaryota > Metazoa > Chordata > Actinopteri > Salmoniformes > Salmonidae > Salmo > Salmo salar. The sequence goes on from NC_138296.1 coordinate 42,712,747, forward strand.
AGAGAGTGTGAGATGTCCATGCCTGGGATGTCCATGCCTGGGAACAGCCAAGGGTCAGTGGCCGAGATTTCAACCATTGCAAAAGAGGTGGATAAGGTCAATCAGATCATTAACAACTGTATTGATGCTCTGAAGTCAGAATCCACATCTTTTCAAGGGGGGAAATCAGGAGCTGTGTCCACCCAGGAGCCCCAGCTGGTCCTAATATCAGAGCAGCCGCAGAGCAAGTCTAGCTTCCTGTCCCCGGTGTATAAGGACAGCTACCACCACTCGTTACAGAGGCACCACACCTCGGATGTCCCGCCAAAGCGGCCCAGCACTGCCACTGGAGGTCCAATGCGGAGCCCAAGGCCTTACCGCTCAGAGTCCAAGTACATAGAGAAGACCTCACCAGCGGGTGAGACCATCCTCACTGTAACGCCAGCCGCTGCCATCCTTAGGGCAGAGGCGGAGAAGATCAGGCAGTACAATGAGCACAGGCACTCCTATCCCGACAGCCACCAGCTGCAGATCGAGGAGCTGGAAGGGCCCGGAAGCCACAAGCCTTCCATCCTGGAGCCCCTAACTCGGCCACGTCCCAGAGATATGGCGTACTCTCCGCTCTCACCTCAGTACCATAACCTCAGCTACTCCTCCAGTCCTGAGTACTACTGCAAACCACATCACACTATCTGGGAGCGCTTCAAACTCCGCGGCAAACGGCACAAAGACGAGGACGAATACATGGCTGCAGGGCATGCGCTACGTAAAAAAGTGCAGTTTGCCAAGGATGAGGACCTGCATGACATTTTAGACTACTGGAAAGGTGTATCTGCTCAACAGAAATCTTAATCTCTCCAAGTATTTTCTACTGGACCACAACTTTCAGAAATGACACAGAAACCTTATATGTGAAACTCACTATTGATTGGATGGATACTTCCATATTGCGATCAACTACTTAAACATATATATAGCAACATATTTTGACTGTGAGTAAAATAGGAAAAGAACCTTGGAAATGACCACCTTGGAAATGACCATCTTAAATTTGTCACATTATGTATGGAATTTATGGGAATTTATCTAACGTTTCAAGAAGAAAACATATTGCAAATTAAGAATATACATATTATATGTTGCAATGGATTATAGGTATTTGGGTATCGCATGGCCAAGTCCTGTGACAGTGGATTTGCTGTTGTGTACTTTGAGAAAATACTGTAACAAATATTGAAAAACATGTCTACTGAAACCTCAATATTTTTCTTCAAGAACTACTGAACAATCATACGAAAAAGAACATTTTTTTCTCCCCACATATATTTAATTCTACAATGGAACTATGTACTGATACAGTTTCTATATCTGCAATGTTTGCTGTTAATAAGATTTAAAAAAGTATGTTTGATTCAGGTTTAGCCCATGGATTTCAAAGACAGCTCATTATTTGTTTTCTAATGATTTCCGTGCCCTAACTGATAAACATTACACTGGTCAGATAATTGGTATTATCTTAGCCAGACCACTTAACTTTCCCTTCCCCTATTTACAGCACTTTCACATAATACATTTTAGAGGCCACTAAACAAACTGCACAATATTAAAAGGCTGGAATTTTCTAAGTGTAATATTCCACATAGACAGTTCATTGTATTATTCTGATGCTGATGGTCTGTCTTAGGCATCAGCATCGTGAGCCATTAGTCATATCTTTAGAACCAAAGTAGAAAAAGCTGAAGTGTTTACAACATTTTCTTTCTGCATGGTCTAAGAAAGTGTTTCCCAACTCTGGTCCTCAAGTACCCCCAACAGCACACATTTTAGTTGTAGCCCAGCACAAAAACCCCTGATTCAACTTGTCAAGGGCTTGATGATTAGTTGATAAGTAGAATCAGGTGTGGTTGTCCGGGGCTACAACAAAAATATATACAGTTGGGGGTTGGGAAACACTGGTCTTAGATATGTGTGAACATAGTAAATCAGGTTCCATATGCATTTCATTTGAATTTGTTCTACTGTGTTTCAAAGAGCCAAAACATTTTAAGAGTTACTTTTGTTGAAAGGGTAATTGACCGTTCACCTTTATATTACCAATATTTTCCACAGGCAACTTTAGTTTCCCACCTGTTGTTTAGGCAGAATGCTGAGAATGCAGTTCACATTCTTTACTGGAATATCTGTCCTATAGCCCGATGGATGAATGTACAATATAGATGATGAAATCTGTATATGGCAGCTTTTTAATTTTATTTCTGAGCGATTTTTTTATTTATTTGCTATTTACAACCATAATCTCGAGTTTCCTTTGACTCTACTTGTTTTTTCAATTCATATATTTCCCATAACTTATCATATTTTATATTTGTCTCAGCCAACAAAGTAAAAAACAGCGAAGTTGTTGGTTTCACTGAAGGCTCTTGTTGAAGGATATTTTCCTATACTGTGTGGCTGTTATGACACTTTTGTAAATTAGAAGTCACCTATCAGAGGTATATCCACATGCCTGGGTTAACTATTAAATAATATCCCATGAATGCCTGAACTTAACTTCTGCCGCTGGATTTGTATATTATCTATACACTATTTTTGAGTGGATACAAGAGGTAACTTGGCTGTCTGAGTCCTTATTTCAACCGCCTTAAATTTCTGGGATATGTGTGCGACTGTAATTTTCTTTGTTTTTCTTTCAGTGTTGATATTGTTGACAAGTCCTTATTTGATGTAATTTTTCTAAATGCATTTCAATAGATTCCAAGAGCTGTCAGATTTATAGATAAATTAGCAAGTAAGCTACATGTTTTTATACTGCATATTGTAGCACTTCTGTGTCTCATTAAAGTTAGAATTGTCGGGAAACCGGTGGAAAAAACAGTGAAAAGCTGTTGTTTAAGTACACCAGAAACAAACAAGAGCACAATAAAGTGTTTTTATTTCATTTCTTAATACTATGTTACCTGCTTTCAGACAAAGTACTGTGAAATAAAGGGAAGGGTGCACCCATCAGTATCTTCATTATGTTCTTTTGTTACTTTTGAATTCTGAACAAGGTATGTATGAATCCTGAATGTATGGAATCCTGAATGTATGAATCCTGAATGTATGGAATCCTGAACGTATGAGAAAACTTGCTTATTTGTATCACACACATCATAATCGTGTTTTTATGATAGTTCAGCGGTTCTACCAAACTATGAAATGTTCATAATATTCTGTAGTCCAGGAATTTCAGCAACTGTACCATTCTTCATGTATAGCTAAATATTCAAATGTAATCTACCCTGTAATACAACACCTTTTCCATCGGAGTATTGGCAATGTTTCCAATGCTCTGCTGAACATTTCCAAGCAAGTGCTTATGAAGAAGTGACTGCATGCATTTATCTTGGGAGCTGAAGATATTTTTACATTCACAAAATGCTGAGGGCTCGATTCAATATGTAGTGCTGAAGATCTGCGCTGAAGTGCGATATACATTTCATTTAATGTTCCTGCGTTCACGGAGACTGCATTCACGGTAAACGCTACATGTCGTCTCAATCGGAAATTATCTTTACATTTCAATCGCACTACAGCGCTTATCTTCAGCTGCATGGATTGAATCGAGCCCTAGGACTGCCTATACTTTGAAAAACAAACATCAATTTGTCTTGTTTCCAATGGTTGTCAGATATCTTAACCTTAAAAGTGCCAACTGTGGAACATTGAATTTAAAAACCTGAAACCCCATACTGACTGCACATACTGTGTCGCTTCTATAAGCAATGCTCTTAGAGTCAATCACGCTTGTCTGACACAGGACCGTGAGTACACAGGACCGTGGAATGGGTAAGGAAACCAATATGCTTCCAAAACATTCAAAGCAAAAGCAGGTTGACATTTATTGTCATGAATCTTGCCCTGAAGAAAGAACTGAGCAATTTTTCAAAAGTCAAAATTGGCTATATCATAAAAATTCATGAAAACAAAATATATAAGGTTAGACATTAGGGTTAGCAGTGTGGTTAAGGTTAGGGTTAGGTTTAAAATCAGATTTTATGACTTTGTCGCTGTGCCAGCTAGTGACCATGCTGCAGAGCTGCCTCCAGGGCAAGATTCATGACAATAAATGCCAACCTGCAAAGCACAATCCAAGCATGTATTGCTGTAAAACTTTGTCCATAGACTGCTGACAGGGAAAGGAAACCAATATGTCATTTCTAATTTGGGTGAACCGTCCCTTTAAGTGTATTTGGCTTTTGAGGTTATGTGAATATTTCAGCAGTGAAGGGGTAGTATTCAGCACATCAAAAAAAGCAGGGAACACAGTTATTGCTTTTCTTGAAAGATCACTATAATTTCACAAAATGTAAGGGTCACCTAATACATATATGTATTCGATTTGTTTGTAGGTTAAAACAGCACTTCTATTTGAAATTTGTGAGGAATGATTGGAAATAACACAGGTATTCGTTATGAAAGTGTATCTTTATATCTCAGATAAGATTTCAGCATCTGAAAGTGACTGGAACGCGTCCAATAGATAAGGAGTCAGGAGATTGTTAGCAATTGAAGTACCATTTGAAAAAAGCTATTTCCTTTTCTCTCAGACATGACGTAACTGTCTCCAGAGAATCTCAGGTGTTACCAGATTACAGTGCATTCTGAAAATATTCAGACCACTTGAATTTTTCCACATTTTGTTACATTACAGCCTTGTTCTAAAATGGATTAAATAAATAAAAAATATCAACCAGATTTCTTTATGTTACCTTTATTTAAATAGGCAAGTCAGTTATGAACAAATTCGTATTTACAATGACTGCCTACCCTGGCCAAACCCGGACGACGCTGGGCCAATTGTGCACCACCCTATGGGACTTCCAGTCACGGCCGAATGTGATGCAGCCAGGATTCAATCCCGGGACTGCAGTGACCCCTCTTGCACTGAGATGCAGTTCCTTGGACCGCTGCGCCACTCGGGAGCCCAGATGGTCACTCTGACAGAGCTCTAGAGTTCCTCTGTGGAAATGGGAGAACCTTCCAGAAGGACAACCATCTCTGCAGCACTCCACCAATCAGGCCTTCTTGGTTATCGTGGCCAGACGGAAGCCACTCCTCAGTAAAAGGCACATGACAGCCCACTTGGATTTTGCCAAAAGGCAACTAAAGACTTTCAGACTAAGAGAAACAATATTATCTGGTCTGATGAAAACAATGTTGAACTCTTTGGCCTGAATGCCAAGTGCCACGTCTGGCAGAAACCTGGCACTATCCCTACGATGAAGCATGGTGATGGCAGCCTCATGCTGTGGGGATGTTTTTAGTGGCAGGGACTGGGAGACTAGTCAGAATCGAGGCAAAGATGAACGGAGTAAAGTACAGGGAGATCCTTGATGAAAACCTACTCCAGAGTTCTCAAGACCTCAGACTGGGGTGAAGGTTCACCTTCCAACAAGACAATGACCCTTAGCACACAGCCAAGACAACGCAGGAGTGGCTTTGGGACAAGTCTCTGAATGTCCTTGAGGGACCCATCCAGAGCCCGGACTTGAACCCGATCAAACATCTCTAGAGAGACCTCAAAATAGCTGTTCAGCAATGCTCCCCATCCAACCTGACAGAGACAACATTTCTAAACCTGTTTTTGCTTTGTCATTAGGTGGTATTGTGTGTAAATTGATGAGGGGAAAAAAACGATTTAATCAATTTTAGAATAAGGCTGTAATGTAAGAAAATGTGAAAAAAGTAAAGGGGTCTGAACACTTTCCGAATGCACTGTATATAACACACTGACTTCTGCATGTGATATCATGTTCTCTATTTCAGAAATTAAAACTGAAATACTAGCCCTTGCACGCTTCAGCAGCCATACAGATAATACCATATGCAAAAGGAAAACTAATATCCTTGAATAATTTATCTGTAATACACACCTTCCATCTCCTGTTACTAATTCTGATAGAGTGAAAGAGGCCTCTTATAAGTGTTGAAATGAAACTCGGTGTAAACCAGACGACAATGTATCTTAGGTAAGACTAAAAACACATGTACATTTGCACATTTGTGTTAATTAAAACAGTAAGTAATGTATACTCTGTTCAAATTCGACTCCATATGCTCATTGAAACTGTTAAAGCATTTTGTCTCGGGCTCCTCTGGTTTAAAAAAGGAATAATGATAGATAATGATATTTAAAATAATTTGCATGTGGGCTGCAAAGACTTCTAGATTAGACTATGTTTAAATGTATTCATAAATATTAGCCTATAAAATATTCAGATTCGACTTAAAATAGTATTTATATTACCCTGCATATAGAACTTTCAGAAAGTATTCACACCTCCTGACTTGCTTCCCATTTTGTTGTGTAACAGCCTGCATTTAGACTTTTTTGGCAGTGACCTACACACAATAATTCATAATGTCAAAGTGGAATTATGTTTTTATGAATTTTTATCAATTTAAAATGAAAAGCTGAACTGTCTTGAGTCAATAAGTATTCAACCCCTTTGTTATGGCAAGCCTAAATAAGGTCAGAAGTAAAAATGTGCTTAACAAGTCACATAAGAAATTGCATGGACTCACTCTGTGTGCCATAATAGTGTTAAGCATTATTTTTTTATGACTACCTCATCTCTCTATCCTACACATACAATTATCTGTAATGTCCCTCAGTCGAGCAGTGCATTTCAACCACAGAGTCACTCACAAAGACCAGGGAGGTTTTCCAATGCTTCGCAAAGAAGGGTACCTATTAGTAGATGGGTAAAAAAAAGCAGACATTGAATATCCCTTTGAGCATGGGGAAGTTATTAATTACACTTTGGATGGTGTATCAATACACCCAGTCACTACCAAGATACAGGCGTCCTACCTAACTCAGTTGCCAGAAAGGAAGGAAACCCTCAGGGATTTCACCATGAGGCCAATGATGACTTTAAAACAGGATGGATCAACAATATTGTAGTTACTCCACAATACTAACCTAATTGAAAAGAATGAAGCATGTACAGAATAAAATATTCCAAAACATGCATCCTGTTTGCAACAAAAGCAATTTACTGTTTGTCCTGAATACAAAGTGTTGTGTTTGGGGCAAATCCAATACAACACATTACTGAATATCACTCTCCATATTTTCAAGCATAGTGGTGGATTTATCATGTTATGGGTATGCTTGTAATCGTTAAGGACTGGGGAGTTATTCAGTATAAAAAAGAAATGGAATAGAGCTAAGCACAGGCCAAATACTAGAGGAAAATCTGGTTCAGCCTGCTTTCCACCAGACACTGGGAGATGAATTCACCTTTCAGCAGGACAATAACCTACAACATAGGCCAAATCTACACTGAAGTTGCTTACCAACCTACAGTAAATGTTCATGCGTGGCCGAGTTACAGTTTTGACTTAAATCTACTTGAAAATCTATGACAAGACCTGAAAATGTTTGTCTAGCAATGATCAACAACCAATTTGACAGAGCTTGAATAATTTTTTTAATAACAAAAGGCAAATGTTGCACAATCCAGGTGTGGAAAGCTCTTAGAGACGTACCTACAAAGAGTCACAGCTGTAATTGCTGCCAAAGGTGCTTCTACAAAGTATTGACTCGGGTGTGAATACTTGCTCCTAATGGTTGCGATTAGCCAATGTTATTAGAGGCAATTTGTATCAGAAATCTGAGTCTAACATGAAGGTGTTCTTTGATTGCTTAGTCAAGGGCTAATTATGTTGACTTGATAAGCGTTTTGTTGTTGGAGGCTTTGAATGAATTTGAAAAATAACACTTACGAGTAGTTAACATATTTCCTCAGTGTGATACTGTTAATGGACTCCCTTTTACTCCTCTGTAAATCCCCTGTCAATATCAATCTTCATCCAATGCATCGAAAACTAGGGACTCATATCTCCAGGAAGGTATGGTACTTTTGACAGCAGAAATAATAGGATGGGTAGTGTCATCAGAGATTATTCTGGAAAGAACTGATAAGTATGGAACCATTGCTTTAGGGCTTTATGGAAAATAAGATAAACCAGGCCCTCTTTGAAAGCATCCAAGCATCAGCTTCACTCTGCCTTTAATCTAGCCAGGCTCCAGGTTTTTAAAGGAATATCTGATTTGAAAGTGCACTGTCAGGGAGAGAGCACATACCCAACCTTAGGGTTCGCCCAAATTAATTCAGTAAGATGAATCTTTTTTTGCAGTAATTTACAGTATGAAATGTACCTTGCTAGTAGTAGTATATGTACAGATATTTAACAAGGAAGTCTAAATAAATAGTTTGGTCTAAGATGTTCCTCTATGGCCAATTCAGATTTCTATTCATTGTGTTTACCGCTTTTAACCTTATGCTAAATGAATCATTGATAAAGTGAAACTTTACACAGTTCAATAATTAGTCAGCAAATGCCTTTCTTCCACCATACCACATCCAGGGAAATTAATGAGGTTTTACTGGCAAAACTTTCAAAAGGTAATTTAAATCATGTGGCCTATGTCTCTAAGCACTAAATGTCTTATTAATGAACTACTATTACGTGTCGACAGCTAGTTGTGTGAGGAGAAGCACTGTGTGTGCACTACTGTACACTGTCAAAATCTCTTAAGCACTTACAACCCTCACATTATCCATTGTCAAATCGTAAAGAACTGGTGGTGCAGAGCTGAGTCACTTCTTTTGAATTGTGAGTCTCAAAGTGGGGATATGCCAACTAGGCTGCACAATGGCTGTACATCATAGGCCGGTCTGATCATCATTCATTTGAATTCACAAGGTTATTTTAATGGGGAAAAAACGAATTGGAATATATAAGTTGCATTAAGGCTGCAATGGGCTAAAACAAACGTTCATTTTGTCTCGTCAAATCCTTCCCCACAAGGGAAGATATGGTTATTTTCTCCCAGCCAGCCTCTCCGTCATCCCCCACCAAAGTTAAGAGATGGAAGCCAACGAGTTTCCCCTGGACATGGTGGAGAGCGCATTAATCAGCTGTAGACAGAGCGTGACTAAGGCTCAGAGAAGAAAAGTTATGAAAAGTGGAAAAAGAGAGAAAACACCGAAAGTTCCTCTCCACTCTTCAGAGATGTAGCTAATGTTTAATAGGATGTGGGTGATCAAGTACAGAGTATACAGGATCTACAGTGCACTTCCAAATGAGATCTCCACTGGCAAAGCTCAAAGCTCAAATGGATGGTATAATTACTAGGTCGTGTCCATATTTTACCTTTATTTAACTAGGCAAGTCAGTTAAGAACAAATTCTTATTTTCAATAACGGCCTAGGAATATAAAACTCTTAAGAGAAGACGAAAAGCTAACAGATGAAGGATGTGATGATATTCAGAAGATTACATACAGTATAGCTAGCTATACAGCCTCACTTAAAAAGCTTTTCAAAAATATCAAATTCCACTGTGTGATATGATGTTTGCACTTCATAGATTTGCTTATAGCTAATTTGATTGGATGTGCTTAAGTCAAGATCAGGTCTAAATTAATCGGAAAATCCCTTTCACTTTCTATGAAGCAAAAAACACAACTGTCCTAAAGTAAATCAGTCAATCTCGATGCATTTGCTGCCTTATGCAAAGGTATCTATCCATGAGCAAGTCTATTAGGTTATTATTACCAAAGGGGCGTCTTGGTCTGTGATGTATGAGTGTCTCGATCTTGTAGGGTTGAATCCCTCCACTCCAGTTAAAGAAGATGGATGTCAATGGATGTTGCAGAAGGAGCCAGGACCTGCTCATTAATACAAGGCACTGCAACCAGAGTGAAGCCCCAATGACAAGCAGGGAGAGCGAGTGAGCCAACCATCAAATGAGCGCTGTGCAAAGGCAGGTCACAGGGACCGCCAGTCAACACAAGTGGCAGGTAGAAAGAAGGGGAATCGCTGAGCGCGCCATATGTTGGAGCAGGATTAAACCATATTGCTCATTAAGATATAAAAGAGTGAGCAAATCAAAGAGCCTTCACACCGCAGACAGGAGAAAATAAGAAGAGTACCCACACAGGTCACATGACTTTTTGTTCGAGGAACTTTTGCTTCTGGTGATAATGAGCACGCCTGTCTCCTCTCCACATCTCGGTCCTCATTTTTTTTTTTTCACCAAACAAAGACTCTTCTGATCATAGATGAGTACAAACGAGAAGAAGCTGGGGGGGGGAAATCAATGGCTCCATTCTTGTGGAAGATAAACAGCTTTTAGGCTTTAATTATGTCCCCCTTGTAGCTTTATTAATTTGCTTACAACTCAATTCAGAGGTGAGGGCTCCCCTGCAAATACTTACAATAGATGAAATGCTTTTCCTTTCTAAAAAGACATTAAACAGTACAGTATATTAGGGATAGCTCAGGTCAGTACACGTTCTAACAACATTGCCCGCAGATATGCACAGGTCATGTTCTGTAGGCTACTACACAAAAACAAACACTGAGCATCACACTTCTCTTTAGGAAATCAGGAAATTAATTACATTGTATAATATCTGACCCACTTACAACGATAGCAATTACAGTAAATGCAAGTGTTCACAGTTAAAGTGCTATGAGTGTAAAGGACTGTCCCCAGGAAAATGCAATGGCTGACACGTTGGTAAACATAGCAAGGAAACTATCCGATCTACTGTCTAGCAGACAGGTTGAAAACACTTCCTCAATGCAGAATCTCTCCACTATCAAGACAACCTCTCTATCGACTATCAATCAATACACCTGCAATTATGAGTCTGAGATGGTGCTTAATGCCATAAACAGAAACATTGTCAAAATATAAAAACCAAAGGCAAATGTTCTCATTCTCTGTTGTTATAATCATAATTGTATTGTTGGCTTAAACCAATGGGTTGTTGAGCACCCTCCTAGAACAGCTACTACAGACCTTTTATTATTGTGGTGTGTAAGTGATAATATATCAAACACTGCAATCATAGACTTGATTTGGACCCTACAGGAGTCCATTTGTGATTTCTGAGGCACTTGTTCTTTCCTTCCTGGGCTGAAGCCTCTCTGATGCAAATGCCAAAATCTACTCTTCAAGTCCGTCCAACAATCAGACACACACCGACTGGGGGTCCAGAAGGTGTCACTGATTGCAACGCAGACAGTGTAGTGATTGGAAGAAATTACACCTTTTTGAGGATGATCACGATAACTATTAATTCACTCTGAATGTATGTTGGATAAACCAGCCTGGCCTCAGAGCCATACGAAGCATACTATACGTATGTCTGAGCACCTCCAAGACATATGATACCTACTAATGGTGTAGTTACTTTAGAAAGAAACGAAAGTAGGGAGATTGGTCGAGGAGGATGGGTGGGCGTAATCCGCGACCATCTAACAATCCAAAGGTTGTGTGTTCGAGTCTCGTCGGGGACAAGTGTAACATTATATTTAACCCTTATTCTAAACTTAACCCAATTCACCTAATCTGCTAAGTCAATTCCCCTAACCTTTGTCATTTAGTTCCCCTAACTTTCCACGTAAATTATCCTAACCTTTGTCGTTAGTTCACCTAACCACCAAAGTAAATTCTCTCTGTAATTCTCCTTCGTTGTTAAATCCTTCAAGACGTAAGTTACATCATCCAATTCGTATGCTATTGTATGACCAGGTAAGTTGTGTGATACTATACGTCCTCTAATACGTATGATATAGTGTAACTGCTATTCCGTTCATAATGTATGTAACGAAACATATCCAACAAAGTGTCACAGATTTACATACAGAACAATATGAATTGCCGTGAGACCAGTAGTCAAAATTGAATTAGTTTGACTATTACTGTTTAGGACCAGGAAATCACACATTATATGGCTATCATTACTACTTATGCATTCAACAATGCTAGCAACGTCATTGTCTTGGCAAAACCCCATATTCATTGTTGGTCACAATATTTTCTTCCTTATGCGAGGAAAAATGGAGGATGACTTTGACATCTTAGAACAGATAGATCTTTGGTTTGTATGGCAGCTAGCTATCTCTGAAGCATCCTGCAGATCAGAAATGGCTTTCTATTGAATAATATACTGTATTTGTGCAATGATGAATGCAATTCACTGTGACTTGGGGTAGGTATCCAACTGAGATATCTATGGTTCTGTATAGAATGAAAGCATGAATTAACATATCAAACCAAATTTGAATACATTTTGTTGCTATTTACATAGTAAATACACTTTTTGTGGTGCGAATAAGATTCAAGCAAAGAAGAAGAGACTCTGGGGTTTGAGTTGATTGCAATCCATGCTGAAATTGCAACACACAATAAAGACTAATGACTGCCTGGGCCATCTCCAGGATCTTATGTACAGTTGAGGGACATCTCTAAATTTCCCTCTTTAGTCTACAGTGCCTACTTTACGTCAACCCTGATTCTCTATTCTCTCATTTCTATTTGCTACTGAAATCTGCTCACACCATCAGCATATAATATGAAGCAAAATGGAGAGAGCTTGTCAACAAAGACAGCAGTTTGAGTCACTCAGGAAATGAGAATACTGTGCATTTCACTGCTTAAAACTCTCATCTTTGAAATGGTTGTATCCTCTTAAGTGACACAGCTCCCTCTGTGCAAATAAATGTTACCATAAAGCTGCCTTTCCATAGCGATAAGTACGGTTGCTCTTCCTCTCAGTTCTCCCCTTCATTTTTATATGGAAATCCGACATCAGAGTCTGGCAATAGAACTGCTGTGGGGTAGGAATGATATGGAGGATCAGAGGGACATGAATAGAACATTTGCCTACAGTATATTAATTGTCACATAACTAGTATAGTTTTATTTGTCACTGGACAGAGTAGTTTGAAAGAGATAGCTCTCCCAAATTACTAATTTGTTTCCTTATATGTGTGACACTACCAGTCAAAAGTTTTCGAACATCTACTCATTCAAGGGTTTTTCTTTATTTTTACTGTTTTCTACATTGTAGAATAATAGTGAAGACATCAAAACTATGAAATAACATATTTTATATTTGAGATTCTTCAAATAGCTACTCTTTGTCTGGATGACAGCTTTACACACCCTTGGCATTTTTCAAACCAGCTTCATGAGGTAGCCACCTAGAATGCATTTCAATTAACAGGTGTGTCTTCTTAAAAGTACATTTGTGGAATTTATTTCCTTCTTAATGCATTTGAGCCAATCAGTTGTGTTGTGACAAGGTAGGGGTGATATACAGAAGATAGCCCTATTTGGTAAAAGACCAAGTCCATATTATGGCGAGAACAGTTAAAAAAAGCAAAGAGAAGCGACAGTCCATCATTACTTTAAGACATGAAGGTCAGTCAATACGGAACATTTCAAGAACTTTGAAAGTTTCTTCAAGTGCAGTCACAAAAACCATCAAGCGCTATGATGAAACTGGCTCTCATGAGGCCCGCCACAGGAATGGAAGACCCAAAGCTACCTCTGCTGCAGAGGATAAGTTCATTAGAGTTACCAGCCTCAGAAATTGCAGCCCAAATAAATGCTTCATAAAGTCCAAGTAACTGACACATCTCAACATCAACTGTTCAGAGGAGACTGTGTGAATCAGGCCTTCATGGTCGAATTGCTGCAAAGAAACCACTACTAAAGGACACCAATAAGAAGAAGAGACTTGTTTGGGCCAAGAAACACGAGCAATGGGCATTAGACCGGTGGAAATCTGTCCTTTGGTCTGGAGTCCAAATTGGAGATTTTTGTTCCAACCCACCGTGTCTTTGTGAGACGCAGTGTGGGTGAACGGATGATCTCTGCATGTGTATTTCCCACTGTAAAGCATGGAGGAGAAGGTGTTATGGTGTGGCGGTGCTTTGCTGGTGACACTGTCTGTGATTTATTTAGAATTCAAGGCACAATTAACCAGAATGGCTACCACAGCATTCTGCAGCAATACGCCATCCCATCTAGTTTGCGCTTAGTGGGACTATCATTTGTTTTTCAACAGGACAATGTCCCAACACACCTCCAGGCTGTGTAAGGGCTATTTGACCAAGAAGGAGAGTGATGGAGTGCTGCATCAGATGACCTGGCCTCCACAATCCCCCGACCTCAACCAAATTGCGATGGTTTGGGATGAGTCGGACCACAGAGTTAAGGAAAAGCAGCTAACAAGTGCTCAGCATATGTGGGAACTCCTTCAAGACTGTTGGAAAAGCATTCAAGTTGAAGCTGGTTGAAAGAATGCCAAGAGTGTGCAAAGCTGTCATCAAGGCAAAGGGTGGCTATTTGAAGAATCTCAAATATAAAATATATTTTGATTTGTTTAACACTTTTTTGGTTACTACATGATTCCATATGTGTTATTTCATAGTTTTTATGTCTTCACTATTATTCTATAATGTAGAAAATAGTCAAAATGAAGAAAACCCCTTGAATGAGTAGGTGTTCTAAAACTTTTGACCGGTAGTGTAGACAAATTTCAGCCTGATGCACCTCCTTATCGGAGTCCAGGGTTTGCCTTTGCCTAAAATACCAGTGTTTCTCTGTGGCCATTTGCTGCAGCAGATTCCTTATACCTGTGAAGGTTGACTGACACAAAGCACTCTAATATCACCTAGTATACACTGTGCAAGAAAATGTGATGAATACAAAGGATGAAACAGCTCTTTTGGATTTCCTCACATCTTTGTAGGATACTGTATTGTAGAATGTCATGCTGCCTTTCTTTCCCTGAATAAGAAGGTAGATACTCACATATTGTCTGTGGTTAAAAGGAACAAGAGTTTCCCCACTTTAGGGAGACAACATACAGGAATCAAATAGATTTCTGTTTATACTTGGCAACCAGTTCCAACACCTACATAATCATTGTTTATTTCCCCACTGCTCATTGATATTATTTTGTGTTTGCTATTTTAGTCAGTTACCTTAGAGACAGACACGACTAACTTTTGGTGGCCAGTCATTTTGGGGTGATTCAGAGTTCAAAATACAGGTATGTGGCTCTTAGAGCAAATCTGCTCTGTCTGGGGAATAACAAGCTAATTGCTTCAAAGTGTTGATGGAGCAATCATTACTTCTTGGCTAGTAAACATTTGTCATAGCTAACCTCTACCACTGAATGTTTGGGCCAGCCGCTCTACCCTCTGCCTCATCATCACATACCACTGTGCTCCTGGGCACTTGTGAGAACAGATCCGACCCATGTAGATATTAATGCACTGTCAGACTACTTCACAGTGGCTGCACTCAGGACAGAGGATCATCAGTCTTACACCAGGCTTTGCAAATTCTTCAATGACCTCCTTCGGCTTGCGGCATTTCAAGAGTTTTCCCCAGTAGCTAATCTAACTTGTTCAGTCAACCCTACCAACTCTGCATAATTCTCTAACTTTTTCAAATGCAGCGGCGACTGTATGTTTACAGATAGGAATATAAACAAAATTGTAATAATATTGGTTTACTTCAAGGCAACTTACCACATGAGACATATAATGTGTATTATTATAAACTGTTTGATCCCTGAATGCTGATTGGCTGAAAGCCGTGGTATATCAGACCGTATACCACGGATATGACACAAAATTGCTTGTTTACTGTTCTAATTACGTTGTTAACCAGTTTATAATTGCATCAAGACACCTTGGGGATAGTGATACATGGCCAACATACCATGGCTAAGGGTTGCATCCAGGCAATCCGCACTACGTCGTGCCTAAGAAAAGCCCTTAGCCGTGTTATACTGGCCATATATCACTAACGCCCAAGGTGCCTTAATGCAATTATAAACTGGTTAACGTCGGCTTTCAGCCAATCAGCATTCAGGGATCAAACAGTTTATAATAATACACATTATATGTCTCATGTGGTAAGTTGCCTTGAAGTAAACCAATATTATTACAATTTTGTTTATATTCCTATCCGCTGCGTTTGAAAAAGTTAGAGAATTATGCAGAGTTGGTAGGGTTGACTGAACTATCTGGTATATAATTTAGCAATAAGGCACGGGGGGTGTGGTATATGGCAAATATTGCCTGGATACAACCCTTAGCCGTGGTATATTGACAAAACATGCATTTTTACTGCTCTAATTACGTTGGTAACCAGTTTAAAATAGCGATAAGGAACCTCAGCGGTTTGTGATATATGGCCAATATACCACGGCTAAGGGCTGTGACCTAGCACTCCGCATTGCGTCGTGCTTAAGAACAGCCCTTAGCCGTGGTATATTGGCCATAAACCACACCCCTCTGGCCTTATTGCCTAAATATACCACACCCCCCCGGGTCTTATTGCTTAAGTATGCGTTGCTGACTACAATACTCCTATCCTTTCCCTCAATATACCATTCTACCATTCTGCTCTGTCACTGTAAACACATAACTCTGGACTTAGTGAACTTTTATATAGCCTTTGACTCCCTCCGTTTTTGTTGTCAGATTAACATTGGAACATTAATATACATTGGAACAAATGACAAGAGGCCCTTGCAAGGATTCTTAGCCACAGGCCCAATTGGACAGCTGACATATGCTCAACACTAAAGCAAATGAAGAGTAGTTGGATACATTGTCAGGAGACATTAGACTCTCTGCTACACTAACAGCACTCCTTGACACATTTAACAACATCATCGACATAAAAGTGCAGGAAAATCAAACACAACAAAACAACAACAAATAATTGTGTTGTATTGTTTTCCTGCACTTTTATGTCAGAATCCAGACATGTTGCAGTCAAAAACAAACCAAAAATGTTCTATTTTTCAGTGATTAAACAGAGACAGGAACTACATCAACAACTGTCAACAACTGCGAGTCATACTTCAAGACCAGGGCTACATTTATGATTTGGGGTAGAGAGAAATAGCTTGATAAGATAAGGCTTCGTTCACTGTTGCTGGGCAGATGAGGTGTGTACAGACAGCTTTTCTTCCACAGTAATTGCCTTGAAACAAGCCTGCCACTATTTGGGGAATATCACAGATCCACTGTTGTGAGGAGCTGCACTCACAACATGGCCAGCAGCTGTACTGTACTACCGTGCATATACTTTTCTTTGAAAGCTAAGTACGACGGGGCCTGTTCGGTACTTGGAAAATCAATGTTCCACAACAATGTCCTGCAAAAGATGCTGTCTAGTCACTTTTAAGATCCCATGGCATTTATTGAGGGAGAATGGATTGGCACAATTTCTCATTCCTCACTTCTCTAATGAGATTCCCTATGTATGGTGAGCGTTCTGGCATAAAATGGTGGACTTGTATCAAACAGGTGGTTCCTACACATTTAAAACTGAAATATCCTTCCATGACAAAAGGCTATGTTTAGGCTCTTTGTGGAAAATTAAAAGATTACATTTAGCAAAGGATTATCCATTGTGAATGTCTTGTTACAATAGGAGCATTATGCAGGAAAGTTGGGGACAAAAGGTCCTTATCGAAGAACATAAGTCATTACTATTCCATCAGCCAGGTAAAGAAGCATAATTGAAAGAATATTCCACAACAGACTAATTATAGGGGCAATGTGAAAATTCTACACTTCCAATCTGATAATTGGATCTTAACGGTTGAACGTAAATAATATTCAAATGAGGGGTATGGCCTTCATACTGTATGGGGTTGAAATAATTCGAAGTAGTTTATGTATGCGTGTTGGCTTGCAATTAAGTGAATAGAGTCATCCACTCATCCACTGGGGATTTATGCATACCTTAGCTTAACTTTGCTTTTAGCATTGTTGCTGTAGTCTACCTAGGCACTTCTGTAGTAGCTGTAGAGTTACAGGAGCCAGAGCAACCAACACAGTTTAGGTTTTAATATATTTTTATTGACTCATTGAATGTGTAGCTAAGGTATAGCTAGCAGTGGGTGACATTCACTTTTAATCAGAACCAAAAATGACAGTAGCGTTCACTCAATTTCACAGTTGAAATCAAAAGGTGTGCTCTTGTGTAGAGCTAGCTATGAATTAGATGAATATGAAATGCAAACTATGATTTTGAGTAAACCTTTAATCTATGAGGCAGGGGACAAAAAGGTACACGAAAACAACATGAGAGAAAGCAAAAAACAAAGGGATACATAATGAATCCACAGAAGGATGACATGAAAACCAACCTTAAATAGTATTTTCATTTGCAAATCATTAGTAATCCCCACATACTGGGCCCTATTCAAGCCATTTGGCAGTCTCAATTCTCTCTGGGGCACTCCATGTGCATACTAAGGCAGGCATATCAACTATCTAGCCCGAAATCCCTTTCACTATGAGTTCAACAGTTGGACAGTTAATGGAACATAAACACTCTGTATGACACTTGCAAATGAAAATCCATTTTGCCCCCAGTCACCTTCAAGTACACTCTTCGGGAAAAAAGGTGCTATCTAGAATCTAAAAGAGTTCTTCAGCTGTCCACATAGGATAACCCTTTGAAGAACCCTTTTGGTTCCAGGTATAACCCTAGTGGGTTCCATGTAGAACCCTTTCCCCAGAGGGTTCTATATGGAACCCAAAAGAGTTCTACCTGGAACCAAAAAGGGTTATTCTATTGGGACAGCTGAAGATCCCTTTTGGTGTGTTTAAAAAAAAATAATTAAAATAAAAAGAAAAATTTAAAAATAAGTTCTCATTCCCATTCCAGTCCCTCTGCTTTGACCAGGAAGCAAATCTGTGTTGTACAGTGTCCATATTAAGACAGCATCATACATCATTGGATGTTGACTCAACACATACAGAGTCCATGATATCAACAGGTTCATAGCCTATTGTCTGCAAGTAATGGCCCTTATTATATGTCAGACATAAAAATCAGTGTGTGAATCTGACACCATCACTGTATCCATTATTGTACTTACCACCTGAATGCCCCATTTCTCCAATGACATAATATTCGTATTTGTTCCACAAAGCGAAAGATGCAGCATTTTCCCTGGTCCTGTCTGGACATCTAATTGATTGCTGTTGCGGGAGGGATGACAGATAGTATTGGAGCTGTCAGCTTCTCTGATGTCTTGCCCCTATTTGTGATGTGAGGCCTGATCTTTGACTATCCGTCATCAGGGACAGCTGTTTGCCCATATCTTTCAGGCCCCATTAATCAATGTTCAACAGTGTAGAAGATGGTTATTTGTGTTGGAGGCTAGTTTTAGTGTATTCAAATACTGCAGATTACCCAAATCCAAGTTTTAGGGGATTGAAACTATTGATTATTATAATTTTCCAATAAGCTACAATGAAACCTATAAACACCTCCCCTTTCCAATAAACTGTAATCAACAGAGGCGTCGTAAAAGTTCTTAAAGAATGAATGTGCATCATTCATTAAAATGACAATTGAACAGGTTAAGAGGTAGGCTTAGATACCCTATGCGGAAAAATAGACATATTTTAAAATAGACATAGAATTAGGCATAATGATTATGACTCTAGATTGCAGAAAAAGTATGTTTCAGGGAATTGAAAACATTTCAAATTCCCCAGCCCCCTCAGGGCCAACAAGATGGCGCCGACAGACATGGTCGTCTTGTTTCTAGCTCAAAGGTAACTGTGCAGTATTTTTATGCCGGGTGCTACACCAAAACGTTGACGCCCGAGAAGTGGGGTCCTATTCAGGCTCAGGCGGCAAACAAACCATCCACCGCTTCCGAGTATATTACTCGGTAACATTCAGTCCCTGGACAACAAAGTAGACGAGCTCAGGGCAAGGATCTCCTTTCAGTGAGACACAGGGGACTGTAACATACTCTGTTTTACGGAATCATGGTTCTCTCCGGATATATTGTCCCCGTCCATAAAGCCAGTGGAAAGAACGCGGACATGAAGAAAGTTGGAGAGGTATGTCTCATGATTAACAACTCATGGTGTGATTGTGGTAACGAACAGGAACTCAAGTCCTTTTCTTCTCCCAATCTGGAATACCTCACCATCAAATGGCGACCGTATTACCTCCAGAGAGAATTTTCTTTGGGTATTGTCACTGCCGTGTATATTCCCCCCAAGCCTACACTGCGACGGCTCTCAAGGAACTCCATTGGAAACCGCATATCCTGACGCATACCCATTCTTTGTAGCTGGGAACTTTAATGTAGGAAATCTGATGAAAACGCTCCCGAAATTCTATCAACATGTCTCCTGTACTGTACGCGTAGAGAACATGCTTGACCATTGTTACTTTCTTTTCCGGGATAGCTACAAGGCCCTCCACCACCCTCCCTTCGGGAAATCAGACCACGCCATCCTGCTCCTCAACGCCTATAGACAGAAACTTAAGCAGGAAGCATTCGTGGTAAGGAATGTTCAATATTGGTCTGACCAATCGGATTCTATGCTGCAAGACATTTTCCGGGTTGTCTCTGAGAATAGTATATACATATACACTGACTCGGTGAGATGGATTCATCAGGAAGTGCATAGAGGATTTTGTTCCTACTGTGAAGATTAGAACTTATCCAAATCAAAAACCATGGATAGATTTGCACAAAACTTAAAACACAAACCACCGCATTTAACCACTGCAAGGTGACTGGGAATATAGACCTGTTTAAACAGACCAACTATGACCGTAAGGCAATCAAAGAGGCAAAATGACAGTGCAGGGACAAAGTGGAGTCGCAATTCAACGGCTCAGACACAAGACGCATGTGGCAGCTGACTCCAGACAATAACGTATTATAAAGGGAAAGCCAGCCGCATTGCAGAAACCGACGCCTCACTCCTGGACAAGCTAAACACCTGCTTCGAGGAAAACAACACAAAGCCACCGACATGGCCCCCGCCGCTCAAAAGGATTGTGTGCTCACGATCTCCGTGGCTGACGTGAGTAAGACATTCATGCGTTAACCCTCGTAAGGCTGTCGGCCCAGACAGCATCCCAAGCCACGTCCTCAGAGCAGAGGATATATTGACACAGGTATTGTTAGGCCCGAAACAAAGTTTCCTCCAAACACTGGCTTCGAGGGCCTTATCACTTTTATACAACGGTTTCCCAACATATTCAAATAATGATTTACATATTTTCATTAAAACGTTATTTTGATGAATTTATTCATACTATTTCATCCTTCCACAGGAAATAGTCCCGAACACAAATCTAGGGTTGCTAACCAAGCCAGCTGACCTGTCACGGTTGTCGTCGGTGAATGAGGACCAAAACGCAGCAGGTACGTGAATGCTCATCTTGATTTTTAATTATCTTCAAAAATGAACATACAAAATAACAAAAACGAAAAACGAACAACTAACAAACAGTCTGGCAAAGCAAAGCTCAACACAGAACAATCACCCACAAATCACACACACAAATATATGGGACTCTCAATCAAAGGCAGATAGACAACACCTGCCTTCAACTGAGAGTCCCAACCCCAATTAACCAAACATAGAAACACACACACCAGACTAACCATAGACTACAAACACATAGACCATCAACCAAAAACCCGGAAATACTAAATCAAACACCCTTTACACAAACACACCACCCCGAACCACATAAAACAAATACCCTCTGCCACGTCCTGACCAAACTACAAAAACAATTAACCTTATACTGGCCAGGACGTGACAGTACCCCCCCCCCCCCTTAAAGGTGCTACCCCAGAAGCACCTTCACAAAAATAACCCCAAGCAACACCCCAAAAAAATTCCCCTTTTCTAAAGGGAGGGAAGGGAGGGTGGCTGCCGTCAACAACGGCACTGTGCTACACCCCCCCACCCCAACCCACCTATATCTGGAGGTGGCTCTGGTTCCGGCCGTTCCAGGCTGTCGGGCCACTCTGGCATCGCCGAGGGGCAGTCGGGCCAGTCTGGCATCGCCGAGGGGCAGTCGGGCCAGTCTGGCATCGCCGGGGGGCAGTCGGGCCAGTCTGGCATCGCCGGGGGGCAGTCGGGCCAGTCTGGCAGTTCGGGACAGTCTGGCAGTTCGGGACAGTCTGGGCAGTCTGGCAGTTCGGGACAGTCTGGGCAGTCTGGCAGTTCGGGACAGTCTGGGCAGTCTGGCAACTCGGGACAGTCTGGGCAGTCTGGCAACTCGGGACAGTCCGGCAGTTCAGGGCAGTCTGGCCACTCCGGCAGTTCAGGGCAGTCTGGCCACTCCGGCAGTTCAGGGCAGTCTGGCCACTCCGGCAGTTCAGGGCAGTCTGGCCACTCCGGCAGTTCAGCGCAGTCTGGCCACTCCGGCAGTTCAGCGCAGTCTGGCCACTCCGGCAGTTCAGCGCAGTCTGACCTCTCGGCGACTGTTGACTGGCGGGCAGCTCTGACGACTGTTGACTGGCGGGCAGCTCTGACGACTGTTGACTGGCGGGCAGCTCTGGTGACGACTGTTGACTGGCAGGCAGCTCTGGTGACGACTGTTGACTGGCGGGCAGCTCTGGTGACGACTGTTGACTGGCGGGCAGCTCTGGTGACGACTGTTGACTGGCGGGCAGCTCTGGTGACGACTGTTGACTGGCGGGCAGCTCTGGTGACTGTTGACTGGCGTGGCTGGGTTGACGCACTTGTAGCCTGGTGCGTGGTGCTGGTACTGGGCTTACCAGATTATGTACACGCACCTCCAGGCTAGTGCGGGGAGCGGGAACAGGACGAGTCGGACTGGGTTGACGCACTTCCGGGTCCGCACGAGAGACAGGAGCTGGAAACCCAGGGCTATGGAGGCGCACAGTCGGTCTCGATCTTACCTCCTGCACAACCCGTCTTGGCTGGATGGAACTAGTAGCCCTGTACGAGCGGGGTGCTCGTACAGGGCAGACTGGGCTGTGCAGGGGCCTGATGGTAGCTGTGCGTAGAGCGGGAGTTGGGTAGCCTGGTCCTCGGAGGCGTACCGGCGACCAGATGCGCTGCGCAGGCATCCTCCTACCAGGCTGGATGCCCGCTCTAGCACGGCACCTGCGAGGGGCTGGAATAACGCGCACCGGACTGTGCGTGCGTATGGGTGAGATAGTGCGCTCCTCAGCGAAACATAGCGCTCTCCACCCCATACGCTCCTCCATATAACCACGGGTAGCTGGCTTCCGGCTCTTCTTACGCCTAGCCAAACTACCCATGTGCCCCCCCAAAAAAATGTATTGGGGGTGCCTCTCGTGCTTCTCCTTCAGCGCGTCCATGGCCTCGTACCACCGCCTCTCTGCCTTGGCTGCCTCAATTTCCCACTGCGGGCGTCGATAATCCCCGGCCTGGTGCCAAGGTCCGGCCCCGTCCAGAACTTCCTCCCAGGTCCATTTCTCCCGCCAGTCCAACTCGAATTCCCTCTGCTCCTTCTTCTGCTGCTTGGTCCTTGAGTGGTGGGTGATTCTGTCACGGTTGTCGTCGGTGAATGAGGACCAAAACGCAGCAGGTACGTGAATGCTCATCTTGATTTTTAATTATCTTCAAAAATGAACATACAAAATAACAAAACTGAAAAACGAACAACTAACAAACAGTCTGGCAAAGCAAAGCTCAACACAGAACAATCACCCACAAATCACACACACACAAACACACCCTAATATATGGGACTCTCAATCAAAGGCAGATAGACAACACCTGCCTTCAACTGAGAGTCCCAACCCCAATTAACCAAACATAGAAACACACACACCAGACTAACCATAGACTACAAACACATAGACCATCAACCAAAAACCCGGAAATACTAAATCAAACACCCTTTACACAAACACACCACCCCGAACCACATAAAACAAATACCCTCTGCCACGTCCTGACCAAACTACAAAAACAATTAACCTTATACTGGCCAGGACGTGACATGACCATTCGTTCTATCGGTTCGGTTGCCACAGACGCAAACCAGTCATTAAGTATTTTTGTTCTGTATCTATGGACGCGACCCAGTCGTTCATCTAAATGTTCCATTGCCATACTGGCTGGATCTCAAAATATTCAGGGATGACGCTAACAAAATACAAACTAACATCTATCGGAAACCAACAGAGAGGAATACTGTCCTCCACTTCAACAGTAATCATCCGCAATATCTCAAAACCAACATCCCTACTGGACAGTTTTTACGCCAGAGCTGCGCTACACTCAAAGAGTTTGATGCTCAGGCAAAAGACATGACACATAGGTTGGCTACCTAGAGGATATTCTAGTCCAATTATCCAGCGTGCCCACGTCCGGGCTCGAGACATGCCCAGACCGTCACTTCTAGCTCAGAAGCCCCAAAAGGACAGCACGCCACGCCTGTGCTTTGGTAACAGACATCAATCATTGCTTGAACAATATTAAAAGTGCAATCTTAAAACACTGGCCTTTTCTACAATCAAATTCCCCAGCCTCTGGTGGATAATGCCCCTCTTTTCTCATACAGACGGGCACGCACGATCAGGGACACACCGGTTTATTCTTTCCAAAAGTCTGACAATTCAAACTGGTTACAAGGGAACCATAAGTGTGGAAGATGTGCTCAATGTAACAACACGGTAAACTGTAAATACTTTACACACCCTCTTACAGACCGAAAGCTCTACCAGAGGCATTTCATCAATTGTAACTCTGCCAGTGTTGTGTATATGCTTACGTGACCGTGTGGTAAAGCCTATGCGGGGCAAACAAAAAGATGTTTAAAAATAAAAGATATCTGAACGATATTGAATATGCTATGGCAAAACACTATTTAGAAGTCAAACACGGCGCAGTGTCTTTGCGCTTTGGGAGCCTGGAACAGATCCCATCTATTAGAGCCGGTAACCTCCTTAAAATACTCTCACAACGAGAGATGTTTTGGATTGATAGATTAAAAACCATGCATCCTCGAGGACTAAATGATTATTTCTCATTCAGACCTTTTTTGTAGATGATATGGTTGTGCTGTATTTTGAATGCTTATGTACAGTGTATGTATATTTTCCTACATTCAATTACAATCTTTCTATCCAGATGTCATTTTTTATACCCCCAAACATTTATTTTTGTTGACGTTACTGTGCAATAGGAAGTAACTAAATGCGCCAAACATTTCTCATATTTCATGTCATCATGATACCTAAATGCTATTTATCAAGTTTATTCTGCTGAACTGTGTATTTGTATATGTATTTGTATGTATATTGTAATAATTGTTGGTTCACTAATGTTTTTATTACCACTTTATACAACGGGTGTGTCTAATCCTGAATGCTGATTGGTTAAAACAGCATTCCAGCCAGTGCCTTAAGTTAAAATTACTGTTTCATCTGACTGTACAATCCACTGTCTCATCAGTCCAGCCAGGCAATTTATAAACTTGATCTCCACTATAAAAATCCTCCAGACATTATCTCACATTTCTTTTTTACAAAAATGTTGTTTTCAACAGTGGAGATTTGCATAAACCTTGCCGTCTGTCTCTCCGACATTTGCAACATTGTTTCAGTATTCAAATTCGATCTCCAGCTGTCGCATAGTAATGAACATGTTGGGAGTCGAGATGAGACAGACACGCAGGCAGCTTTTCTCAGCCAGTTGAAATCATGAATCATAATTTCTATGGATATGTACAAATAAATATCAATAGAAAAAAGGTAAAACTAAACGAAGTGCAGCTGGTTTGCGGTCTTTCCAGCTTCAATTTGAAGTGATTCTGTTAGCTGTGTTGTTGGCTAGCTCCTCTGAACCACAGTGTCCTGACGAGAGAAATTGAGCATAATTAGCTCATTGTTATGATGAATCCAAATAAATGTCACTAGAAAACAGCTTAAACAAATTCAAATGCAGAACCTTGGTTATTATTCTGGCTGCACTGTTTGACGGATTCACCGAGTCGTCACGTGACTATAGGGATTTGGCAATCGATTGTAGGCATTCAGCATGTCTACAGAATGGCCACATCTAACATAACGAGTAGTATCTGAATAAAGGTGACAGTTGGGCTACCACCCAGTATACCCTGCACCTTAGAGACTGCTGCCCTTTGCACATAGAGTCATTGAACACTGGTCACTTTAATAATATAAAGTGACAGACTGGTCACTTTATATGTATATACTGTATTCTAGTCAAGGCCCATTCTATATAACTGCTGCTGTACACACCTTTTCTATTCATATACTGTCAATTCTGTCTTTACACAACATTCACACATACAGTGGGGGAAAAAAGTATTTAGTCAGCCACCAATTGTGCAAGTTCTCCCACTTAAAAAGATGAGAGAGGCCTGTACTTTTCATCGTAGGTACACGTCAACAATGACAGACAAAATGAGAAAAAATTCTCCAGAAAATCACATTGTAGGATTTTTAATGAATTTATTTGCAAATTATGGTGGAAAATAAGTATTTGGTCAATAACAAAAGTTTATCTCAATACTTTGTTATATACCCTTTGTTGGCAATGACACAGGTCAAATGTTTTCTGTAAGTCTTCACAAGGTTTTCACACACTGTTGCTGGTATTTTGGCCCATTCCTCCATGCAGATCTCCTCTAGAGCAGTGATGTTTTGGGGCTGTCGCTAGGCAACACGGACTTTCAACTCCCTCCAAAGATTTTCTATGGGGTTGAGATCTGGAGACTGGCTAGGCCACTCCAGGACCTTGAAATGCTTCTTACGAAGCCACTCCTTCGTTGCCCGGGCGGTGTGTTTGGGATCATTGTCATGCTGAAAGACCCAGCCACGTTTCATCTTCAATGCCCTTGCTGATGGAAGGAGGTTTTCACTCAAAATCTCACGATACATGGCCCCATTCATTCTTTCCTTTACACGGATCAGTCGTCCTGGTCCCTTTGCAGAAAAACAGCCCCAAAGCATGATGTTTCCACCCCCATGCTTCACAGTAGGTATGGTGTTCTTTGGATGCAACTCAGCATTCTTTGTCCTCCAAACACGACGAGTTGAGTTTTTACCAAAAAGTTATATTTTGGTTTCATCTGACCATATGACATTCTCCCAATCCTCTTCTGGATCATCCAAATGCTCTCTAGCAAACTTCAGACGGGCCTGGACATGTACTGGCTTAAGCAGGGGGACACGTCTGGCACTGCAGGATTTGAGTCCCTGGCAGCGTAGTGTGTTACTGATGGTAGGCTTTGTTACTTTGGTCCCAGCTTTCTGCAGGTCATTCACTAGGTCCCCCCGTGTGGTTCTGGGATTTTTGCTCACCGTTCTTGTGATCATTTTGACCCCACGGGGTGAGATCTTGCGTGGAGCCCCAGATCGAGGGAGATTATCAGTGGTCTTGTATGTCTTCCATTTCCTAATAATTGCTCCCACAGTTGATTTCTTCAAACCAAGCTGCTTACCTACTGCAGATTCAGTCTTCCCAGCCTGGTGCAGGTCTACAATTTTGTTTCTGGTGTCCGTTGACAGCTCTTTGGTCTTGGCCATAGTGGAGTTTGGAGTGTGACTGTTTGAGGTTGTGGACAGGTGTCTTTTATACTGATAACAAGTTCAAACAGGTGCCATTAATACAGGTAACAAGTGGAGGACAGAGGAGCCGCTTAAAGAAGAAGTTACAGGTCTGTGAGAGCCAGAAATATTGCTTGTTTGTAGGTGACCAAATACTTATTTTCCACCATATTTTGCAAATAAATTCATTAAAAATCCTACAATTTGATTTTCTGGATTCTTTTCCCTCATTTTGTCTGTCATTGTTGACGTGTACCTATGATGAAAATTACAGGCCTCTCTCATCTTTTTAAGTGGGAGAAGTTGCACAATTGGTGGCTGACTAAATACTTTTTTCCCCCACTGTATATTCAGTACCAGTCAAAAGTTTGGACACAACTACCAATTCAATTTTTATTTTATGTTCTACGTTGTAGAATAATAGTGAAGACATCAAAACTATGAAATAACACATATGTAATCACGTAGTAACCAAAAAAGTGTGAACCCAAGATTCTTCAAAGTAGCCACCGTTTGCCTTCATGACAGCTTTGCACACTTGGCATTCTCTCAACCAGCTTCATGAGGAATGCTTTTCCAAGTCTTGAAGGAGTTCCCACATATACTGAGCACTTATTAGATGCTTTTCCTCCAATCTGCGGTCCAACTCATCCCAAACCATCTGAATTGGGTCGAGATCGGGTGATTGTGGAGGCCAGGTCATCTGATGCAGCACTCCATCACTCTCATTCTTGGTCAAATAGCCCTTACACAACCTGGAGGTATGTTTTGGGTCATTGTCCTGTTGAAAAACAAATGATAGTCCCACTAAGCACAAACCAGATGGGATGGTGTATTGCTGCAGAATGCTGTGGTAGCCATGCTGTGTCTTGAATTCTAAATAAATCACTGACAGTGTCACCAGCAAAGCACCCCCACATCATCCCACCTCCTCCTCCATGCATCACGGTAGGAACCACACATGCGGAGATCATCCGTTCACCTACTCTACGTCTCACAAAGACACGGCATTTGGAACCAAAAATCTCACATTTGGACTCATCAGACCAAAGGACAGATTTCCACCGGTCTAATGTCCATTGCTCGTATTTCATGGCCGAAGCATGTGTCTTCTTATTGGTGTCCTTTAGTAGTGGTTTCTTTGCAGAAATTCAACCATGAACTGCTCTGAACAGTTGATGTTGAGATGTGTCTGTTACTTGAACTCTGTGAAGCATTTATTTGGGCTGCAACAGAGGTAACTCTGGGTCTTCCTTTCCTGTGGCGGTCCTCATGAGAGCCAGTTTCATCATAGCGCTTGATGTTTTTTTGCGACTGACTTTGAAGAAACTTTCAAATTTCTCTTTGCTTATTTGAGCTGTTCTTGCCATAATATGGACTTGGTCTTTTACCAAATAGGGCTATCTTCTGTATACCACCTCTACCTTGTCACAACACAACTGATTGTCTCAAACACATTAAGAAGGAAAGAAATTCCACAAATTAACAAGGCACGCAAAGGGTGGCTACTTTGAAGAATCTCAAATATAAAATATATTTTGATTTGTTTAACACTTTTTTGGTTGCTACATGATTCAATATGTGTTATTTCATTGTTTGATGTCTTCACTATTATTCTACGATGTAGAAAATAGTAAAAATAAAGAAAACCCCCGCAATGAGTAGGTGTGTCCAAACATTTGACTGGTACTGTATATATTTATTTATATTCCGGACTGATATTGCTCTTTCTGATATTTCTTGTTCTGATATGTCTTCATTTCTTGTTATTTTTTTCTTGTTTTAATTTTGGATTATGTGTGTATTGTTATTGTATTGCTAGATATTGCTGCAATGTTGGAATTAGAAACATAAACATTTCGCTGCACCTGCGATAACATCTGCAAAACTGTGTACTCGGCCAGAAAACTTTGATTTGACCACCCCTCCATCCTCACCTACTTCGTGCCCCCTCTAAAATAATGGGTGCATGACGCCCCTAGTAATCAATACAATGTATTGTGATCAAATCAAAAATGTATTTGTCACATGCACTGAATACAACAGGTGTACACCTTACCATTAAATGCTTACTTACAAGCCCTTAACCAATAGTGCAGTTCAAGAAGAGTTAAGAAAATATTTACCAAATAAATGTAAGTAAAAAAGTAACACAATAACAAGGCTATATACAGGGGCACCAGTACCGAGCCAGTGTGTGGGGGTACAGGTTAGTTGAGGTAATTTGTACATGTAGGTAGGGGTGAAGTGACTATCCATAGATAATAAACAGTGAGTAGCAGCAGTGTACAAAACAAATGGGGGGGGGGTCAATGTAATAGTCCGATGGCCATTTGATTAATTGTTCAGCAGTCTAATGGCTTGGGTGTAGAAGCTGTTGAGGAGCCTTTTGGTCAAAGACTTGGCGTTCTGGTACTGCTTGTCGTGCGGCAGCAGAGAAAACAGTCTATGACTTGGGTGACTGGAGTCTCTGACAATTTTTTGGTCTTTCCTCTGACACCGCCTATTATATAGCTCCTGGATTGCAGGAAGCATGGCCCCAGTGATGTACTGGTCCGTACACACTACCCTCTGTAGCGCCTTACGGTCAGATACCGAGCAGTTGCCATACCTGGCGGTGATGCAACCGGTCAGGATGCTCTCGAAGGTGCAGCTGTAGAACTTTTGCAAATATGATTATCATTAGATGCCTCCATCCGTCCATGTAAAAGTAAAGACATTCAAAACTATCTCTAAAGTTAAGTAATACAGAATATGGTAATATTAACAGTCAGGAATACACTCTGCACTAATAAAAGAGGTGTGGCTTACTCTGTGGCTAACTCAGTGATTTGTCCCGTGGTACTGTTATAATAAAGATTTACAGTGAACTATTCTGCAGCTCAGACCTTGTGAACAATGTGTGTGAGACCAGGGAATAATAGATTTACATTTTCCCTGTGTCTATAACTGTCATCCCTCCCTTGACGGGCAATTAAAAAGATAAAACAAAAAGATCATAAGTCAGGAAGGCAACGCTGCACATTAATTCAGCCAGCAAATAAGTCCCATGCAAAATCAATATGACGTTGTGGGGTCCTGTCTACCTCTTAGTCTAAAAGGGAACTGATCATGTACCATAATTACTTACAAAATTACACATCTGGTGATAATGTCCCAAACAAAACCATGTTTTTGTAACAGCCTACCTCTGACGCTGTTCTCTCCATGGCTGTTAGGGGGAAAATGCCACTAGAAAACAGAAACACATCTTTAGTAATACAAAAAACACATCTTCTCAAAGCAATGATAAATAGTACACATGGCTAAGCCATTTTGATTAACTGAAATAGTACTTGAGCAGTTTTTAGAATATTTTCGTGTGCAAACCGTTGTCATGAGCCATAATATTCTTGAGTAAACCAAAGGAAAAGTGTGCAATGGTTTTCTTGTCTGAAGACGTGGCTTAATAAGGCCTCGTGTTTATGAGGGTGTTGAGATTTAGCCTGAATTACCTCTCCTGGGCTCCACTGCTCTCTGCCTCCACATTTAAATACATAATGCTATCTGCACTATTGCTCAGAGCAAGATGTAGCTGTGACAATGTAGACTAATATTAATGATGACGTAAAACCTAGTCTCTTGGTATTTGGTCTTTGTAAATTCTGTCAAATATATTAAGGTTGGCTGAGTGTAGAAAAAGCCCCAGCTAATAATTCTAGGGAAAGAGAACGTTTTTGTAACGATACATGTAACGTTCCCCTGATGTTTGAGTGTCCAGTTTTTCATTCTATGTACGAGAACCTATTTAGCATGTTTTGGCATTAGAGTTAGGAGAACGTTCCTTTAAAGTCAAACAAAACGTAACCAGATCCTGGTGACCACATAATCAGAATATCCTTAAATGTATGTTCTAAACATGTTTCTTGGGACATTGCAAGAACATTCACCTGTCCAGTTTTCTGAGGGTTAGGAGAATATTCAATCAATGCCACGCCAAACATACACAGAACGTGGTTGCCATGCTCTCAGAAGATAAGATGTTAATGTTCTAGACACGTTTCATGGCAATGTTACAAGAACATTCATATGTCAGGTTTTCTGAGTGTTAGGGGAACGTTGTGGGAACGTTTGTTGTTAGTTGGGAAGCAAGTTGTATGTTCAAGTATTCAGCTGAATTGAGTGCCCTCTGCCTCACAGTAAACACTTGGTAGGATGTCTCACCATTGTTAGCCCAGCTTTTTGAGCAGTGACCTTTTTGAGCAGTTACAGAAACAATAAATCCTCAAGCACAGAAGCATTAATTCTGGCTAGATCTCAATTGTAAACTCCGACATTAAACTCAACTGCAGTCAGTGCACAACATCTCAACCCCACTCATCGATATAACTGGGTTTAGTGGTTCTCAGTCTCTTCACCTCAACAAAGTAGAATTGTCTGAGGTTTGAGGCCTTATGGTAGGACTGATTGTATAAGACGGCAGCTTTCACAGACCTGATCTGCATTGGTCCCCATTCCCTCAATATGATGACTCTAACAAGACTCATGAACTTTAGGATGAGTCCCCCTCTAATTATTTGAACATCAAACAGGAAGTATTGAGTGTGAGAGCGAGGCTGTGAGGGGAGCTAGACAGCGATCTTTACCACCCTCAGGAAGATTAATGGGTCAACTGTGGGGAGGCACCCTGCCTTGTGTTGCAGCCAGCCAGGGAGGAAACAAAACACAGCCAACACCAACACACTAACACAGCCAGCATGTCTGTCTGCAAAACACCAAGTCCAGTGTGTGAATTCAACTGAGAATCCCAAATGACTAACAACCGCAATGGCTTCTTTGTAGAAGACCACGTTCACTCTAGGGATGGACTTGCAGCGCAGTGCACAGACTTTGAAATGCTGAAGATGGGAGAGACTTCAGAATTCAAACAGTGTTCCAAATGAATAGGAAGGGATATGAGGTGGATCAAAGCTGGACTCTGACAACAGTTAACAAGGCTATCAGAAACATCCTGGCCTTACATAATGAGCAGCTGAAATAAGCCTTCTAATTGCTGCAATCCAGACTGCACTCACCATAATATTGAGCTCTCAAAAGAGATGTTAAGCTCCAGGTTTGGCTATTCATAGTACTAATTCAAAGAATGGAGGTGCAGTATCATCTGACTGTTCCATTTGATGTACCAGCAAATATTTGTAACAGCAATGGGTGTTAACCAGAGTCAGTATGTTCAGACTGACAATAGACTGGATAAATACTGTCGAGCATTAAAACAATGTGGACAGGGATTTCTGCCAGGGGAAATGGCTGGACCCTGTTTAAATTGCCAGTGCCCCACAACACTACACATGGCAGCTTGGCATTGTTCATACCGAATTAATAACTTTACTCGACAAGGTTTGCAGGCACTGCTTATGGATTCGGTGTTATTAAAAATCCCACTGCTACCTACCAACTCACAGAGGCTGATGCCTCCAGACTGTTAAGCAGGGAGCCCCTACAGTCTTCTCTAATTTGGGCAGTTGCTATCGATATTGATTAGTTCTCCTTGATATTCCCTTCAGGGACCTGTCTCCAAAACACTCCACTGTAAGTCATTGCTCACCAATACGTCAATTAGACTGAGGGAGCTGCAGCATTCTGTCTCAATCAGAAGTGATGGGCTTAAAAGTTGAACAGTTTGCCACAAGCGTGGAATTCTGTAGTTAGCTATTGTAGGAGCAGTCCTCAAGCATCTACAGAGCTGATGTGGTATGAATGTGAATATCAAGAGACAGTAATAGGGTCACAAATTGCAATGTATTTTCAGACCAAATAGAAGAAATCAAAAGCCTATAATAATGCAGTATGCTCAGAAATTAAGATCTAAGGGCTGGGGTGAATTGGTTAATGAAAATGGCTTTGGAAGCACTCTAAAATACATCTTGTATCACCATATGTAAAATGTCCCAATTGACTGATGTTTTTGCACACTGCCAAACCACATACGGAGGAGAGAGATTGTGTGGCATACACTCACTGAAGCGTTTTCATTCACTTAACAGTTAGTTTAGGACTATCCCTATGATGACTGCCACAAAAAATATGGGGAGTCATACGTGGAAAAAGAACTTCAAATGAAAATCAATTATCATGTGTTTAACTTCCTTCTTCAGTCAGCAACTGTTCAAACATTAATTTCTGTTCCAGATAAGTTTGTCTATCCTTAGAGGAAACTGTATATTTTGTCATAATTTAATCTTAATTGATCAGGGAGTTAAGTCCACCATCTCTCGACTCATAAACATTATTCACTAT
The DNA here is from genome assembly GCF_965601325.2 of Salmo salar. NCBI lineage: Eukaryota > Metazoa > Chordata > Actinopteri > Salmoniformes > Salmonidae > Salmo > Salmo salar. Next base: position 42,746,246 of record NC_138296.1, read on the forward strand.
ATACACAAAAGTATGTGGACACCCCTTCAAATTGGTTGATCCGGCTATTTCAACCAAACCCGTTGCTGACAGATGTATAAAATCGAAAACACAGCCATTGTAACAATTGCGCTGAGAGTCGGGAAGCAAGTACAGGGAGTAAGTGTTTTAATAAATAAACACGAAACACAAAACAACACACCGACATGAAACAGAGTCAATAACACCTGAGGAAAGAACCAAGGGGAGTGACAGATATAGGGAAGATGCAGGAGGTGAAGGAGAAGGAGGTGATGGAGTCCAGATGAGTGTCATGAGGTGCAGGTGCGCGAGCAATGGTGACAAGTGTGCGGGATAATCAGCAGCCTGATGACCTAGAAGCCGGAGAGGGAGTATACGTGACAGCCATGCAATCTCCATAGACAAACATTGGCAGTAGAATGGCCTTACTGAAGAGCTCAGTGACATTCAGTGTGGCACCGTCATAGGATGGTGCTTTTCCAACAAGTCAGTTCGTGAAATTTCTGCCCCGCTAAAGCTGCCCCAGTCAACTGTAAGTGCTGTTATTGTGAAGTGGAAACGTCTAGGAGCAACAACGGCTCAGCTGCAAAGTAGTAGGCCACACAAGCTCACAGAACGGAACTGCCGAGGGCTGAAGCGCGTATCACGTAAAAATCGTCTGTCCTCGGTTGCAACAGTCACTACTGACTTCTAAACTGTCTCTGGAAGCAACGTCAGCACAATAACTATTTGTCAGAAGTTTTAATGAAATGGGTTCCCATGGCCGAGCAGCCGCACACAAGCCTAAGATCACCATGCGCAATGCCAAGCGTCGACTGGAGTGGTGTAAAGCTTGGTGTCTGGAGCAGTGGAAACGCGTTCTCTGGAGTGATGAATCACGCTTCACAGCCTGGCATTCCGACGGACTAATCTGGGTTTGGCGGATGCCAGGTGAATGTTACCTGCCCCAATGCATAGTGCCAACTGTAAAGTTTGGTGGAGGAAGAATAACGGTCTGGGGCTGTTTTTAATCGTGATTTGTCGAGATTGTTGCAGAAGAACTTGACAGGCCTGCACAGAGCCTTGACCTCATCCCCATCGAACACCTTTAGGATGAATTGTAACGGCGACAGCAAGCCAGGCCTAATCGCCCAATATCAGTGCCCAACCTCACTAATGCTCTTGTAGCTGAATAGAAGCAAGTCTCCGCAGCAATGTTCCAACATCTAGTGGAAAGCCTTCCCAGAAGAATGGAGGCTGTTATAGCAGCAAAGGGGGGACCAACACCGTATTAATGCACATGATTTTGGAATGAGATGTTTGACAAGCAGGTGTCCACATACTTTTGGTCATGTAGTGTATTTGTTTGGGTTTTTAAGTTAATGTCCTTATCGCCACTTATTGGGTATAGGCTCGGTCTTAATTTATGTGCTCTCTGTTACCACCGGCTACATGGCAAATGGCTCAACAAACACAGAAGACAATGCCCAAGTACCAGTCAGCCCTTCCCCGTCAAGGGGCCAAAATGTATCTCTCTCTCTCTCTACAGTATCCAGAGGACTGGCTATTGGAATGTGTGTTGGTGACGCTATCGCATCCATGTTTGATACCTATCTGAAACTTGTACTGTATGATCTCTGTGGTACTCCAAACTACTCTATGCAAAGGGCTTTCATTGTCTTTAGGAATTCTGCCTTATCTGCATTAGGTCTCATGACCCACACAAGCCTTTAGATGCTGAGACATCCTGTGGATGGTGATGAGGTTACTGTAACTTGGTATCATTGGCTTTGGTTTAAAGGGTTCACACCTTCAAATTTAGAAACGGGATTAAATGTATTTGTTTTGCTTCTTCTCCTGTATCCTGCCTATGGAATACGGTTGTATGAAATGCTTCTCTTGCAAGGCCCATGGCATGAGTAGGTCTGATTAGTTCATGCTTTGTCTGGTAAGTTAACCTTAGGATCTGTATGCCTAGATTGTGGATGCTATGTTAATGTCTGTATTGCCTTGTAACTTAAAGGGAAATTTCACCCTGACTCTGCCACCGCATATAGTCATTACTATATTAAAGGGGAATTTCACCCTGGGGGAATCTGGGCTTGTTTTCATCATGTCTGAGGCATTTCTAGGACAGTGAGATGTGTTTCACACATACAGCCCCAGGAGGAAGGCAGGTCAGGGCTTTGCGCGTTAGAAGGCAGGGCAGGTTAGAATCTCAGCTACAGACAATGCCACCATCAAGAGAGCAGATTACAAAAATTGGTGCCTAGCTACAGTAAGTAGGTTCTTTTTCCTGCAAGCCACCTAGCTAACTTTAGTTGATCTACTGCAACCCATATTGTGTATCGCTGGCTAACATACTACTGTGATACAGCGGTGGGAAATTTAGCTATCAATTACCGGTAGTCATATCTATGACTAAAAAGAGAACAGCTTTTACAATCTGAGATCTCTTCTCTTTTTAGTCATAGATATGGCTAGTTACTATACAGCAAGCTACAACCAGCCACCTAAATGTAGCCAGGTGGTAAAAGCGCGTAGCTGTATTGATTTATATCCACTTAGTGGCACTGTCCCTTGAAGAGATTCATAAATGAGGTGTGCAAGCAGTTATGGGATTGTGCATGCGCAGTGTGTGAGAGTGAGAGCAAGCAATTACACTGGAGAGCTGTTGAAATCCTTCGTGGGTCCAACGTTACTTTAGGTGGGTAAATAATACTTTATCTTACTCAAAGAGTTTGTTTTATAATATTTATGCCAGATGGTCATGTTAGCCTGTTGATACTTTCAGGTTGACATGAGGATGTTAGCTTCTTCATAGCTGAATACCAGTGCTCTCAGAACCACGTTGTGGAGTTGATGATAACATTATTTGAAGCGTGAGTAATTATCAGAATTACATTCTGTTTCGTGTAAAGCTTCAGTGTGTTGTATTTTGTTTAATTTTTTTATTGTAACTTATCTGTTGATATGACATTTCTCCCAGTGCTGTATGGGTGAGATGAGGATCTACTGCTCCACGTGGGGTTAGGGCATCACGTGGACAGTGTTTGTAAGTATTCGTATTGTTTTATGACAAAATGTATTTTGGTTTTTCATGCAAGATGTCATTTTGTTTATAGACATCTTGTACCCAGATATCTGAAATGTTAGAAGTCCATTCTAACTGTGAACATTGTGGTCTCTCTATTTTCTTGTGTTTTTCTATAGAAAGCAGAGCCACTACCATTTATGCATTTCACTTTGTACTTATTGTACTCAGATTGTTTTTATGCACTTTACTAACAGATTCATTTCCTTTGATTGTGATTTGGACTTAACTTTACTTTATGGTGACTTGCGGTGATTTCCCATCTACATTATCCTACTTTAAAATTAAGCTTTGACAGATAAACCATCCCCAAATAGTTTGTGTGCTGTGTTTACTTTCGCCAGGCTACATAAAGCTAGGTTTACCAGCAAACATTAGCACATGACTGGATTTGGCTAGCTAGTTAACCTGGTGCCTGCTTACTTGTTATGCGCCACGCCTCGCATTTTTTACTTCTTCGCAAACGTGTAACATCAGCAACTGTAAATAATTTTACTAGTTAGCTATGTAATGACCGTGGATGCATTTCAATCTCACAAAATTATAGGCATGATGCAAGATAGGATTCCAATCCGATGTAAATAACAAGTATTGCCTATCTAGCAAGCTAGCTAAATTTACTAGGAAACAGTAAGGAGAAACAACAATTTACTGTTGTAAATCTCAAAACCTGAAGCTGGTTTTACTATAAAAATACTTGCCTAAGCATGCCTGATAGTATCTACCTACAGCCATGTCTATCTTCCTACCTACCTATGCTCATTTGTACGGTCTGGTCACTGTCAAAAGTTAAGGGTTATGCCATATTTCTTTCTATTAGGCTAGATATTGTTGTATATGTAATATCTGTGCCTGTACACATGTATGCATGTTCAACTAGTCTACCCTAATGTTATGCTGGCACGGTTCAACTGCTGTTCAAACTGTATAATTTGTTTTGTTGTTTTGTCTTACAGAAAAAACATGTGGTGTCTGGGTTTCTTCCTGGAGTGGATTCTAAATACAGAAACATAATTTTTTTTGCCTGCGTGTGTCATTGTAGCAGAACTGTATCCCTCTTGAGGGATTAGACATTATGCTGGATTTCAAGCAGATGACTCATGAGGCATGGCAGTTAGATCATGACAACACTCCTCCCACAGCTTTACAAGTATTCCCTGAACTTACTGTATGTTTCTTTGGAATGGCAATTTCCTCATGACCAGCTCTCCCATCTGCTGATCACCAGTTCTCAATACTGGGAGTTATAGGATAGATGCTGTTTTGTGTAGCACAGAATTTTTCGACCAACCTTGGCGATGCTGTCTTCATCCTCGATTCAGAGGAAACGAGTTGCATAAAATGTCCGTGTCCAGTTGCAGGGGGTCAGTTTTAATTTAGAAAATGCTCTATTATAATGAATATTTTTTTGGCTCCATAAAGTAATCCAACAATGTGTGCTGCCATCGTGTCTATTTCGTCTTCTCACTCATTGATCGAGACAGGTCTCTGTCATCATGACATGGAGCACTTTGGGGTGGACACCCACCTGTCTCGATCAATGAGAGAAGACTTGAAATAGACATGATGTCGTCAAAAATCTTTGGGTGAATAACATTATCTGGTGCAACAATCTGCAGCTACGGTTCTCTGCACTTGTGTGTCTCTACACCAGAGACACACTGAACTACACTGTTCATACTATTCTATATGTATGTCATTACCATATCACATTCTTGTTGAATACCCAGTTCTCTTGAGTTAGCATTAAATAGTGAACACTCCCCTGTATTTTAGAATTAGACAAATAAACAAACATTATTTGGATATCTGTTTGATACTACAGAGCCCTGTACAACTTATGTTCTGTGAATCCATAAGGGCAGACAAATTTCAAAGATTGATGGAAAATATCCATATTTATTTTATGGTGGTTCTAAATCAGGGCTCTCCAACCCTGTTCCTGGATAGCTGCTGTCCCGCAAGGTTTTTGCTCCAACCCTAATCGAGCACACCTGATTCTTATAATTAGCTGGTTGATAAGCGGAACTAGGTTAGTTGAAACTGTGGTTGAAGCAAAATAACCGATAGAAGGGTAGCTAACCAGGAACAGGGTTGGAGACCCCTGTCCTACCACAGGAGGTTTGTGGCAACTTAATTGGGGAGGACGGCCTTGTGGTAATGACTGGAGTGGAATGATATCAAATACATCAAACACATGGTTTCCACGTGTTTGATGACATTCCATCTGTTCCATTCCGGCCATTATTATGAACCATCCTCCTGTCAGCAGCAGCCTGTGTGTTCTACATGGTTGTATGCTGAGCCTCACTGGCTGCGTTTACACAGGCAGCCCAATTATGACATTTCCACTAATTGGTCTTAATCACCTCAGATATTTTTCAGAATTATCTGACAGGTCAAAAGACCAATTAGTGAAAAAAAGATCAGAATTGGGCTGCCTGTGCTTGTGTACCAAAAACACTTTGGGGTATTTTTCAGCAGGGCACTGTGGAATGACTCCAGATAGGTAGAAGGAGGAAATGGCGAATGTGCTTGAATCCGAAAGTACGGCAAGTGAAGTGTGTGATAATGAATGGAAAATAGTGAAATCAAAGAATGGAACAAAATGAGCAAAAGTTGCAAGGACCGGTCCAATAATGCATTTCTTATTCAACTGTGTTTTTTGAACATGGATTCATTTGGGAAATCCATTTGTAATATCAAGGACTGTGAAGAAAGCAGTGGGAAAGGTGGATTCAATCAAGGTGACTAGAAGCAGATCTTATTATTTGTATCTCAGAGCCATTTGCTTTGCTTGTTATAGCCTAATGTTAGCTAGCCAACATTGCTGCAGATTCATGCAGGGTAGTAATGTCATGAATTGTGATTATGGTTCATTGTTTAGCTAGCTAGCTACATGTCTTAAAAGACGTCACTATGCACGTTTTAATAGAATGTCACTGTGACAACTGTCAGCCAGTTAGCTTGGGTGCTTGACTGATGTTGTTAGGACAGAAAGCTCGGATCAACCCTTAGATTGGTGGAGCTAAAGCATAAGAGGATGTGAACGATGCTGAATGGGTGCAGACGAAGAGCTCTCCAATAGGTACAAAAACATTCAAAGGCCATTTTCTCAAAAGTGAGGTTGCAAGTTTTCCCATTGTTACTCAAATGCAGTGTATGAAATACCATTTTGTAGCTCTGTGTCTCTGCTTTTATCCAATGTAAAAAACACAATTTCAAATTTTGCTACATAAGACCGAATCAAGGCAGTCGGTCACAGATGAGTACCTTAGTCAGAAAATCCCAGGAGTGGTCAGTGCATGTCGCCTGACCTGTATGGTAAATGGATGGATGGAGAAAATTCTGTCTATTGTTTGGGTAGACTCTACCTAAATATGTGAATTATTCGGTGAGAGCATTTGTGTTCAAAACATTAGTGTGGAAATTGTAAAGGATATGGTCACGTGTCAAACGTTTGCAGACAGAAGTATGATGTTAAAGAATCTGTGAATTTAAAATGTTGCAACTGTGGTGGGGATCATACTCCAGACTTCCTTGAGTACCCTGTTAGGGTGAAGGAGGTCGAGGTGTCAAGGATCAGGTCTGCGCAGCGGATCTACTAATTGGAGGCGGTAGAGAGAGTCGAAGGGGCAAGCGGCAATAGTGTTGAAGATATGGCAGTGGATGCATTGCAACCAGTTGCTAGTGTTAAGTCAATCAGGTGATCTGGATACACACATTGTGAAGGTGGATTTTGTGACATTTATAGCCAGTGATTAATCGTACAGCACAAGTGTCTAAGACGTCCTAGAAGCTGGATATCATTTCTGCAGCCGAGAAGTTTGGGGCTCCAAGACTTCACGGCAGAAGCACTACAAAGACTTTTGTTGCTAGGAAATGTCCCACCCTCACAGGAGGCTTCTGAGCCTGTGTTGGGACCTGATTAGGATGAGATTTTACAGAAAATCTGGTTGATATTTTTTGGTAGTTTGCATTATATTTTATTTATTTTTACCCAAATGTTTAACTTTTTGGGATCCTTATTATCCACCTGCACAGTAGGCGGCGGAATGCACATCTAATTGTTACGAATGCCATTATACCATAGAAGATGATGACGACTCCAGATAACCTGGGTTTTACAAAAGGCAAAGGTAAAAGAGAAGAGGGGTAGACTAAATTGATTACATGGTCTGGAAGGTACTCTGTGGTCCTCAGGCTCTCTCTACTCAGGCTACCTCTAACCCCATAACACAAACCATACAAACACTACCCAATTCATGTTTATACCATGCGTACTGTAAATTATGCTATTTTAGATGTCCACTTGTAAATATTTTGGCCAATTTACCTTCACCTTGTGCAGACTTATATCTTCACAAGGTCCTTTGTTCTGGGATTTATTTGCACTTCTCGCACCAAAGTATGTTCATCTCTAGGAGACAGAACGCGTCTCCTTCCTGAGCGGTATGACGGCTGCGTGGTCCCATGGTGTTTATACTTGCGTACTATTGTTTGTACAGATGAACGTGGTACCTTCAGGTGTTTGGAAATTGCTCCCAAGGATGAACCAGACTTGTGGAGGTCTACAGTTCTTTTCCTGAGGTCTTGGCTGATTTCTTTTGATTTTCCCATGATGTCAAGCAAAGAGGCAGTGAGTATGAAGGAAGGCCTTGAAATACATCCACAGGTACACTTCCAATTGACTCAAATGATGTCAATTAGCCTATCAGAAGCTTCTAAAGCCATGACATCATTGTCTGGAATTTTCCAAGCTGTTTAAAGGCACAGTCAACTGAGTGTATGTAAACTTCTGACCGACTGGAATTGTGATACAGTGAATTATAGGTGAAATAATCTGTCTGTAAACATATTGTTGGAAAAATGACTTGTCATGCACAAAGATGTCCTAACCGATTTGCCAAAACTATAGTTTGTTAACAAGAAATTTGTGGAGTGATTGAAAAACGAGTTTTAATGACTCCAACCTAAGTGTATGTAAACTTCCGACTCCTATCTTGCATCATATCTATAATTTTGTGAGATTGAAATGCATCCATGGTCATAATCATAACCAATGTCAACCCTCATCAATTATGTTACATAGCTAGCTAGTAAAATGATTTACAGTGACTGATGTTACACGTTTGCTAAGAAGTTACAAATGCAAGACTTGGCACATACCAAGTTAGCAGGGACCAGGCGAGCTAGCGAGCCAACTCCAGTCATGTGCGGATGTTTGCTGGTAAACCCTTGCTTTAGGTGACTGGTTGTAACATTGTAGCTTGCTGTTTAGTAGCCAATCTACGACTAAAAAGAGAAGAGGTTTTACAATCGAGATACAATAGATACCCAATTATAAAACCTCTAGCTATGTGGCTTGAAGAAAAAATAACTTACTTACTATTAGTCATCTGCACTCTTGGTGCTGGCATCAGCTGTAGCTGAGCTTCTAGCTAAATCCAACTCTTTGTTTCGAATCCTCTTCGCTATATTCCAGTTGAAACATGTATGGTTGAATGTCACCATGTAGCTAATAGAACATCAAAAAATGCTCCATTGTTGAATTCGTGGTGATGAGAGGAATCACTTGAAGCCATTGCGGTCTGGTCAGTTCTTTCAGTTTAGCCGCAAAGGATTGTGTTGTTAGTGTTCGCCTCCCTTTCAAAAATGCCTGCCTTGGGGGAGTGACAGGGCCAGAGCACGAAGCACCGCCCCATCGAGTTGTAGTCTTACAGAGACTGGAAAAAATGTGTATGACTGTATATTTAGCCATGAATCCGCTGATAGGAACATCGCTGAAAGACGTCCAATGGCTCTATCAAAGAAGGAGAACCATATCTACATGCACAAAAATGTATAGTGCGATCAGTATAACATAGGTGTCTGGCTAGACTGTAAACTCTCCTTCCAGACTCATATCAAACATCTCCAATCCAAAATCAAATCTAGAATCGGCTTTCTATTTCGCAACAAAGCCTCCTTCACTCACACCGCCAAACTTACCCTAGTAAAACTGACTCGACTTCGGCGATGTCATCTACAAAATAGCTTCCAATACTCTACTCAGCAAATTGGATGTAGTCTATCACAGTGCCATCCGTTTTGTTACCAAAGCGCCTTATACCACCCACCACTGCGACCTGTATGCTGCAGTCGGCTGGCCCTCGCTACATATTCGTTGCCAGTCCCACTGGCTCCAGGTCATCTATAAGTCTATGCTAGGTAAAGCTCCGCCTTATCTCAGCTCACTGGTCACGATAACAACACCCACCCGTAGCACGCGCTCCAGCAGGTATATCTCACTGGTCATCCCCAAAGCCAACACCTCCTTTGGCTGCCTTTCCTTCCAGTTCTCTGCTGCCAGTGACTGGAACGAATTGTAAAAATCGCTGAAGCTGGAGACTTACATTTCCCTCACTAAATTTAAACATCAGCTATCTGAGCAGCTAACCGATCGCTGCAGCTGTACATAGTCCATCTGTAAATAGCCCACCCAATCTACCTACCTCATCCCCATATTGTTTTTATTTTCTTTGCTGCTCTTTTGCACACCAGTATCACTACTTACACACCATCATCTGCTCATCATCATCTGCTCATCTATCACTCCAGTGTTAATCTGCTAAAATTGTAATTTATTGCCTTACCTCCTCATGCCATTTGCACACACAGTATATAGACTTTCTTTTTTTTCTATTGTATTATTGACTGTACGCTTGTTTATTCCATGTGTAACTCTGTGCTGTTGTTTCTGTCGCACTGCTTTGCTTTCTTGGCCAGGTCGCAGTTGTAATTGAGAACTTGTTCTCAACTAGCTTACCTGGTTAAATAAAGGTGAAATAAAAAAGAAATAGCCTATAACACAAAGCAGGACTACATTTATTTTCAGACCTCACCCCCCCATCCCCCTATTAACCCTTTCACACGTACCATCACACGGGTGTGTTCGTTCTACAGTGGTCCCTGAAGCTACGATCACAACCGTGTGATTAGAACGCTCATTTAGAACGGCCAGTTTCGAATGACACAACAATCAGCATTTGAGCTGGCCACACTTTTTCCAGAAACTATTTACACAAACACAATCCTTTCAAAGTTATGTCCAGAATGTGAGCAGTTTATTTTTGGATGCAATGTTCCGATATTCACAGAAGTATCTATAGCATAACACAATCATCCTAACTGGAAAAATGTAGCCTACATTTGTCCTAGCGCTAACTGAGGAAAGATTGACGCAACACAAGCGGTCATATTTTCTAACTCTCGGCTGACATAAACTACAATATGAATTAGCTAATAGCAATTACTATGTATAATTAATCACATCACCGGTGAGCTCACCGTTGATCAAAATAATTGAGTAAAACACTTTCTAGAAATCGAAAGTAATCCGACGATTAGTTTCAGCGCGCAGCCATGCTTTTTATTTTCTCACAGAAACCAAAGATAATAAGAGAAGACAAAATGAGTTTGGTCGGTTTATAGTATGCATTTTGAAGGGGTGTGTCGTCTACCATCGTTCACATCCCACCATTCACTTCCTGAAGTTCTCAAAAAATGAGTGAACCCTTACTCACCTCATTTTGTTATAGCATCTTTGGTCCGACAGATGATCACGTGAAACCCAGAATTCATTGTATGTCAACGAACATGGCTCCACACACATTGCTGGAATTAGCTTAGCTCATCATAATCAGTACAACCTTCAAAAAAGTATTTTACACACATACTACGTGCCCATTACAATCTATGAAAGAATCGGAATGCATGATTTATCACCGGTAATTGAAAAACGTGAATAAAATAGTAAATATATCAATAATACCACACAACATTTTCTGATAGTGATTTATTGATACAAATGGCGCATGCAGGCAGTAAATCGCGTAACCTCTCACTCCCACTCTGAGACATTCAGTGTTGTTGTTTATGTATGTAGCTAATGAGCTAAGCTGTAGCATTAGTAATGTCTTTCAAAAGGAGACAAAAGTAAAAATGACTACTTTTATGTGAATGAGGCGGAACACACCTCAATTCAAACTGTTATTAGAAAAAAAAAACTTAAAACTTTAAACTTGACATGTTGAAAACTGCCTATAATTAAAATCAGGCTGCGTGCTTTGGTTTGAGGGCAGCGTGGATTAAATGTACTGTTACGTAACAATCACATTCTGGAATGGAGAGAACATTCTAACATCACGTGCATAAAAAAAACTCACGCTGGGGCGACCGTTAAATCGCGCATGAAAGGGTGAATACACCAGAAGCCGTCATAGAGCGTATCATTCAGTGCGCGAAGCCCAGACCTGCCTTCCTCCTGGACAATTATGTGTGAAACACATCTCACTGACATAGAAATGCCTCGGACATGATGAAAACAAGCCCTGATTCCTCCAGGGTGAAATTCCCCTTTAAACTTTATGCGTTGTATGGGATTTCATATATTATACAAAGTTATTAAATAACACTTGCTTTTTTCATTCGCTTCTCATAACCGTTTCAAATCAAATCACGGTCGGACCAAATTAAATATAGTATTTCTTGATCTTAGACAGCTAAACACATAATACTTGATTGCACATGGTTTTAATATAATATTAAATGAAGTCAGTCAGGTTTATCAAATGTAGATTGTTAAGTAGTATTTAACACTACAAGGGTTTTAGGATATTGAAATGCAATTCAATACAATATGTTCAATGACATCAATACAGCTAGACACAGGTTGCATTATGGTTTGTACCCCCTCTTTATAGATCACAATTTTTTATGCATAATGTATACAGTATGGATAAGTGGCTATATACAACATCTTATATGAAACAATATTAGGAATCATGTCTCATAGTAACGTGTGTCTACATTTCCAAACCACACCTTGCCACAGCACTACAGACCTCAAGAGCAGGAAAACACTACCCTTTGGTCATCCCACAACATGTCATTTGAATGGGCTCCAGACGTTTTCACAGAGACACAGGTGCATGTAGCCCCCAGAGCCTTGGAGCAGACGGCAAGTCTGAATTGGCTGTACATCACCAGCACATGGCTGTGCTCCAAGGCCAGATCCAGAGAGCTGCTCTGTGCAATCATCAATGAAATTCAAACACATATGACAACAGCGTCTTCCTCACAGGATAAGCAGAATTCCAGGGCATTTCATCATGGCTCCTGCCATTCCAACACTGTGCAGAAGAATGAATGGTTTACCATTTAGTGAGGAACTCACCAATAATTATGGACAATATTGTCTATAGATCATGGTTGTCTTGCTTATCAATGTGCAATCAGTGAAACACTACTAGCAAACACTCTACATCCCTTTCTTAGATATCTGGATTCATAGGGAGATGAATGTAACTCTGCCCTACTATATGCTGTGGAGTGCATAGAGCAGTAGCGGTCGGCACTGTTTAAGATGAGGGAGGGCGATTATTATTTTTTAGCATGGCTTTATTTCTATTACAGCATATTGAATGACTGTCCTTCATATTCCATTCGCCCAGATCAATGTAACATCGATAGGTTTAGGCTAATACATGATACTCTAATTTTCCCTATCCCCATCATGAGGTTGCTACAACCTAGCCTATGAATGAAACTTTACAACTTAGGTGCACAGGTCGAGATACATTTTAGTAATCAAGGTGACAGACATTGACACATTCAATACCGCCTTGCACACTCTTGCATGCATCTAGCTGATCTAGGGTGTAATCATTAGTCCCACAGTTGCAAATAAGAGTTTCTATTGGTCAAATTCAGGTATGTTTATCCCCTTTTGGTACAGTTTTCTTCCGTTTTAAGAAACGTTTTTCAGCGGAATGATTACACCCCTGATCACACACAAACACAGTTCCCTTTCATAGCAGCCACATACAAACAGCAGGATCACTTTGATCGCTGTATAATTACTTCTCACATCTACGTGCTCTCCTCCTCTTACCTTTTCCCTTCGCTTGTGGACTTCAGTGTACAACACATCAGCTGCCTTTCCAAAAACCTTTCCAAACCAAACCTTCAAATCAGGGCTCCCAAGTGGCGCAGCAGTCTAAGGCACTGCATCTCAGTGCAAGAGGTGTCACTGTAGTCTCTGGTTCAAATCCAGGCTGCATCACATCTGGCTGTGATTGGGTGGCGCACAATTGGCCCAGCCTCGTCCAGGTTTGGTTGGGGTAGGCCTTCATTGTAAATAAGAATTTGTTCTTAACTGACTTGCCTGGTTAATTAAAAAGTTTAAATAAAAATCATAACTGCTAAACACAGCCTACATCGTTAATGTCATAGTCAACATAGCTACTAGAACGAATGTGTTAGTAAACCTGCTACAATCATGCAGTACAGTGTGCAGTTACACTGGTGGGCCTGTCATGCCAAATAGTGTCCCCCTCTACTTTACAATGGGATTCGATAAACTAGTAGTGTCTGTTGCTATATCAACAGTGTGATGACCTAATGATTAGAATTTTGGAGATCATTACAGCCTAAATTACACAACATTATTTTCATCATCGCTATGCAAGCAAAGCTGATTTCTGTGAAAATGTTGCAGTTTAAGTTTTGTTTAGCTAATAAAATGAAAACATTAATTCGAACTACTTTTGGATAACTTGTTAACATTACAACATGAAATCCATGTCTTAAACATTGCTACGTTTCGGAAATGGCAAAGAACACGTGTGATCTACTTGACACATTAAAGTTACTTACCTTACAGATCACGAAGTCAGCTAATTTCCACTCCATTCATATGCAAATCCATTTGATTCATACACTGACTTGTCTGGCTGTCATGCTATTATTTTAACCTGCCCTTCCATTATCTACACTAAAATAATATCATTTCAGTAGTCCTCTATTATGATAAAAATAATATCTCTCACATAGCTCATTAGTACACCCTTGTGATTGAATATATGTATGTAGGTCCTAGGATACAACAATGAATAATGTGAAACAAATATATACCATCAAAGGACACCTTACAATTTACAATACTGAACACCTTGTGAAACAGCTGTGAGAACCAACCTGGCAATATTTCATTTTAATATTTTAATGCATGAACTTTGATCGTTTTTGGTACAGTTGTGTCATTAATTTATCTTCACAGATTTTTTGTGCTCTCACATGGCAATCATAGACTAAAATACTGAATTCTGGTATGTGGAATATAGAGAAGGTGGTTGCTGTGTGGGTGGGTGCTGCCTGTCACTTATTTTCAACATGCAGCCAGTCTCAGAAGGGGGACTTGAAGAGGGAGACTGCGAAGTCCAGGCACTGCTGCTCTCTTTGTTCTGAGTGTTTGCAGTGCTAGTGTTTTTAGTTCATCTGTGTATCGCACATATTATATGCCCAGTATGTTAGAGCAAGAAATCATGACAAAAATCTTAGCAAATCATGACAAAAGGGCAACAACTGTAGCTGTAGACGATGTAATGAACAGGTTGGAGGGTGGTTGGTAATGGAGGACATCAGGTGGATCCGTGTCTGGGTGTTGGGCAGAACCCCTAGCTCCTGGAGAACAGGAGCAGAGTTAAAAGGAACAGGGTAGGAGCCAGAGGCGTAAACAAGCAAACACAAAGGTTACACTTTACGGTGAGAAAATGTGATGGATTAGTGCAGTGTTATAAATGGGAGATATGTACTTTTCAACACTTTTAGAAGGTATAGCCTCAAGCTGGTCCCCCTCCAACTCAGAACACAGAGAGTCAGACTGATCCGAACTCACTGGTTCTGGTGGATGGGATACCTCCTGGGGGGCTCGGACAGTCGAAGGTCCTAAAGTCATTTGGAGAGGTAAAGTGAAGAGGTACATTTTTATAAGCTTAGCACCATTTTCTTGCTTTCTCAAATGTCAACCAAAGCTTAACATACTTTGTCTATTGGGCTTCACTGAAGTGTAGGGCGTCAGTGCTTCCAGTGGTCCGACCGTCCAACTACTCCAACTGTAGAAGATTGTTGGCTTCCACCGAGGTAACCCTAGGAAAACAAAGAGAAAAATATCAGTGTTAGGGAAACTAAAACAAAAACTCTGCAAAAAAAGAAACGTCCTCTCACTGTCAACTGTGTTTTTTTCAGCAAACTTTCAGCAAACGTGTACATATTTGTATGAACATAACATTCAACAACTGAGACAAACTGAACAAGTCCCACAGACATGTGACTAACAGAAATGAAATAATGTGTCCCTGAACAAAGGGGGGTCAAAATCAAAAGTAACAGTCAGTATCTGGTGTGGCCACCAGCTGCATTAACTACTGCAGTGCATCTCCTCCTCATGGACTGCACCAGATTTGCAAGTTCTTGCTGTGATATGTTACCCTACTCTTTCACCATGGCACCTGCAAGTTCCTGGACATTTCTGAGGGGAATGTCTTGCAGGAAATCACGCACAGAACAAGCAATATGGCTGGTGGCATTGTCATGCTGGAGGGTTATGTCAAGATGAGCCTGCAGGAAGGGTACCACATGAGGGAGGAGGATGTCTTCCCTGTAACGCACAGCGTTGAGATTGCCTGCAATGACAACAACCTTAGTCCGATGATGCTGTGACACCATGACGGACCCCCCACCTCCAAATCGATCTCACTCTAGAGTACAAGCCTCGGTGTAAAGCTCATTCCTTCGATGATAAACGCGAATCCAACCATCACCCCTGGTGAGACAAAACCGCAACTCGTCAGCGAAGAGCACTTTTTGCCAGTCCTGTCTGGTCCAGCGATGGTGGGTTTGTGCCCATAGGCGACATTGTTGCCGGTGATGTCTGATGAGGACCTGCCTTACAACAGGCCTACAAGCCCTCAGTCCAGCCTCTCTCAGCCTACTGCGGACAGTCTGAGCACTGATGGAGGGATTGTGCGTTTCTGGTGTAACTCGGGCAGTTGTTGCCATCCTGTACCTGTCCCGCAGATGTGATGTTGGGATGTACCGATCCTGTGCAGGTGTTGTTACACGTGGTCTGCCACTGCGAGGACGATCAGCTGTCCGTAGGGTCTCCCTGTAGGGCCGTCTTAGGCGTCTCACAGTACGGACCTTGCAATTTATTGCCCTGGCCACATCTGCAGTCCTCATGCCTCCTTGCAGCATGCCTAAGGCACGTCCACGCAGATGAGCAGGGACCCTGGGCATCTTTTTTGTGTTTTTCAGAGTCAGTAGAAAGGCCTCTTTAGTGTCCTAAATGTTCATAACTGTGACCTTAATTGCCTACCGTCTGTAAGCTGTTAGTGTCTTAACGACAGTTCCACAGGTGCATGTTCATTATTTGTTTATGGTTCATTGAACAAGCATGGGAAACAGTGTTTAAACCCTTTACAATGAAGATCTGTGAAGTGATTTGGATTTTTACGAATTATCTTTGAAAGTCCTGAAAAAGGAACGTTTCTTTTGGTCTCGCCTTCCTTTTGTCCTTCTTCCAAACCAAGTAATTCACCAGGATGTCATAGCAGTTGGTCCCCTTCTTGATTCTGCTCTGGTAGCTCTCCTTCTGTTTCTCCTGTGCCTTGTCCATGTTCAGTCTCACCTTGATTGATGACAGCAATACATGCAATTTATAGTTCATATTACAAATACATTTCTTCTATATCTCTTGAACATGTACCTGTGGACGTCAATCTAAAAACAGCTTACATTATTTATTCCTATTTAACAATATGTACTTATATAAAGACAAATACATGCTAAAGAAAGTGCTCTCTTTCCAGTCTTTTCGGTCCTCTGAAGCAGCAGGTAGTCAGCAGGTTGTCGCAGTCCTTGGAAAGCAATTCTGAGGTAATAATTTTGCGCGGACTGAGCGAGCATTTGAGGTGAACTGCCCGCATCATCCTTTTTATAAGCTTAGCATAACTACCATTTTCTTGCTTTCTCAAATGTCAACCACAAGGGTAAATAGAGCCAAGCAACCAGCATAGCAACGGATGCTTTGGTTCATTATGTAATCCATCAGAATGTTGCAAGTTCTAGCAACAGCCCTAACAACAGAAGCTAGAACTCATCGAATCCCACTGTGACGTAGAGGGGGACACTATTTGGCATGACAGGCCCCGATGGCAATAAATGTATAAAACCATAAGCTTACCTTGAGTTGGAAGAGTTCCATTGTTGTCTTTCTCTCTTTGAGTCAACTACTCACCACATGTTATGCACTGCAGTGCTAGCTAGCTGTAGCTTATGCTTTCAGTACTAGATTCATTCTCTGATCCTTTGATTGGATGGACAACATGTCAATTCATGCTGCAAGAGCTCTGATTGGAGGACATCACTATGAAGTTGTCATAACTACTGTGTAAATATATGAAAGGGGTGAAAACCATGATTTTCCTAGGTTTTGTATTAAAGTCAATGTACCCAGAGAAGTATAGAAACTAGCTGTCCTCCGGCTATACCATGGTGATACACTACAGAGTGCTGCTGAGGTTACTGGAGACCTTCATTGCAAAACAATGTGTTTTAATCTATTATTTTGGGACATGTGAATATATTTCATATAATTGTATCTAAAAAGGCTAACTTTTAAAATGTTACATTTATTTTTGGGAAATTCACTGAGGAGGATGGTTCTCCCCGTCCTCCTATGAGGAGCCTAGTGTAGAGGTGCATGGACCAACAATTCACCTGCTTATTTCCTGAAAGCAGTATCCAGATGGCAAGAGCAAGCCATTTGTGTCTCCTTAGCATATCATACAGGTATGTTAAGTGAAACAACTTCAACAGAGATACTAACTGAACCGTGACCTTAAAATCAAGGTACAAACAACAAATGTCTGAACCATTAATATCCCCCAAGACCTAACAGCATGAGTAATCATGGTTCTTCCTGATTCCAGTAAGCATTTATTAGTACCATTTAGCCTGATGACTGATTAGGACGTGTCAACGGAGATGATTGCTACTGATGTTGAGATACATGTTTCCTCACCACCTGCTGTTCTTGATTATGTGCAGAGTGCAGAGCAACATTCCAAACAGGATATCTTGAATGTTAACTGTAAGAACTTTATTGGGAAAACTTTGCCCATGTGGCAGGCAGATTGATCTCATCCTTAAGAGGTTATTTATCTCAAAGGTGTACTCATTGCTGCTCCTCTAATCCTCCACCGTTTAGACCAATCCAATTGTCTTTATTTACTAGAACAATTGATTCAACTTTTTAAGTTAAGGTCACTACGATTTATAACACATGGGGCACAGCTAAATATCCTACTGAAAAAAATCATGCAACAATTTACAGGACTACGGGGTGCAAAATGAATCAGAGTTTAAGTCACCCCCATCATCAACACAAGCGCAACTTGAGTTGCAGTAATTTCTTGCATTCTCTCCTTCAGGCCTTGCCTTCAAGGCCTTCCAGTTTAGCCTTTGTACCCTTCTTTCCAGTGTCGCCTCGCTCAACCCTTATCTTGTTCTTCATCATCAGCACGAGCCACAGCAGCCTGCCATTTTTTCCCTTGATGAAGGAGGCAGGAAACATCTTGGACTTCAAATTGGCTGAGATGGGCTTTTACTAACGGCTGTGCTGGTTGTGAATAATAATGGCGCCATCTCCTAAACACTTCCTCTCCTAACCACTGTAGACGGAAGGATCTTCCTGCATGAGTAAGGTTGACTAATAATAAGTCAGAACCGATGCGGCGATGGTGACAAATGCATAGAGACATGGGATATTTGTTCAATTTGAAATTAAAATGGAGCTCCCCGTATCAGAAATAGTCATGAACGGAAAGACAATTGTGATGACAGAGGTAGAGACGCCCGAGGTCACAGCAAACAGAGACCATGATAAAATGCTGCACACGGAAAATTACTCATGCTTAAAAGCACCCTGTAATGTACAAAAGGGAGCAACTTGAGACTGATGTTTTCAAATCGAGAGTCACTGGGGTGTTAATAACATTGAAGACTGATGTGAAATCTCTGTTCCTAGACATGCAGTACTGTAACTGAAGACTTCAATGAACCAAGCCCCAACAACCAAAACATTTTTTGGGTTAATTACTGTTAAACCTGATCTGATGTAACTGATCCAGGCCCCCAGTGTCTGGCCAGGAGCTCTGTCAAGTCACGAGCTCTGCTGGTCAACTACAGCATAGCAACCTAGCGGTGCCAAAAGCCCTGGTCTGCCCTAGAAAGCCTATGCAAATTACGATCGCCAGAACGGACAAAAAATATATAAATGAACTTCACTAAAAATCAAGATATTTAATGAAATAGTGATCCATTCTGACTACTACATTTGTTGTCACACAGGACCACGTGCTGACACAAACCAATCATGAGCTGGCAGACTACGAGGAGGCTCCCGGTTGACTCTCTCAGGCAGTATGAAAATGACTACATCGACCATGATCCTTAGCAAAAAATTGGTGCCATTCAGCCCCATTCAACATTTTGGCGTACTTCAAATTCAAATACTCCTGGCTTCATGCGCCATCGGGAGTTTTCCCATAGTGCTGACATCATCCACGTATTCCTATCTACTGGTTTTAATGTCCATGAACTGATCTGCAATCGTGGTGAAATGTAGCTAGACCAATTGTGGTTTAGTCTGAACGGATGGACCTATCACAACTGTGAATTGGTAATGATATTTGAATAGTTGTCTACAAGTACTCAAATAATTAGAGTACTGTTCCTGGTAAGCACCTTCCATTGCTGAGGTCAGCTAAATTCTACAATGAATATGGAACCCCACACCATAGAAATGGAATCATTCGATTTATATGCCCCACACACTGGAAGTATGCATCAATATGATGTGTTACAAAGAAACATGTAGAATAATATGGCAATGATTTGGTGAACCAGTGACAGTTCTTACTATTCACATCATGTACAGTACTTTTTGAAAAGGTTAAATATAAGATTTTATGGGAAAAAGAAAACAAGAACAAGATAATTGATTGGACATTTTGGTCAGTCATTTTGAGAGGTTATTGTAGGGGAAATCATTGCCTTTTGAACAGAGCTGAGTGAATAACAATAAGGAGGCTCCTTTGGTAAATGTATTATTTTGTCGTGATAGGGCACTGCGACTGGAAGGCCATAAGACTTGACATTGCACTCAGCGGCATGTTAAGTAACACAACATTACACACGCAGAACACTGGGAAGTGGAATTGGTGTTGATGGTAGAGTTGATTGTCTGAAAACTGTCTGCTGGGCCATCGATCCAACACAAAACTTCCCTCCACATCCGTCGGTCTACCAACCAATCCCATCCCTGCTGACTGATGTGTAGATAATTGAGCTGTCTCTGGGGGTTTCATGTTTCTCCTCTTCGCCTTGTTTCTTACTTTGGGGATTGTCATTGTATTTTACTTGCCACCATTTGCAACAAAGGACCTCCTGACTGCTATTTATGTCAATATTCTGACCGATAGGCAGAGACATGCAGACAGGGACACGCTATCTGCTGCTGCTCTGAGCATGTGATAGACCACTGCCATCCCCATGTCCAGACTAATTCATCTCTGGGGAGAGGAGAGACCACCTGCTGCCCAGAGGAGGCTGGTGGGAGGAGCTATAGGAGGACGGGCTCATTGTAATGGCTGGAAAGGAATCAATGGAATAGTACCAAACACATGGAAACAACGTGTTGGACTCCGTTCCATTGATTCCATTCCAGCCATTACAATGAGCCTGCCCTTCTATAACTCCTCCCAGCAGCCTCCTTTGCTGCTGCCCTATATGGCTAGTGTAGAGCCCATGGCTGGGCCCATAATGTGTAGTGACTTCAGGAAGGTATGTGCTCACTTACTCTTAAGTCAGTGATACAGGTACCACCAGGTACTGTAAAGCTTACCTTTGCAATCATAGAACTTGTTGCTGAAATCCCTAATAGTCTAATTTTTCTTCACCATATAATGGGTCAGTGGGAAGCACTGCATGCAGGGATAAGATCATTAGGACTATATATTCAAATAGAGTTTATTTTGCTTTCTTCTTGGATTTTTTTAATCATCCCTCATTCATTAATTTGCACAGGGTAAATACACGTGTACTACATCCTGTCTGTTTTTTTTTCAAAATCACTTTTATGCGTTTCTTTAATATATGGAAACGGTTGTTTTGCCTTTTCATGCTCTCACTTGATTATAAAAGCCCTCCATGGTGTTTAATTATGTTAGACTTTTG
This sequence comes from Salmo salar, assembly GCF_965601325.2. Taxonomy (NCBI): domain Eukaryota; kingdom Metazoa; phylum Chordata; class Actinopteri; order Salmoniformes; family Salmonidae; genus Salmo; species Salmo salar. Next base: position 42,767,439 of record NC_138296.1, read on the forward strand.
TGTTGTGTCAACTGTACAAGAGGAACCTCTATTCAGCCAGCCATAAGTGCTCTATCAGAGGTGGTGTTTCCTCTTATAACAAAACAGTATCCTTTGAATATAAAGTTGTCAGTAAATATAACCTATTCAGAAGTGTATGCCGTGTTATAAACACAAGTATTTGTGTTGTAACATTCGGTTTGTAACAATACCAGGTCATTGCAGTGCAACCGGCAAAAGCAACTCAATTATTGTTCTCAGCATCTGCTATTTTCTTGAGACACTCTGTTCAATTGCTATCTGCCTTCTTCACAGGCCAAGCAAGCACACACCATGTAGCAAACAGAGGTGATAAATCATATTGTTAAGTTTCCACACAATAGAAAAATATGCCACACTCCAACATTGATAGTAGGATGTAGAGGTATTTGGAGAAGATATAATCATAGGCAATATATTCTTCAACTTTTCAGCAAGGTTATTTATTCATTTACCTCAGCCGTTTGGTCTTTGGGTTTTTTTTATGTGAATATTCTTGGTCCACAACTGTATTCAATAAGACCTGTGTGAGGAGTGCCACTGCAAAGTGCTACAAAATCCAATAAAAGAGGCGTTAGGTCAAATGAGAAAACGGGATAGCCAGATTCTCCTACTTTTTAATGTCTTTGAAAAACAAAGAGTCGTGCTCTTGTAACGAGAGGGGAGATGCAATGTCCAGTTTACAGATGGACAGACTGGCAAATCTCCCCCTGCTTGAATGTACCATTTACATCCGGAAGGTACTGCTGTAATAATGATCATGAAAATGGGTTTTCTCTGTGGCCTGAGTGCTAGCTGCCACTCTGTAGAGGCCATTAGGGGCATGGCTGTCCCCCACTCTGCCTCTCCATCTGTGAATGGCCCAGCAGCAGGTTAATGCTGCCCACACAGAGGAGACCAGAGCCAGTGTGTTAATAATTAAAGAGGCTCTGCCTCCCCTTCCCGTTACGTTGTCCTCTCTCATGATAGCCATAAGCGGGTTGATTATCCTTTTCAGTGTCGACTCGGCGAGATTATCATCTACTGCCTGCTGATACAGCGCTCAACACATAAACGCTCACTTTCAAGCAAGCCGCATCATTGCTCTCGGACAATGGAGGCTCCGTCGGAGAGCTCGGCCATTCACAGTGATAGCCTCTGTTAATGCTTCTACACAGCGCTCTACAGTACATGTTGGCAGGGGCGTGATGTGTCGTCGTAAGACTCCAGTTGTTGTGGTCTCTGTTGCATGATGTCCTCCTCCCTATGTGAGCGTAAACACAATGGCCTGGCTCTTTTCAGCAACGCCACATTTCAGATAAAGGTGAACACTACAATGGACAAACGATCAAGAAAATATACCTGTTCTTGGAATCTTACAGGGTACTGGATAGGAATATGGATGACAGAACATGGTTTATTGGATCATTGGTCAATAGTGAATAGATAAAATATAGCGACAATGGAATTGAATGTCAAATCCATACACATGATATCACTCTTTTCAGGGAGTTTTATGGCATAAAAGTAAAAAACATCTCAGGTCAAATAAGGACAAGAAACTGAATGTGAGCTATGTGTTCGTCTCTACAGCTGTTTGCTTGTCCATGTGCAACGTGGTCTCAGAGTATTTCGTATTATTCTGTATGTAAATCAGAGACACTCCATTTAGTATGATATGTTACATTTCGTATGGTATGTGTTCATTTATGGATGTCCATCATCCATTTCGTATGATATGTTTGCAGAAAGTATGAAATGTACGAATTCCAATTTGTTGTGGCTAACGTTAGCTGGGTGGCTAGGTGGCTAACACTAATGTTAACTAGCTGGATAACGTTAGCTAGGGGTTAAGGTTAGGAGTTCATTTGAAAGGTTAGAGTTAGGGGAATGGTTAGCTAACATACTAAGTAGTTGCTAATTTGCTAAAAAGCTAAAGTTGTATGTGTTGAGATTCGAACACACAACCTTTGGGTTGCTAGACGTTCACGTTATGCACCTACCTATCCACCCCGACCAACCACCCTTCTTTCGGTTTTGCCTTAAGTAACATTCTATCTTATGTAACCATACCTAACATAACATGTCATACTAATTTGAGTGTCCCGGATGTACTATGTTACGTCTAGTCTATGAGACCAGGTTGCCAAGTGGGACCAAAGGTGCCTGCTTGAAGGAGTGACAGGGCTGAACATCTCTGCTCATGCCAGAGATCCCTTGAGGGGAGGGAGAATCAGACCAGTGAGTGAACACAGCTAACCCCCTTCACCTCCATGTTTAGCTTACCTTAGCCCCATGAAGCCCAGTGGAGAACACTTATTTGGGGACCCTTCACTCCGTGGCACGCACCTTCAATAAGCATGTCTGAGCTGCCGTACTCGCTCGGGACACGGCACTGGGGACACAGCCGGGGTGTGTTGCATAGGATAAGAAATGATTTTGCCATTTGTTTCTGGCGTCCCATTTCAACACGGATCAATGTCCACTTCGCATCAATTTCACATGAGTTAAGGGCCAACAGCAAACACAGCCAGCGGGCTATGACTGTCTGCTGCTTTGTTCTGTCGGCAGTAGCAGGTCTCTGGGGTCACTGACCGGACTGAGCGCAAGGCAGACTTACGGTGCAATGCTCTCATTCCTTCCCTCACTACATAAGGCATGTGAAATTAAGCATTTTATGCGTCAATAAAGTAAGACTGTTCCTACGAACCAATATTTACTCTGCTCTCTATTAAGTATTCAGAACTAGCTTTACACTGAGGACTCCTTAAGGACCCTGGCCATCTCTGAAACCGTCCTTTCACGTCCGCTACATATAATGTGAAGACGTATGGAGTCGCTCAACACAATTAATGGAATAAATCAAAGGCAAACCTCTCTTTATATATTTATAAGCATTTAATAACACCATTACTCTTGTTGACATTACAGTACAATGGATATACACAACCAATAACTGTATGTCGCAAAGCTACATTAAAGCAGCAGAAAATACAATGTGCTTTGCCATTTTGACATTAAAGAACTGTTATTGTAGCTCTCAAGGTTCAGACCACAACATCAAGATTACAACCTGGGGATGTTTACTGCATTTGGCAAGAGGATTCATGTAGTAAAGATGCAACGTGGAATATCTGTATTTGAAAATGTGGCATTGTATGATATTGTTGTGTGATGGGGTGGGAGGACACAGGGTAAAGACTGATAGCCAATATGCAACTCAGTCATACTTGAGAGAAGAAAACTATGATGCATGATATAAGGCTCTCTACAATATGTCATGCAGAGGGATCACACTGTTTAAACTGTCAATTCATGAACCTGTGATTGAGGGAATATGATTCAAGTCTAACAGTGTCATCCATAATGCACAGGAAGATCCAGCATATTTTGTCACACTTTCAGGTGACAGGAAGAGGATATAAATGACAGTGGAGTGGTTTATAATGAGCTGAGAGCGGGAGGAAATGAAACGGTTAGGGTTGAGGTGGCACATATACTCTATCTACGACTACCATTTGACTTAATCTCAGTCAAGCGTACTCATCATCCAACCAAAATGGAGAATAGAGTGGAACTGTGAGGGAGTGGTGAGATACATTCATTCACACTAGTGACGGGTCGTCTGTGAATGACCTGCTCTTTTTTTAACTGCTCTTTTTGGTGAACATCGGGAACCGAATTGCTTGTTAAAAGAGCCATTTTTTGCATACTGCTAGTACCGTTTTTTGAGACAAGTAGATAAGTTATAAATATAAGATAGATAAGTTATAAAAACATACTCTGAAGATGGTAATTCCTCACTGCATGAACAATAAGTAGTGAGGAGAGATCCTCCTATTTTTTTGCAGGCAATCTAATAATTTTGTCAGGTAAAATGGGAAAGTGGATACCTAGTCAGTTGTTCAACTGGATGCATTCAACTGAAATGTGCCTTCCACATTTAACCCAACCCGTCTGAATCAGAAAGGCGCAGGGGGCTGCTTTAATCGAAGTCATCGGTGCCCGGGGAGCAGTTGTTGTTTGGGGTTAACTGCCATGGTCAAGGGCAGAAGGGAGGATTTTTCCACCTTGCCAGATCAGGTATTCGAACCAGCGACTTTTGGTTACTGGCCCAACAGTCTTAACTGCTAGGCTACCTGCTGCAAAATGTATTTGAACTCATTTTAGGTTTTACATTAGGAATGTAACATTTTTCATGGTTAGGTGTCAATTTTTAAGCACTATTGAATGAAGAGCTGTTTGAGAGGCACATTAACGTCTCTTTTAGTTGAACGGAGCCAAAAGATCCGTCTCACCGAAAGACTGCCCATCACTAATTCACACCAGGGTCACTGCATTTTAGATACTGGATCATTTTGGGGGGAAAGGTTATCTGAAGTTGGTGCTAATCCGGTTACATAAACTGAGCACTTTATTATGGTTAAGACAGCAATTTGCCAGCTCATCTTCGGATGATCAGTTCCCAAGACAGATATTTATTCAAGGTTAGCTGCTTTCACATTAACTACTTTGATTTAGATATGATTTTGATATTGGCTCCCTGAGAGGTGGTACCTAGAAAGTGATATGCTTTTGAAAGAACCCAGCTCTTTCACAGAATATTTTTTAACAGCTTTCAAGATGTAATGAGTGGCCATCAACTCAGGCCAGCTAAATGTCTGACTAAACTTTTAAACTTTTTTATAAGATAAATGGCATCAAACAAGCCCAGTACTATGATTTCTGCTTTTTAAATAGTTATTATTCAATGTGAACATTTGACTCACTTCTTTACTAATGTCGTCAATACAGTACCATGGACAACAAATATAAACACAAACAATATAATCCTCCAGCCACTACCTCAATTCAACATTATTTCTTCCCGGACCCCTTTCTAACATCTTTATGATTTGTATTTTTTATTTATGACTTTTATGACTGTTCTACCAAAGACATGGATCAATGTCTTGAAATGTATTGTATCCCTGTGAGAGCTCTGCTCTAGCAGTTGAGCCCATTTGAAGTTAAACCACTGACCTCAATAAACAGCTAGACCTTGGCCAGACAGTTTACGCCTTCAACAGCAAGGCACATAAAGGCCTTATTGCTTCACCAGACAGGATGTTGTTTTACTCACAATATCGCTGTTTCCAATGACTACACTAGAATGTGTAGCTGAGAGTATCATCAAATACATGATCTACCATTCTGATTTGAACAATACTTTTTACACTGTACTTACAGGAGTAATTTCACAGTAATAATAACACCGTAAAGTGTCTCTGTCATACAGTATATTCCACAATCAACCGACAAAGGAATGAGTCAAAAGTACCAATTTCCTGCAACTTCCTAGGTGACGCATGATAACTACTGAGTTCTCATCTTACCTCAGTTTAGAGACAGTGGGTTATCTGCAGTACCGAGATGCTCTTGATGTGCTAAGAGGAGTAAAAAAAACAAGCAATATCATTATTCAGCTGGTGTGTTATAGGAGAATTGGCAAACAGATATCTATTCAAATGTGAAAGAATGCATCTAAATGAGTTGCGGCCCAATCCCCTGTAGAGAGCGAGTCACACAGAACTCGGGGGCCATGCTGATTTAAAGGGGCCTGGGTTGATGAACTTTGACGTTGTAGAACAATCTCTTCAGCCAGGTTGCAGGTGCACACTCCAGGCCACCTTTAACTCAGTGGATCTGACAAACACTGATCAAAGACACACAGCTATGGGAAGTCTAGCATAGACCCAATGTTACACTGCCTCTTATGGATGCAATCCAGACAGACGGATTTCCATCAGAAATATCTCACCCAGTGAGAAAATTGGTGGAAAAACGTTGTTCAAGGAAGAGATGCAAATATCACCGTCTTTACTCAAAGACCATGAATTCAGAGAGCAGATTCTAAAGTTTAACCTTTTCACAAATAGTGTTTGAAGGACCTAATTTCCCCTGGAAGAACAGACTTTGACAGAATCCTCAAATTTGGGATGCACAATGGTGAAAACAAGTATTTCTTAAAGGAGACCGGGAGATTCTGGAAATTACTACTTACCCAGTAGAATACATGTTCTACTTACCAAGAGTCAGGTGAACTCGTGGATACCATTTCTATGTCCCTACGTGCAGTATGAAGGAAGTTCGAGGTAGATTCGAGAGCCGATGCTAACTAGCATTAGCTCAGTAACTGGATGTCTACAGGTACACTAGAGTATGCTACCGTACTTGTAGATTTCCAGTGATTGTGCTAATGCTAGTTTCCGGAATCTCGCAGTACATCTTTATAGATCTATGTGCAACGTACATTTGATTGTACATAATATATAGCCATTAATGTACTGTACATGGTTCAGGTCCATACAAGTAGAGACATCCACTAGCCAACATCATTTTCTCTGTGTGGTGTTTCTGGAAATTATACACTAGGAACAACGCATCGTTAAACCCTTGGGAAAGGCTAAAGTTCCATCGGATGCAGGAAAAGATGCCTGGTCTGTTTCTCTAGTCACACAATATTTTTAAGATGTTGAAGTGAAGCTAAACAATCAACCATACTGCACCTACTGGGGCACATCACACAGCATAGAAGCAACAAATGCTGCAGGCAATTCTTAATGGCTGTGTCCCTCTGACCTGCGTACTTGGCAGAACAAAAGCAAAGGCTATAAAGCAGACTGGGAATACAAGCCACATATGCTTTATTAATGTGGACAGTCTGCTGATAATTACACCATTTTGTGTGTTGTTGTAAACACTGGAAGTTAAGGTCAAGTGCTACAGTTCTCTCCCATTTCCAGCAATGGGTATGCTATATCATACGTCCTTTGTGGTAGCAAATAAGTTGTTGTTTTTCAGTCCTATTCTTCAGTACACATGGAAAGTGAATATGCATGGAAGGTGCGTCACAATCGCTAAATGTAATGGCTACATTTTTGTTGTTGACAGTTTGACACCACAGCGCTACTGTAGCTAACAAAAGAGTGTAGGAGTGGTTGTTAACAGTAAAAAAAAAACATATTGGCTAACTGTGGGGTGAAACAATTATTTATAATTGCTAGCAAATGAATGTTGTCTCCAAAACTGACAAGGTGACTCTAGTTTTGTTTACATTATTGCAGTTTGGGAAATCTCCACTTTCCAAGCATATTACAGTTGCCTTGACAGTAGAGGGAAATTAACATTAAGGCTGAAATGGTCCAGTAGGGGATCATAAAGGCCTACATCTCAATAAATATAATGTGTAGTGCTACTTCTGGTTTAGCTGGGTTAGCTTTTGTTTCTGTCTATTATTTTGCTTCTTTGTGATTCAAAGTATGTGTGACGTGCAAACTGGGCTTATTTAGAAGAAAAACTCACTTGGAAATATGGAACCACAAGAGCAGACAAAGTGGGGAAGGGGTATAATGTTTCCATGATGGAATTTTACCCCTGAATAAACAGGATTGACAACTAAAGTCACCTTGTGCAAACCAGAGCCAAAAATGGAGGGGATAATTGTTGTATTAATCAAAGAGGGGAAAATTGACTGATGTGTTGGGGGTGACTGGTCTGTGTAATTTGTCTCTTCAGAGGCTTTGGCTGGATCCTGAGCTTGATCCAAAGTAATGGCCTTTTACCCAGACTACATTTCTTTTTCCACCTGCAAACCGCACAGGAAAATCTCCTCTGCTCTGTATATTGATGTCTAGTGAGAGTACCCAGTCGTTCTCACCTGGAACACTTCCAGAAATGACAAAATATCTGCCTCCCTCCCTAGCTCATATAAAATGACAGACTGGGGCTAAAGAAGTAAACCCTCTGAATAATTTCCCTAGGATCAAGAGACCACGACAGATCTGTCATAGATAATTATACACTGTTCAGACAAATATATCCTTCTACCACTGGCTTTTGCTGTGAAATCTATACTGTTGGGGTAAGAAACACTATGTGCCAATGCCATGCATTAGATATTTGGAACTTTGAACTAGGGCTGTGGTGGTCATGAAATGTCTGCTGGTTACTGTCATGCAAAAGACTGCCGGTCTCTCGGTAATTGACCATTAATAAACAAACATGTTTAGCATCTCCAGGCCTCCACGCATACAAACCGCATACAAACGCTGATGACCTGAAAATTGTCTAGCAATGATCAACAACCAATTTGACAGAGCTTGAAGAATTTAGAAAAGAATAATAGAGAAATGTTGCACAACCAGGTGTGGAAAGCGCTTAGAGACATACCCAGAACAACTCACCGCTGTAATAGCTGCCATAGGTACTTCTACAAAGTATTGACTCGCAGGTGTGATTACTTACCTAAATGAGATATTTTAGTATTTGATTTTCAATAAATTTGCAATCATTTTTAAAACATGTTTTCACTTTGTTTTTGTCACCTATCTACACACAATACCCCATAATGACAATCTATTTAATAAATGTTTTATTGAGACTGTAACAAAACTACATTTGGAATAAGTGAAAGGGTATGAATACAGTCGTGGCCAAATGTTTTGAGAATGACACAAATATTAATTTTCACAAAGTTTGCTGCTTCAGTGTCTTTAGATATTTTTGTCAGATGTTACTATGGAATACTGAAGTATAATTCCAAGCATTTCATAAGTGTCAAAGGCTTTTATTGATAATTACATGAAGTTGATGCAAAGAGTCAATATTTGCAGTGTTGACCCTTCTTTTTCAAGACCTCTGCAATCCGCCCTGGCATGCTGTCTATTAACTTCTGGGCCACATCCTGACTGATGGCAGCCCATTCTTGCATAATCAATGCTTGGAGTTTGTCAGAATTTGTGGGGTTTTGTTTGTCCACCCGCCTCTTGAGGATTGACCATAAGTTCTCAATGGGATTAAGGTCTGGGGAGTTTCCTGGCCATGGACCCAAAATATCGATGTTTTGTTCCCCAAGCCACCTAGTTATCACTTTTGCCTTATGGCACGGTGCTCCATCATGCTGGAAAAGGCATTATTTCTCACCAAACTGTTCCTGGATGGTTGGGAGAAGTTGCTCTCGGAGGATGTGTTGGTACCATTCTTTATTCATGGCTGTGTTCTTAGGCAAAATTGTGAGTGAGCCCACTCCCTTGGCTGAGAAGCAACCCCATACATGAATGGTCTCAGGATGCTTTACTGTTGCCATGACACAAGACTGATGGTAGCGCTCACCTTGTCTTCTCCGGACAAGCTTTTTTCCGGATGCCCCAAACAATCGGAAAGGGGAGCTCAGAGAAAATTACTTTACCCCAGTCCTCAGCAGTCCAATTCCTGTACCTTTTGCAGAATATCAGTCTGTCCCTGATGTTTTTCCTGGAGAGAAGTGGCTTCTTTGCTGCCCTTCTTGACACCAGGCCATCCTCCAAAAGTCTTCACCTCACTGTGCGTGCAGATGCACTCACACCTGCCTGCTGCCATTCCTGAGCAAGCTCTGTACTGGTGGTGCCCCGATCCCGCAGCTGAATCAACTTTAGGAGACGGTCCTGGCGCCTGCTGGACTTTCTTGGGTGCCCTGAAGCCTTCTTCACAAAATTGAACCGCTCTCCTTGAAGTTCTTGATGATCTGATAGATGGCTTATTTAGGTGCAATCTTACTGGCAGCAATATCCTTGCCTGTGAAGCCCTTTTTGTGCAAAGCAATGATGACGGCACGTGTTTCCTTGCAGGTAACCATGGCTGACAGAGGAAGAACAATGATTCCAAGCACCACCCTCCTTTTGAAGCTTCTAGTCTGTTATTCAAACTCAATCAGCATGACAGAGTGATCTCCAGTCTTGTCCTCGTCAACACACACACCTGTGTTAACGAGAGAATCACGATATGATGTCAGCTGGTCCTTTTGTGGCAGGGCTGAAATGCAGTGGAAATATTTGGGGGGGATTCAGTTCATTTGCATGGCAAAGAGGGACTTTGCAATTAATTGCAATTCATCTGATCACTTTTATAACATTCTGGAGTATATGCAAATTGCCATCATACAAACTGAGGCAGCAGACTTTGTGAAAATTAATATTAGTGTCATTCTCAAAACTTTTGGCCACGACTGTACTTTCTGAAGACACTGTATGGCAGTGTGTAGTGGGAGAGACTATGATGATGTCTTCCTTTAATATTGTAAGATAAGGAAATTGGTCTTGACTCATGAGTCATTGTTTAGTAACTTACATTTTCAATGTGATTATAAGCTTTTCAGTTGGTCATATAGTATTAAATTAGTAATTTACACAGTAACCAAATTGATTGTTATACTATTGCCAGGTTTGAAATTACATTATTATTGCTGTGATTAAATGAAGTATAGATAAAGATAACAGGGTATTTAATTAGCTCAAATTTCACACTTTTGGTTAATTTGATGTTTGATTATCATCACAGGACCAACATACGAATTCTGTCTGGTTCTGTTCTACCAGGGGAAATTAGGTCCTCCAAACACTATTTGTGAAAAGGTGATGATTGAGAAATCTGCTCTCCGGCAGGTAATTTCGCAATCCTTAAGCACAATTAATGGAAATCATTAGGTCTAATGAAATAGTGGAGCAGTGCTCTGCTCTTGCAAAGGTTCCCACATTAGAGCTTGCCTCACAAGGTTAGCTATGTGACTTTGCTCTGAAGTTGGCTGTAGAGAACCTTCCTTTGAGATCCTTTGTCTGTCCAGGGGCAAGCAGCTTAATACTTTCTTACTCACAGCTAACAACAACACACAGTTGATTCAAGAACCCCACACGACAAACATCCAAACAGGGGTATATTTCCACATAGTTGTTGACTATGTACTGTACAAAAGGTAATTCACTAATGAAGAATTATATATAACCAAAAAGTGTATATTATGATCCTTTTAATCCTACTTTGGAGAATGCAATGGTTTTGTACTGATAACTTTCACCACTGAAGTTGGTCAAATTTTTTAAGGTCGTTTTTTAATCAACTATTAGCTAACCACTAGTTCATTACTTACACTAGCTTGTGGGAATGTCCATCCAAACCTCCTGGATAAGCATTCATTTCAAAATCAAGTTCTGTTTTCCCCCAATCAGAAAACTACACCTATTGACCAACAGCCTTTTTGTTATCCGCAAGGCAGTAAGATTTCTGATAAACATAATTGTGTGGATCCTGGAAGTAAGCAGACTCATGAGGCCAGCCCACTAATGGCGCTATTCCACTAGCATGAACTAGCCTTGTTGTTTCTTAGTTGTTTTCTATTTGCCACGGAACTGGAAACAGGGATGTAGGCATAGTCCGATTTGAATATTACAGTCTGTTGCCCTGGACACCCATTAATGTAAGGCCCTGGATAAGCACTTGTGAAGGTCGTCCCCATCAATCATCTCTGCTGGTTATCATGTCAGCCCAGAAATCATGACTCAAGAGGCTGTGCAATGAACTTCTTAACCCATTTCCTTTATTGCTATTTAATTTAGTGAGTGCAAACAGGTCATGGGGAAATAATATCAGTCAATTATAAGTAAATATACAAAGAGGAACTGACATTTGTTGGCAATTAACCACTCAAATGTAAACAGCTATGTTGACTATGACATTACTTTAGCTAATATGGTGACAACGATGTAGGCTGTGTGTAGCGGTTATGATATGGTTTGTAAAGTTTTTTTCATCTGGTCACGTACAGCTGATGTGTTGTGCATTGAAGTCCACAAAAGAAGGGAACAGGTGAGAGGAGAGTGCATAGATGCGAGAAGGAATACAAAATGGCTGCTATGAAAGTGAACTATTTCTGTCTGTAATAAAGCCCTTTTTGTGGGGAAAAACCTATTCTGATTGGCTGGGCCTTGCTCCCCAGTGGGTGAGCCTAGCTGCTAAGTGGATGGACCTATGCCCACCCATGGCTGCACCCCTGCCCAGTCATGTGAAATCCATAGATTAGGGCCTAATTTATTTATTTCAATTGACTGATTCCCTTATATGAACTGTAACTCAGTAAAATCTTTGAAATTGTTGCATGTTGCGTTTTATATTTTCGTACAGTATAGATATTTCAAAAAATCAATGGAACACAACTGTCTTCTCATATTGATGACAGTGCAGGATGTTCAGAATAATCATCATCTGAGATTAATAAAGCACCATTACAATGTCAAACTCTTAATAAGGCATCTGTCTTAGAGCAACTGTGTGTTGATTCTGACTGTTTCACCACCCCAACAAAACGCTGCCTGTCTTCAGGGTGATAGAGCAACTTGTTATGCTCAAGTTCATAGGCGCCTGAACAATGGCAGGAATGGAGCAGCTGCACCCCCACTTTCAAAATAGGGTGAAAATGTATGTTTTTGCACCCCACTTTTTTTTCAATGATTAGCAATGTTTTGAGCTAGTCTCTATTCAAATAGATACTCGATGTCCATTTTATATATGATATTACAATTAACAGATTGTATCCCTACACCCGTCGCCTCAAGATGAATGATTTTAAATACTCTAAAGTTCTGCATCGCTCCCGCACGCACTGTTTTGGTTCAGTTTATTTAGATAGCACTGGTTGCACCGCCAATGTTTTAAATGAAAAGTCACCAGAAAAATACAAATGGTGATCTATTTTGTTGTGCGGTTGTTACATTTGTATTGTTGTTTCATGTCCGATGGTAGAAATTCATTGTATCATTTCACTTTGCCTGTAAGAATCATGATGACCACGGACATGTCTGATTAGGCTTCGCAGCGCAGACTCTGACTTTGAGTAGCCTTCCATCAGCCTACCAAGGGTTGCACCTTAGCAGAGAGCTGCATGTCAGGTAGCTCGTGGGCTGACAATGAGTAGCTAGCAAATAGAAGGTGAGAAATAATCAGTAGGTCTAATAGTACATGATTAAATCTGAAATAATTTCTCCCAAGCGGTTTAGAGGCATTTAACACCAGTCTACATTTTTGCCATCTATTTTCCCAACTTCAATTGGTTAAATCACATTATTAAAATGTTTTCATTTAGTTACAAAAGTAACAGTCCTGACTGAGCCCCATATGTGAGAGCCATGGCCGCTTCGCAGGTACAGTGTAGCCAAGCTCTGTCTGCATGCGCCTATGCACCAAATGAAAAAGCACAGGATATTTGTGATAAAACAGCTCTGCTTGCTAGCCCGGAAACTTGTGCCACCTTAGTTTTAGTTTGTCCCTATATAAAAATAGCAATAAAGTTAAAATGATTGAGTGACAGGTTTGCGTGAAATCTGTATCTTACCTGTGCTGTTTCAGCACCATGGACAGAGCGCCCTAGGGAGTGTGTGCATTTGTGTGTAGGGGGGGCTATGAAAAGCTACTGGGAGGATGATTCTCATGAAACCAGTTTTACCATGGCAGTAGCAAATTGAGTTAGAAAACCATGATACATCTGCAACTATCATTCTGAAGACTAATATGCCTAGTTTATGGCACATGTTTAATTTGAAATACATTTAGCATTTTCACCTGAATTTTGTACATTTTCACCCCAAATTCTCAGGTCATTTTATAAAATGTTACTTTAAAAAAACCTAACTTATTTAAATAAACCACAAAATATGTTGCTGTAGTTTGTTCGTCAATCATAAATATGGTATACCAGTTGAAGTTTACATTAAATATTCATATTAATTCATATTTATTACGAAAAATATTACAGTAACGCTTTTTCTAGTTGCTGCATAAACTCAAAAAATAGTTTTAATAAAGTTTTTTCACCCATGATGTATCATCTAGAGGAGCAGTCCTTAGATGAGCACAAGTTCATTTAATGTCCACTTATATGCCTTCAGAATGAACATCTTATTCTCAAACACCCCCTTTATGACACTTGACCTTCTCATTATTGAAATGACAAAAAAGCTCAAAGTAGGAAAATCTTCAAGAACCATTAACTTACCAACATAGAGGCATGAATGGTCTTTAGTGATGTGGTCAATTGTTTGCTGATTCATAATGGTTGTCTCCTATTACTTGCAAATTGAGTTAAGGGTCTCTCATTACTGAAATTCTAATTTCTCATTACCACATTTTTAAGTCCATTTCGGTAATGAGATCCTTAATTCGGTATTGATAAAAAGCTAATTCTAATTTATAGTCAATGGGTGTGCAGTGCTGGTAAGTTACATTTTTTACTTGGACTAATCCTTATGCCTTTTATTTGATTAAGTAGGGGTTGTCAAGACATATGGGTGTATAAACCCCATTTAATTAACTTAAAGCCACAATCTGTTTCAGCAAAGAGCAACCCGCCACTTAAAGGAGGACATTCCCCATTTTGACATGTGTACCTGGTTTAGCATTTACCTATAATGTTGTTTGATATCCCAAGACAGTTTTTGGTCCATATCCCACATATTTAAATACTTTATACTGTAGGCATATCATGTTATGCCATTTCCCCCACAGGATCCCATTCAATCTAGAAATACATCTAAAATACCTTGCAAACACACATATCCATGTCCATATCCAATCACCACCTTCCGTAGACACCTGAAACCCCACCTCTTTAAGGAATACCTGGGATAGGATATATTAATCCTTCTACCCCCCCCCCCCCAAAAAAACAAAAGATATAGATGTACTATTGTAAAGTGGTTGTTCCACTGGATATCATAAGGTGAATGCACCAATTTGTAAGTCGCTCTGGATAAGAGTGTCTGCTAAATGACATAAATGTAAATGTAAATGTCTAACTCACCAATATTACCTGTTAAGTCACTTTTTTATGCTTAAATCCACTTTTGACTTTGGAAAATACATGCACATAATTACAGTGCTTATACTTAAATAATGGGTATTTAGTCAATTGCATTAAGATCAGTGATTTTTTGTGTTATGCAAGTCATTTGGGATTAACAAAGGACACAGTTTGATGATGCATTTGGTTACTGAATCTCTAATAGAGCTCAGTACACAATCTTGGAAAAAAAGGGTTCCAAAATGGTTCTTTGGCTGACCCCTTAGGAAAACCCTTTTTAATTTCAGTAAGAACCCTTTTGGGTTCCTTGTAGAACCCTCTGTGGAATGGGTTCTACCTGTTCAAATTGTTCTCCTATTGGGACTGTCACGGCTGTCTGAAGGATCGGACCAAAATGCAGCGGGTTCGTAGTTCCACATCTTTTATTTATTGTGAAACGTTTGCAAAAACACCAAATACTTGAAAATACAAAAACAACAAACTGTGACGCAGAGAGGAAAACACACTACTCAAAAGATAATCACCCACAAAACAGGAAGAGAAAAACCCTACTTAAATATGATCTCTAATCAAAGGCAACGAGGATCAGCTGCCTCCAATTAGAGATCAACCCAAACAATCCCAACATAGAAATAGAAAAACTAGAACTTAAACATAGAAATAGAAAACATAGAAATATAAAACATAGAACAAACACCCCCTGTCACGTCCTGACCTACTCTATCATAGAAAATAACAACTTACTATGGTCAGGGCGTGACAGTACCCCCCCCCCCCCCGTCCCGTCCCCCAAAGGTGCGAACTTCGACCGCACCTACAGAAACAAAAAAAACTAAACAACAACCCCCCCCCCCCAAAAAAAAAACCACACAAAACACAAAGGGAGGGTAGGCTGGGTTACTAATGTATAAGGCATTGGCTCTGGTTCCGGGCGTAGTACCCCCACTGCCCGCTGATCCCCCCGCTTCTGTATGTCCGGAGGAACCAGACCATGGATCATCGCCGGAGGCTTCGGACCGCCAACCGCCGCTGAAGACTCCGGGCTGCGGACCGCCGCTGGAGGCTCCGGGCTGGGGAGCGTCGCTGGAGGCTCCGGGCTGAGGAGCATCGCTGGAAGCTCCGGACTGGGCAGGCGCACTGGGAGGCCTGATGCGTGGGGCTGGCATAGGAGGCGCCAGACTAGTAACATGCACCTCAGGGCAAGTGCGAGGAGCAGGCACAGGATGTACTGGGCTATGGAGGCGCACTAAGGGCCGAGTGCTCACAGCAGGCACTGGCTGTACCTGGTTATGTATGCGCACTGGAGGAAGAGTGCGAGGAGCAGGAATCGGTCTCACCGGACTGGGGAGACGCACTAAGGGCCGAGTGCTCACAGCAGGCACTGGCTGTACCGGGTTATATATGCGCACTGGAGGGAGAGTGCGAGGAGCAGGAATCGGTCTCACCGGACTGGGGAGATGTGCTAAGGACCGAGTGCTCACAGCAGGCACTGGCTGTACCGGGTTATGGATGCGCACTGGAGGGAGAGTGCGAGGAGCAGGAATCGGTCTCACCGGACTGGAGAGACGCACTAAGGGCTGAGTGCTCACAGCGGGCACTGGCTGTACCGGGTTATGGATGCGCACTGGAGGGAGAGGGAGAGTGCGAGGAGCAGGAACAGGACACCCCGGACTGGGCAGGCGCACTGGATGCCTGATGCGTGGGACTGGCATAGGAGGCGCCAGACTAGTAACACGCACCTCAGGGCAAGTGCGAGGAGCAGTCACAGGACGTACTGGGCTATGGAGGTGCACTGGAGGGAGAGTGCAAGGAGCAGGCACAGGACACAGGACGTACTGGGCTGCAGATGCGCGCTGGAGGTCTGGAGCGTATGGCTGGCACAACCCGCCCTGGCTGGATGCTCAACTCAGCTCGACAACTGCAGGGTGCGGGCACAGATCGCACCGGCCTGTGAATGCGCCCTGACGACACAGTGCGCATCACCGCACAACACGGTGCCTGCCCCGTTGCTTGCTCCCCACAGTAAACACGGGAAGCTGGCTCAGGGCTCCACCCTGACTCTGCCCAACTCCCCGTGTGCCCCCCCAAAAAAAAACATTTTTGGGGCTGCCTCTCGCACTTGCCTCTTCGTTGGTATCGTGCCTCCTCTTGTCTCCGCTCTGCTCTCGCTGCCTCCACCTGTTCCCATGGAAGGCGATCCCATCCCGCCTGGATCTCCTCCCATGTCCAGGATCCCTTGCCGTCCAATATCTCCTCCCAAGTCCACTTTTCCTGCTGCTCACTTCCACGCTGCTTGGTCCTTTGGTGGTGGGTGATTCTGTCACGGCTGTCTGAAGGATCGGACCAAAATGCAAAGGGTTCGTAGTTCCACATCTTTTATTTATTGTGAAACGTTTGCAAAAACACCAAATACTTGAAAATACAAAAACAACAAACCGTGACGCAGAGAGGAAAACACACTACTCAAAAGATAATCACCCACAAAACAGGAAGAGAAAAACCCCTACTTAAATATGACTGATTATCATTACCTTAATGCATCAATATTTAGGAAATATTAGGAAAAATAAAAAGTATGCTTTAGTAATTTTGGCTTAATCTGATAGTGTGCTTTTGGTTCTTTATCTAAATATGTGTACATAAAATAACATGTATACAATGAGATGATTTTTTTTTATTTTAAATATTTGTTTTCAATGTCATGTTTAACTCAGGTGAGCTATGTAAAAAGAAAATTGAAACTTTTTAAAACTTAAACGTGGTAATGACCATTTTTGCATTGTAGTTGTTAAACATTTGGTCAAATGGATAACATCTGATCAATAAACAATATTAATTATGAAATAAATTAACAGATCCTAATCTTAGTGATCCAAAAGGAATTAGACATTTTCCATTTTCCATTTTAGTCATTTAGCAGGCGCTCTTATCCAGAGCAATTTACAGTAGTGAATATATACATTTCATACATTATTATTATTTTTTTTTGTACTGTGGTGGGAAATGTGTTTGTTTTTTGTGAAGTGCCAGTTTCGTGAGAATCATCCGGGCTGCTAGGTACAGTATGACTCTTTTGGGTTTCAATAAAAAGCGGGACAAAACGCTGCTCATCTGAGGTAGGCTACGTGAATAATATAGTATTATGTGATACGCTTCCGTTCTGCCACGACTGTACAAAACAGGGGGCAGGCAAATGACAGGTCAAGGCCAGGCAGAGGTCAGTATTACAGGGCAGTGTCAGAAAGGTACAGAACGGCAGGCAGGCTCAGGGCAGGCAGAATGGTAAAAACTGGGAAGACTAGGAAAAACTAAAACTAGAGCACAGGAAACACGCTGGTAGGACTTGACGGGACAAGACGAACTGGCAACTGACAAATGGAAAACACAGGTATAAATACACAGGAGATAATGGTCACAAATGGGAAACACCTGGTGTGGGGGGGAGACAAGCACAAGATGGGTGAAACAGATCAGGGTGTGACAAACATAAGCCTACGCAACATTAACCAACTAAAAATGAGGTTTGTGCAGTAGGTTATGGGACCAATAAATGATCACTGCATATTGGCTATGCTTGAATTGCCCTGCCAATATTGTTCTTCTTAGACCATTTTGAAATTATATATATTTTTAATTAGGTATATGATCACACTGGTATTAGATAATTAGTTGTATTACTTGTGAGGCACAGCTAAGTGAGCTGGACTGATGGCCAGACTAAGGGAAGGGAGGGAGGGAGCAGTGATGAGGCTGCCTCTCACCTCACGCACTGTCCCTCCTCTCTCCGCTGAGAAAAAGGGACACAGTCTTCCAGCTGATGGCGAAACTCAAGTCGCACTGCATTATTTCTGCCTCATGTACCAATTCATGTTACTCCTATAACCAGAGAAAGTGAAATATTCTTCGATATAAAAAAAGACACTAGACTAATAATACCAATGCAGCTTATTGGAAAACGTTGCTATACTCATTCATTGCCGCTGCAGTGCTGGTTGTAGCGTGTGGAAGGAAGTAGGGAGAATGCACATTTTATGGCTTATAAAGCCGTTGATCAAAGTGTTGACAGTGCTGAATGAACATAAACATGAACTTACACATAAAACCAGCAGCTCTTTGCTGTATTCGTTGAGTCTCTGTAGTCATGCTTTAAAAGGTTTTGAAATCTCACAGTATCAACTTTGCTGTGCATTCGATGCTTCATTTTACAGGTTATGGCTCGAGGAAATTGTGCAGACATGGTGATCTGAGCTATCTGATTGGCCAGCGGTAGGCCTTTTAGGTACACTTTGTTTGCTTGATCGTGATAGACCGGTTGGTGACCACTGCTTTAGAGTGTAGGGCACTGTCCATTGTGCTGATACAGCGCAGCCGAGGTGGAATACTGATTTTGCACCAACCTGTCACTTCAAAAGCAGAGTTTTGGCATTTTTTAACATTATGTTTGTGGTATAGCGTGATATAATCAGAATTCAATATAATTCCAATGCAAGAACCCCCCCCAAAATTGTGCCCCCTCACCGATTTCAACTGCCCCCATAGTCACTTTATCCTGTCGCCGGGTCTCTCTGCTTGGCTTGGTAAGTAACAAATAAACCATTTCTACCCACTTTGCGTCGAATATTTATGCTGTAGAGTCAAGATAATTTGAAACATTTTCATGGTGACAGCACTTCAAACAAAGGTGCCAAAAAAAGTAAAGACCCCCCCCCCCCCCAAGCTTTTGCACCCCCATTTTTAGACAAAGTCAGGCGCCTGTGCTCAAGTTGTATTACTAATAGAGAGTACATTGGGAATTAATTTAATAATTCAAATTTAACAGCACTGAAAGTTTTATGTTCACAGTGGATCTGTTATTTCAGCTCCCTTGACCTAGTCAAGTTTAGAATAACTGTTGTTCCTAACAAGAACTAAATGTTCCCCATACCAAGAAAAAACGTATAGGTAAAACGTTTCTAAGGTTCTGATAGTCACAATTTAAAAATGTCTATGTTAGAAAATGTGGGAATAGCTAATAGCTATATAGCTATATATATTATACACTCAGAGGCCAGCTTATTAGTTACACCCATCTAGTACCAGGTTGGACCCCCTTTGCCTCCAGAACAGCCTGAATTCTTCAGGGCATGGACTTCACATGTGCCAGGGAAACATTCCCCACACCATTACACCACCGCTACCAGCCTGTACCGTTGACACCAGGCAGGATGAGGCCATGGACTCATGCTGCTTACGCCAAAGCCTGACTCTGCAATCAGCGTGACACAATAGGAACCGGTTCGCAATTGGAACCGGGATTGGCTTGCACAATTCTTAACATTCTCATCAGCTGTTTTCGCCCACAGGACTGCCGCTGACTGGATTTTTTTTGTTTGTTGCACCATTCTCGGTAAACCCTACACTGCCTTGCGTGAAAAGCCCAGGAGTCGGTCTGTTTGTGAGATACCGGAACCAGCACGTCTGGCACCGACGATCATGCTTAGGTCACTAGTTTTGCCCATTCTAATTTTCAATTGAACAGTGACTGAATGCCTCGATGCCTGTCTGCTTGCTTTATATAGTAAGCCACGACCACGCAAACCATTTCCGTGAACGGGGTGGTGAAGCTAATAAACTGACAACGGAGTGTATATAGGATTACAAATACCTGTATGCTGTAGTGTATAAGACATTCACATAAGACATTCACAAGCATACCAAATCATTTTGACAGCAATTTTCTAGAAATCACAGAGCATGGGTAATTGCCCCAAAAACACATACAACCCTGGCAGAGGTAATGCCTATGCATATTTTGAAACAAATTCCTCCATCCTGGTTGCTTTTCCTCTGCTTTTAGACCAATGGGAACATGGGCAGCATATGAACATAATCTTATGAATTAGCGATGGGTTATATTAAATAGGTATTTCCTAACTATTGATTAAATATGGCAAACTCTAAGGGAGATCCCCATATTTTAGGCATTCACCTGAATATAAACTGCTTCGACTTTGAAGAGTGTGGCCTTCAAAATAATTTGAAAACGATAGCAGCCTGTCCACTGCTTTAAAAAGATGCATTTTCATCCATATGAAATAGTCCTGGTCAAATACGTCAGATCAATGCAAAATGATGCAAAGAGACAAGCCGGACTCAGTCACACAGGAGCTATACCAATTTCTTTTGGGTAATAAACCTCCTCTGGGTTAGATCCCAGTTTCCTATCCATGTGATGATCTCTGAAACAGACAAGTGTCAACAGAGCAGTGTTCATTGGGAAAGGGGGATACCTATTCGGTTGCACAACTGAATGATTTCAACCGAAATGTGCCTTCCACATTTAACCCAACCCCTATGCATACGTTTCAATGTCCGGCATTTCATGCTATTCTAAAACATATTGCAAATACTATTACAATGTGCACTGGAATAATATATGAAAAATGCTGCCGCCTTATGCTGGTTTGAAATTGGGAGCGTTTGGAGCAATATCTAAATTGCTAAACCTGTAAAGCGGATTAATGTGGATTCACTTAGTGCCGTAATTTGAGGGTGAAGGAGCAATCCAGCAATTAGGTGCGGCTTATGACAGATAAACTCATGAGATCAGTGGCTAGAGCAGAGGCAGAGACCTCACTGAACCTTCTCCAATCAACTTTCAGCAGAGCTTGGCTTGCCTTCCCTTCCCTTGACATCCCTTCTAGAAAACAACCTGTCTTTAAGTCCTACAGCAATCTGCATCCCTACAGAGTCTGGGCTGGGGTGCTGTAGAGCCAAGAACAGCCGAGTGGTCCTGTCAGAGTATATCATCTTATCTTTTGCCTGTAGGGAGGGAGCATAGGTGGCTTGCACCTGGGTCTTCAATCTAATCTAAAGTAAAACAGTGTAGAGATGTTTCTTGTCAGGGCTGTATTTAATAGAAAATGCTCACAACCAAACCATATCTCATTTCTGTATGTGTCCAATATATATGTTACTGCACATAACACTTAGCATAACATAAACAAAGCATCTTTAAAAAAAAAAGGTAAAGTGACAGTAGTAATAAGGGGGAAACCAAGAGTCAAGGTCTGAGGACATCCGGACATCCTACGGAGGGGGTATTCAAATCCCAGCCTGGAGGGCCGGAGTACTGCTGGTTCTCTATTCTAACTGGTTAATTGCATTCAACTGGTGTCCCAGGTCTAAATTAGTCCCTGAGTACAGGGCTAGAATTAAATCCAGCAATGGAACTGGCTTCAAGGGCCAGATTTGAAAAGCCCTGCCCTACAGGGATTCAGATATTTTTGATAGAATATGTTGAATAACATGTTTACAATTTTCCCTCGAGGATAATGCCAAGAGAGCTCTTGGCTTGACGGTGTCATTGGAAATTGTGGATGGTAGTAGATCAATGAATATGTTAGGAGCTGGCAGGCATCATGCATCATATGGGGCCACAGGCTTCAGAGACCTATTTATAGTATAGGTTGGAATATCTCTCTGGCATTTGGTTAGATTTATCAGTTATCGTTTCCTCTCTCCTTTGGGGTTCAATGAAACTCTCTGTCAGTGTATAAGAACTAACAACCAGTCTTGCTTTTCAAATGTCTGTTGAGGGAATAAAGTTCTCCCAACAATCAATTGAAGATATAAATAAATACATGTTTTCAAATAAATAAAATACTGTATATCTTATACCCTAGAGATTTAACCTGACGGTTGTGCTCATTAAAACGTTGTAGTCCATCACCTATGATATTAATAAGAGACTTAGCTTTGTAAAGGTGCACACACAGCGGTCGCCTCACAGTGCCTACCAAATGTGAAATATCATGAATAAGTTAGTGAGAAAAACAATCACTATGGCTAATTATCGTTGCATGCCAGAGCCTCGCTATACGCTGGGAATTGCTTTGTCGTCCTTGTTGTGAATGGGGACACGGTGTTGCAATGAGAGCCAGTAATAAAAAACGAACTATCACTAGCAATAAGTACCCCCACACATAGATGACGGAACTGTAGCATTATTTGCCTGGACTTGTGGCTCAACCCAGTCTGAAAACCAAGGCTGTGTGTGTCTGGCGTCGCAGCTTACAGACGAATGGACTTTCTTCCTTAGTGTCACAACAGTCAGTTACATGAACACATCCCCAAGGCCTTTCCTTTGTACTCTCCATTCTCCTCAGCCACGCTCCAACTGCATGCCTCAAACTTAATACATCTATACAGCGAGGGAAAAAAGTATTTGATCCCCTTCTGACTTTGTACGTTTGCCCACTGACAAAGAAATGATCAGTCTATAATTTTAATGGTAGGTTTATTTGAACAGTGAGAGACAGAATAACAACAAAAAAATCCAGAAAAACGCATGTCAAAAATGTTATGAATTGATTTGCATTTTAATGAGGGAAATAAATATTTGACCCTCTGTAAAACATGACTTAGTACTTGGTGGCAAAACCCTTGTTGGCAATCAGAGGTCAGACGTTTCTTGTAGTTGGCCACCAGGTTTGCACACATCTCAGGAGGGATTTTGTCCCACTCCTCTTTGCAGATCTTCTCCAAGTCATTAAGGTTTCAAGGCTGACGTGTGGCAACTCGAACTTTCAGCTCCCTCCACAGATGTTCTATGGGATTAAGGTCTGGAGACTGGCTAGGCCACTCCAGGACCTTAATGTGCTTCTTCTTGAGCCACTCCTTTGTTGCCTTGGCCGTGCTGGAATACCCATCCACGACCCATTTTCAATGCCCTGGCTGAGGGAAGGAGGTTCTCACCCAAGATTTGACGGTACATCGTCCCTTTGATGCGGTGAAGTTGTCCTGTCCCCTTAGCAGAAAAACACCCCCAAAGCATAATGTTTCCACCTCCATGTTTGACGGTGGGGATGGTGTTCTTGGGGTCATAGGCAGCATTCCTCCTCCTCCAAACACGGCGAGTTGAGTTGATGCCAAAGAGCTCCATTTTGGTCTCATCTGACCACAACACTTTCACCCAGTTGTCCTCTGAATCATTCACATGTTCATTGGCAAACTTCAGACGGGCATATATATGTGCTTTCTTGAGCAGGGGGACCTTGCGGGCGCTGCAGGATTTCAGTCCTTCACGGCGTAGTGTGTTACCAATTGTTTTCTTGGTGACTATGGTCCCAGCTGCCTTGAGATCATTGACAAGATCCTCCCGTGTAGTTCTGGGCTGATTCCTCACTGTTCTCATGATCATTGCAACTCCACGAGGTGAGATCTTGCATGGAGCCCCAGGCCGAGGTAGATTGACAGTTCTTTTGTGTTTCTTCTATTTGCGAATAATCGCACCAACTGTTATCACCTTCTCACCAAACTGCTTGGCGATGGTCTTGTAGCCCATTCCAGCCTTGTGTAGGTCTACAATCTTGTCCCTGACATCCTTGGAGAGCTCTTTGGTCTTGCCATGGTGGAGAGTTTGGAATCTGATTGATTGATTGCTTCTGTGGACAGGTGTCTTTTATACAGGTAACAAACTGAGATTAGGAGCACTCCCTTTAAAAGTGTGCTCCTAATCTCAGCTCGTTACCTGTATAAAAGACACCTGGGAGCCAAAAATCTTTCTGATTGAGAGGGGGTCAAATACTTATTTCCCTCATTAAAATGCAAATCAATTAATAACATTTTTGACATGTGTTTTTCTGGATTTTTGTTGTTGTTATTCTGTCTCTCACTGTTCAAATAAACCTACCATTAAAATTATAGACTGATAATTTCTTTGTCAGTGGGCAAACGTACAAAATCAGCAGGGGATCAAATACTTTTTTCCCCTCACTGTACTTGTATCCAGTGAGAGTACTGCTCAATCTTCTGAATCTTAAAATCCCATATGTTTTAAACAATGTGTCCCTGTGGTAAAGGAAGTGCTCATCTCTGTCGTTTCTTCTTCATTCGGCTTTGTTTTTGCCTCAAAGTGTGTAAGGACACCTTCCCTCCCTCTCATTATCCGTAGAATAATAGTCCGCCTGCTGATAGGTGAAAAGCAAGGCCTTGTGGGAGCTGGATACTAAGTATAATCTGCAGGAGCTTTGTAATGATCTTCATGGGGACTATAAAACAGCCTGTCTTAATTTACAACAAAGTTTTGTATAGCTGTGCTGTTGCTAGTAGTAGGCGGTGCAAAGGAATCTAAACGGCACTCTCAAAGGATTTGTTCTATGGGCCACAAAGTGCCTTCAGAAAGTATTCATACCCCTTGACTTATTCCACATTTTGTTGTGTTACAGCCTGAATTCAAATGGGATTACATTTTTTAAAAATGTAGCGCCAATCTCCACATAATACCTCATAATGACAAAGTGAAAACATGTTTTTAGAAATGTTTGCAAATGTATTGAAAATTAAAAACATATCTCATTTACATAAGTATTCACACCCCTGAGTCAATACATGTTAGAATCACCTTTGGCAGCGATTACAGCTGTGAGTCTTTCTGGGTAAGTCTCTAAGTGCTTTGCACAGCTGGATTGTACAAAATTTGCGCATTATTTTTTTAAAAGTTCTTCAAGCTCTGTCAAGTCGATCATTGCTAGACAGCCATTTTTAAGTCTTGCCATAGATTTTCAAGGTGATTTAAGTCACAACTGTAACTACGCCACCCAGGAACATTCAACGTCGTCTTAGTAAGCAACTCCAATGTATATTTGGGATTGTATTTTAAGTTATTGTCCTGCTGAAAGGTGAATTTGTCTCCCAGTGCCTGTTGGAAAGCATACTGAACCAGATTTTCATCTCGGATTTTGACTGTGCTCAGCTCTATTCTGTATCAGCTCTATTCTGTAGCCGATGACAAGCATACCCATAACATGATACAGCCACCACCGTTCATGAAAACATGAAGAGTGGTACTCAGTGATGTGTTGTGTTCGATTTGTATTCAGGACATAAAGTACATTTCTTTGCCACATTTTTTGCAGTTTTACTTCAGTAGCTTTTTGCAAGCATCGAATGTTTTGGAATATTTTTTATTTGTACAGGCTTCTTTCTTTTCACTCTGTCAATTAGGTTGGTATTGTGGAGTAACTACAATGTTGTCGATCCATTCTCAGTTTTCCTATCCCAGCCATTAAACTGTACTGTCACGGTTGGCCTCATGGTGAAATTCCTGAGTGGTTTCCTTCCTCTCCGGCAACTAAGTTAGGAAGGACGCTCTGTATCGTTGCAGTGACTGGGTGTATTAATACACCATCCAAAGTGTAATTAATAGCTTCACCATGCTCAAAGGGATATTCAATGTCTGCTTTTTTATTTTTACCCATCTACCAATAGGTGCCCTTCTTAGCGAAGCATAGGAAAATCAAATCAAAGTTTATTTGTCACGTGCGCCCCGCATACAACAGGTGTAGTAGCCCTTACAGTGAAATGCTTACTTACAAGCCCTAACCAACAGTGCAATTTGTAAGTAATTTTTAAGTAATAGGTATTAGGTAAGCAACAGATAAAAAAACGGTCTAATGACAGTGAAAATAACAGTAGTGAGGCTATATACAGGTGGTACCGGTAAAGAGTCAATGTGCGGGGCCACCGGTTAGTCGGGCTAATTGAGGTAATATGTACAGTCGTGGCCAAAAGTTTTGAGAATGACACTAATATTAATTTCCACAAAGTCTGCTGCCTCAGGTTGTATGATGGCAATTTGCATATACTCCAGAATATTATAAAGAGTGATCAGATGAATTGCAATTAATTGCAAAGTCCCTCTTTGCCATGCAAATGAACTGAATCCACCCCCAAAACAAATTCTGCCCTGCCACAAAAGGACCAGCTGACATGTCAGTGATTCTCTCGTTAACACAGGTGTGAGTGTTGACGAGGACAAGGCTGGAGATCAC
This sequence comes from Salmo salar, assembly GCF_965601325.2. Taxonomy (NCBI): domain Eukaryota; kingdom Metazoa; phylum Chordata; class Actinopteri; order Salmoniformes; family Salmonidae; genus Salmo; species Salmo salar. The sequence goes on from NC_138296.1 coordinate 42,793,893, forward strand.
TCTGTCATGCTGATTGAGTTCGAATAACAGACTGGAAGCTTCAAAAGGAGGGTGGTGCTTGGAATCATTGTTCTTCCTCTGTCAACCATGGTTACCTGCAAGGAAACACGTGCCGTCATAATTGCATTGCACAAAAAGAGCTTCACAGGCAAGAATATTGCTGCCAGTAAGATTGCACCTAAATCAACCATTTATCGGGTCATCAAGAACTTCAAGGATAGCGGTTCAATTGTTGTGAAGAAGGCTTCAGGGCGCCCAAAAAAGTCCAGCAAGCGCCAGGACCGTCTCCTAAAGTTGATTCAGTTGCGGGATCGGGGCACCACCAGTACAGAGCTTGCTCAGGAATGGCAGCAGGCAGGTGTGAGTGCATATGCACGCACAGCGAGGTGAAGACTTTTGGGGGATGGCCTGGTGTCAAGAAGGGCAGCAAAGAAGCCACTTCTCTCCAGGAAAAACATCAGGGACAGACTGATATTCTGCAAAAGGTACAGGGATTGGACTGCTGAGGACTGGGGTAAAGTCATTTTCTCTGATTAATCCCCTTTCCGATTGTTTGGGGCATCCGGAAAAAGCTTGTCCAGAGAAGACAAGGTGAGCGCTACCATCAGTCCTGTGTCATGGCAACAGTAAAGCATCCTGAGACCATTCATGTATGGGGTTGCTTCTCAGCCAAGGGAGTGGGCTCACTCACAAATTTGTCTAAGAACACAGCCATGAATAAAGAATGGTACCAACACATCCTCCGAGAGCAACTTCTCCCAACCATCCAGGAACAGTTTGGTGACGAACAAGGCCTTTTCCAGCATGATGGAGCACCTTGCCATAAGGCAAAAGTGATAACTAGGTGGCTCAGGGAACAAAACATTGATATTTTGGGTCCATGGCCAGGAAACTCCCCAGACCTTAATCCCATTGAGAACTTGTTGTCAATCCTCAAGAGGCGGGTGGACAAACAAAACCCCACAAATTCTGACAAACTCCAAGCATTGATTATGCAAGAATGGGCTGCCATCAGTCAGGATGTGGCCCAGAAGTTAATTGACAGCATGCCAGGGCGGATTGCAGAGGTCTTGAAAAAGAAGGGTCAACACTGCAAATATTGACTCTTTGCATCAACTTCATGTAATTATCAATAAAAGCCTTTGACACTTATGAAATGCTTGTAATTATACTTCAGTATTCCATAGTAACATCTGACAAAAATATCTAAAGACACTGATGCAACAAACTTTGTGGAAATGTATATTTGTGTCATTCTCAACACTTTTGACCACGACTGTACATGTAGGTATAGTTAAAGTGACTATGTATAGATGATAAACAGAGAGTAGCGTCAGCGTAAAAGAGGGGTTGGCGGATGGGGAGGCGGGACACAATGTAAATAGTTCGGGTAGCCATTTGATTACCTGTTCAGGAGTCTTATGGCTTGGGGGTAAAAGCTGTTGAGAAGCCTTTTGGTCCTAGACTTGGCGCTCCGGAACAACTTGCCATGCGATAGCAGAGAGAACAGTCTATGACTGGGGTGGCTAGGGTCTTTGACCATTTTTAGGGCCTTCCTCTGACACCACCTGGTGTAGAGGTCCTGGATGGCAGGCAGCTTAGCCCCATTGATGTACTGGGCCGTACACACTACCCTTTGTAGTGCCTTGCGGTAGGAGGCTGAGCAGTTGCCATACCAGGCAGTGATGCAACCAGTCAGGATGTTCTCGATGTTGCAGCTGAGGACCCATGCCAAATCTGTTCAGTCTCCTGAGAGGGAATAGGTTTTGTTGTGACCTCTTCACCACTGTCTTGGTGTGTTTGGACCGTTCTAGTTTGTTGGTGTTGTGGACACCAAGGAACTTGAAGCTCTCAACCTGCTCCACTACAGCAGAGAGGGAGAGCGAGAGAGACTTCACACAGGACACCGGATAAGACAGGAGAAATACTCCAGATATAACAGACTGACCCTAGCCCCCTGACACATAAACTAAATTAAACATAAACTATTGCAGCATAAATACTGATCAGGCCTACCACTGTTGTGTCATCGGCAAACTTAATGATGGTGTTGGAGTCGTGCCTGGCCATGCAGTCATGAGTGAACAGGGAGCACAGGAGGGGACTGAGCACACACCCCTGAGGGGCTCCAGTGTTGAGGATCAGCATGGCAGATGTGTTGCTACCTACCCTCACCACCTGGGGTTGGCCCGTCAGGAAGTCCAGGATCCAGTTTCAGAGGGAGGTGTTTAGTCCCAGGGTCCTTAGCTTAGTGATGAGCCTTGAGGGCACTATGGTGTTGAACGCTGAGCTGTAGTCAATGAATAGCATTCTCATGTAGGCGTTTCTTTTGTCCAGGTGGGAAAGGGCAGTGTGGACTGCAATAGAGATTGCATCATCTGTGGATCTGTTTGAGCGGTATGCAAATTGGAGTGGGTCTAGGGTTTCTTGGATAATAGTGTTAATGTGAGTGCTATGGGTCTGTAGTCATTTAGGCAGGTTACCTTAATGCTCTTGGGCACAGGGACTATGGTGGTCTGCTTGAAGCATGTTGGTATTACAGACTCAATCAGGGACATGTTGAAAATGTCAGTGAAGACACCTGCCAGTTGGTCAGCACATGCCCGGAGCACACGTCCTGGTAATCCATCTGGCCTAGCAGCCTTGTGAATGTTGACCTGTTTTAAAGGTCTTACTCACTTCGGCTACGGAGAGCGTGATCACACAGTCGTCCAGAACAGCTGATGCTCTCATGCATGCCTCAGTGTTGCTTGCATCGAAGCGAGCATAGAAGTGCTTTAGCTCGTCTGGTAGTCTCGTGTCACTGGGCAGCTTGTGGCTGTGCTTCCCTTTGTAGTCTGTAATAGTTTGCAGGCCCTGCCACATCAGACGAGTGTCGGAGCCAGTGTAGTATGATTCAATCTTAGCCTTGTATTGGCGCTTTGCCTGTTTGATGGTTTGTCTGAGTGCATAGCAGGATTTCTTATTAGCTTCCGTGTTAGAGTCCCGCACCTTGAAAGCGGCAGCTCTACCCTTTAGCTCAGTGCGAATGTTGCCTGTAATCCATGGTTCCTGGTTGGGGTATGTACGTACAGCCACTGTGGGGACGTCCTCGATGCACTTATTGATAAAGCCAGTGACTGATGTGGTGTACTCCTCAATGCCATCGGAAGAATCCCAGAGCATATTCCAGTCTGTGCTAGCAAAACAGTCCTGTATTTTAGCATCTGCTTCATCTGACCACTTTTTTATGAACCGAGTCACTGGTGCTTCCTGCTTTAATTTTTGCTTGTAAGCAGGAATCAGGTGGATAGAATTAGGATCAGATTTGCCAAATGGAGGGCAAGGGAGAGCTTTGTACTTGTCTCTGTGTGTGGAGTAAAGGTAATCTAGAAGTTTTTTCCTTCTGGTTGTGCATTTAACATGCTGATAGAAATGAGGTAAAACTGATTTAAGTTTCCCTGCAAGTCCCCGGCCACTAGGAGCACCACCTCTTGGTGAGTGGTTTCCTGTTTGCTTATACAGCTGACTGAGTGCGGTCTTAGTGCCAGCATCAGTCTGGTGGTAAATAAACAGCCACGAAAAAAAGAGAACTCTCTTTGCAAGTAGTGTGCTCTACAGCTTATCATGAAATACTCTACTTCAGGTGAGCAAAATCTAGAAGACTTCCTTAGATTTTGTGCATCAGCTGTTATTTACAAATATACACAGCCCCCCCTTGTGTGCTGCTCTATCTAGCCAGTGCAGCGTATATCCCGGCAGCTGAATGTTTTCCATGTCGTCATTCAGCCACGATTCGGTGAAACATAAGATATTACAGTTTTTGATGTCCTGTTGGTAGGATATTCGTCTGAAGTACATCCTGTGCGTCCTGCTTGTTGAAGAAAAAAATCTTAGTCTAATCCGAGGTGAGTGATCGCTGTCCTGATATCCAGAAGCTCTTTTTTTGCCGTAAGATACGGTGGCAGAAACATTATGAACAAATAAGCTAAAAATAACATGAGCGAAAACACATAATAGCGCAATTGGGTAGGCGTCCGTAAAACTGCTGCCATTTCTTCCTTTGAGTTTGAAATTCACTGCTCTCCTGAGGGACCTTCCAGATCATTTTTTTTGTAGTCATTCAAAAATCGATGAGTGAGTCCATGCAACTTATGTGACTTGGAAGAAATGTTTTACTCCTGAACTTATTTAAGCTTGCCATAACAAAGGGGTTGAATATTTATTGACTCAAGACATTTTAGTCATTTAGCAGACACTCTTATCCAGAGCGACTTACAGTAGTGAATGCATACATTTAATTTCATTATTTTTTATTTTTTTTCCTGTGCTGGCCCCCCGTGGGAATCGAACCCACAACCCTGGCGTTGCAAACACCATGCTCTACCAACTGAGCTACAGGGAAGACACTTCAGATTTTCATTTTTAACTAATTTGTAAAAATTGTGAACATCATTCCACTTTGACATTATGGAGTATTGTGTGTAGGCCAGTGAGAAAAAAGTCTACATTTTTTCCAGTTTAAATTTGGGCTATAACACAAAACAATTTGGAAAAAGTCAAGGGGTGTTAATACTTTCTGAAGGCACTGTACATACAGCAAAGTCATTATAACATTCCTTATAGCCAGATGTATAATCATCACATACAAGAGTGATGGACTAACAATTCACTTTGAGGATTATCCAGTTTGATTTTATTATTAAAATATTAGAAAACAGATTACAAATTCAATTCTGAGCCCAGAGGTGAAATTCCCTGGGCTCTTATGATAGGTTTATGTACTTCTTTCTATACAGTATGCATATTGCCCTCAGTAGTCCTGGGTAATACCAGGAGCATTAACACTCAATTGATATGCCAGTGGGGTTTAATAGCATGGCTAAACTGCAATACTCAATAAAAAATAGCAGTTTTTCAGGTAACCCAGTTTCTTAACCTCTAGAAGACCCCTTCGAGATAAAATCCCGTTAACGGGATTGGTTGGACAACAACCAGTGAGATAGCACGGTGCGAAATTCAAAAAAAAAAATCTCAAAATTAAAATTAAATTATTATACGGCATTTTAAAGATACTCTACTCGTTAATCCAATCACATTGTCCGATTTCAAAAAGGTTTTACGGTGAAAGCAAAACATTAGATTATTTTAGCATTGCACATTAGCAAATAAAAAGCAATTTTCCAAGCCGTCACAAAACCAGATATACAGCTAAAATTAAGCACTAACCTTTGACAATCTTCATCAGATGACACTCCTAGGACATCATGTTAGACAATACATGCATTTTTTGTTCGATCAAGTTCATATTTATATACAAAAACCCAATTTTTACATTGGCACGTGACGTTCAGAAAATGTTTTCTCCCCATAACTTCCGGTGAATAGGCACATACATTTACAGAAGAACTCATAAACGTTGACAAAATGTATAACAATTATTTAAAGAATTAGAGATAATCTACTCCTTTATGCAGCCACTTTGTCAGATTTCAAAATAACTTTACGGAAAAAGCACATTGTTCAATATTCTGAGTACAGAACTTAGCCTTCAATGCTAAGCTATACAGTTAGCCTACAACCACGGCGTCGACAAATCTCTAAAAATATGTTCGAAATATTTTCTTACCTTTGCTGATCTTCGGCGGAATGCACTCGGAAGGGCACCCACTTCCACAAGAAATGTTAATTTGTTCTGCAAAGTCCATAATTTATGTCCAAATACGTCCGTTTTGTTGACCCATCCAGAACACTTTACAATGCCATGTGGCGTGGTCTATGGATTTCATAGACGAAATGGTCAAAAGTTCCATTACCGTTTGTAGAAACACGTCAAACGATGTTTACAATCAATCCTTTAGGGTATTGTTTAACGTAAAATTGCGATAATTTTACAACTGACTGAGCCACAATATACAATTGCCTGAACCACAATATTCATCCCAGAAGAAAAATAAAAAACAACGAAGTCACGTGCACGTGCGTCATAAGACACCTGTCCTCAGACTGACCAGTGATTGACTGAGCCACAATTTTCTGCCTGGTAACAGGTGACGGATGAAACCAGTTCCTAAAGATTGTTGACAACCAATGGAAGAGTTAGGAGGTGCAACGTAAATCCTATGTTACTGTAGTTTTTCAAGGGATTCAAAAGAAAAACTACATTTGTAATTTCTCCTACTTCCTGATTCAATTTTTCTCAGGTTTTTGCCTGCCATATGAGTTCTGTTATAGTCACAGACACCATTCAAACAGTTTTAGAAACTTCACAGTGTTTCCTATCCAAATCTACTAATAATATGCATATTCTATTTTCTGGGCCAGAGTAGTAACCTGTTTAAATTGGGTACGTTTTTCATCCGGCCGTGAAAATACTGCCCCCTAGCCCCAACAGGTTTTAAGGTTAGTGTAAAGCTCGGCAGAAAAAGTAAAATGCTATAGATCAGATATAAAATATAGTATACTGGTGTGATGCAATTCCAAAATGTTCCTGGATTTTTTGACAAGGGTGTCAGTAAAATGGAAACAGTGTTGGCAGTGTAGCATGACTATCTCTTTGGTAATTCAGTAACAAATAATGAACTCAACCTATGGGCAGGCCTGGAGACAATGAATGCCTTCAATGGGGTACTCTGTCTGATGCAAAATTCTGAGCTTTTGTGAAAGACTAGGTAAGACATGGAAGGAGTGTATTTCATTAGAAATGTGTTTGAAACATTGCAGAGCTCACCCTGGTATAGTAATTGTAACATCCAACACAACGCAAGTGATATTGTTGTGCAGAGGAAAGATTCAGCTGTGAAGAATAAACAACTGCAATCGATCAAGGTATCGTCAGGGATAAAGAAGCCAGGGCCAAAATCAACCCCAGATGCAGAGAAGGGCCCATGGAGCTCCGACCACTTGATAAGTAGGTGTTTTTTATTCTGGTTCAGCTTGATAGAGTAGCCCAGGCCAATCAATGGAGCACAGAACAAAAACAAGCACAGGTAAATCCACCACTGGCCACCTCATTGAGGTTGAGATTTCAAACTTTGTGATGAGGTCCAGAGTTTCAACTGTCACATCAGCACTTTGCACTGGACTAATCAGCACAAACTGCTTTGTTAACAGCTGTCTTGGGAGGTGCAACGCTCAACTCTTATTTCATTGACCTCTGATTGCAAGGTTTAATTAACTCTGCAGTCCTGATGGGTGTCTCCAAAGAGTTCTTCCAATGTTTATGTGGGGAGTTCTTGACAGACAGATTCACTTGAACCTAATTGGTTTTGGCACGATTGCCTGTTAGCGATCATCTGATTGGCATCAGATAACAAAGTTACTTAGTCTTTTGAGTGATTCAGATCTATCTCTGGGCCTACAATACATCGTCACATGCCAAGTCATACTGCTGCTCAATTTCAGAATGCTTTGTTACGTCCTCTGAGGCACATTTCAATCACTTTCTGGTTGATGGCCTATGTGAAGTAGTCTTTAACCTATACTGGATGTAGGGTCAGGCTATAATCTAACATTTACAGATGCATTTTCCTACTTTGTATCTTTTGAGGAGACCGACATCCTTACAGACACTTTGATAAGGACAGTGTACAAGTGGAGGTAGACAAAATGCATCGCCCTACCTTTTCTAGTTTTCTAGAAAGGTTTTGATAGAGTTTTGATAGAGTTTTCTATCAAATAAGCTGGGTAAATACCTTTTGTGTTTGTCCAAATCCCTCTCTTTGGGTATCTTGAAATGCACTTCAATTAAAATGTTCATTATTGATTAAAATATGATTTTGTTTGGGTACGGTTGGCTTTTATGCACAAATAAACCCATCACTCACTGAACTCCCACGAGTGCTCCTGCTGTCTATTCTGCTAACAGACACTTTGTAAATGATCACTCAGCAACATAATTACCTAAATCCTGAAAGCGTTTCACTAACGAGACAAATAACTTTTTGAAACTTTGGTTCATAGCAACTGTCCCTCAAACCACGCAGGGGAAGTAATAAAGTAAGGAAGCAGTTTAAAAGTTGGGATGTTCTGGTAGAAGGACGTGTCTGACAGAATCTGTCTGTAGGATGGTCGTCCGTAAAGCAGAGCGGAGTGAGCGGACCTCCCTGGAGGCTGACGCTATCTGCTGTCCGACGAGGTCTACTGAGAGGATAAGGCAACGTTGCCTGGTGATGCCTCCCTGCACGCCTCCCCCGGGGTGCCCTGTGAACAGCCTGTCACAAGTACTGAGCACCCAGGCTCCAACTCACAAATGTCTCACTTCCATTTACACCAGCCTTTAATATGCATACATTCCATCGTTTTCACAAGATGTCGTGTTCTCTCTTTTGGCTATTTTCAGAAGGTTGACACCTCAAAACTCACCACCTGGCTGGCATCAGCCATTATATTTTGGTGTGATGAGAAAACTACCATGGAAACCAATAAACAGGGTGCATCATTTAATTTTCATTCACCCATGTTTACGTGTCTTCAAATGGTTTTGCCATTTGTGTCTGTTATAGTATGTCTTGGACACTAAACCATAGATTTCACTGACACATACAGTAATGATTGATTCAGGTGTACTGCTGAAATTGTGCTTTAGCTGGGTAAAACACCATCAATCTAACTCCCAAGCGATCAAATCTTGCCTCCAGTATATGACCAGTGAATTGCTTAATAAGGAAAGATGTGAAAACTACCAGATACCCTAGTAACAGTCCCAAACCCCCATCATATCCACAGCCGGGGCCCAATTAGGGCAGCTTTAGTGACAGGTCCTGCATTACTGGGCTCCACAGAGGAAAAAGAGATCTCCTGGACTGTGTTTATCTCCATTGTCAATTCTTGATTCCCTGACACCATTAAAAATAGCCTTTGATGGTCTATTAATAAGAGCCAAAACAACATAAGCTGCCTGGCCAATACATGTTCAATTAGGATTATCCAGAGGAATAATTTATGGGAGTTTGGAGTTCATATCTGAGTGAAGCTTGTCAAACTGCAAAAACTTCCATAAGGCTTTTAGGGGTTCAAATTTGCAATTAACTCAAGCGACAGCGAGGAGAACAATGCACCTACCCAGGTCAGCCTCCCCCTAAAGCTTTTCCATTATTTTAACAAGCAAAACAGCATATTGTGTTTAATAGATTTTTTTCCCAGTCCTCTGGAGCTTGAGTTTCCTGTTGTCAGTCTTCCTGATTATTAAGGAAGACAATTTGAATTAGACACTACATTAGTATTCACAATATGTTCCCCAGTAAAACAATGTCTATTCCCCACAATGTCGCACCTTCGACTCACCCCTTACCTCATCTTAAATGTTCACAATACAGCCTTTAACTCCCAAATGACTCCCTGTTTATAAGATGCAACCCTCTGTAAAAGCAACACAACTTTGTGTAATCTTGTAGTGAACATTTGGGACTTGTTAGTCCTAACATATGTTAAGAACATTTGGTTTGGTCAACAAATCGTGTATAAACATACTGTGTCACGGTTGTCGTTGGGAAAGGAGGACCAAAATGCAGCAGAAATAAGTGTACTCATCCTCTTTATTAAATAAAGAAGGAAAACTGAAAACAACAAACACGTACACTGAAACACTACGACAAAATAACAGTCTGGCAAGGCACACGGCTAAACACAGAACAATCTCCCACAAAATACAAACACACCCTAATATATGGGACTCTCAATCAAAGGCAAATAGACCACACCTGCCTTCAATTGAGAGTCTCCACCCCAATTACCTAAACATAGAACCAGACTCACTAGACTAAACAGAATTACATGAATATCAAACAGTGCCCAAAAACCCCGGAATACATAAATGAAATGCCCTTCTAGAAAAACACCACCCCGAACCACATAAAACAAATACCCTCTGCCACGTCCTGACCAAACTACAATAACAATTAACCCTTATACTGGCCAGGACGTGACATACTGTGTGGAAACTTTGTATCTAAAATTGTATTTTTACATTCAGGGAGGTATAGAGAAAATGAGTGTATAGCATAGCTGGTAAATAAACCCAGCAATATGTTGGAATCTCTCCAATAAGGCTTTCATTTTGTATGACGTTAGCAGAGTTTCTGCATATGACTCATCTATAGTTTACCTAGCTTCATACTGGAAACCAACCCACTGTCAAATAGAATTAGATCACCACAATTCCTTTAAATTAATAAAAGACTCATGGAGAAGGCTTTGACACTAGCATTTCTTACTGTGGTGATGAAACGTTGTGTCTATCGCTCCACTTGTTGTTGAAGCAGATAAGAGGTTTGGAGAGGGGAAAAGATCAATCTGAGTGGCATAAACTGGCTCCCAATGTTGGGAAGATGCCTGGTACTGAACCATGAATCATCAGAACACAATGCTGCATTTAGTTGAGGGACAAGGCAATCCAGTGGGCCTTCAGGAAGCCTGCATGCAACCGCTTCACCTGCAATGCTCTTGCCTCATCCTTCACAAGACAACATTCAACAACATGTGTCCTGGTGATGAATCTTTGCAGTACACAAGCAAATAAAAAAGGCCATGATTAATCTTCCGTTTTGAAGTTGGTGAAGTGAGGTTGGTCTGTACTTTGTCCTCAAATTCACTGTTGTTTTACTGTAATTCCATCTGCTGGAATTACAGGATACTGCAGTTTATTGCAATTCCACAGTTGCCTTCAGCTGCTGCCTACCTGTCAAAGCTCAAGACCCCTGCTGTCAGCCAAAGGCTCCTCCCACGGTGGAACACATTTCACAGTTGGGCCGAGCAGATTCCACCTCACCTCATATTATCTGCGAAAATCTAGTTAACAGCAACAACAAAAAAACTCTGAGTTTGTACATGATCTACAGTTTAAAAAAGCTATTTGCTCCCAAGCCCACACTCAAAACAAAACCTGCTGTAAATTGTGTCCTGCTCTCGACTCCTCTCTACTCGACTACAAATTCCAGACAACAGACATTGGAAGCAACTGGCTGAATGCTAATTTTGCTGCCACTGTTAAATTTGCTATTTGCTAACAGAGAGAATTGGCCCTCTATTTGAATTTAGAGTTGACGAACACAACCTTTTGGTTTGTGAAGGAATTCTGCTGCATATTTCCCTTACTTAATTCAACGGGCATGTTAGAGTATACCATCCTATAAACAAAAGGGATGTGAATGTACAAATCTGCCTATTGAGACAGGAAAACAACACTTTTACCTGATTGAAGTAGTCAGTACAGATCTGCTAATACTCCCATTTGAAACTCTGTGAGCAGTCTAGGCTCATTTAACTCCAGACAGCAGCTTCTCATCTAATGTATGCGGATGTACCAACCTCCCGTTAACCTCCATGTTACTGTTACTTTTCATTTAGATAGGAAAACAGATTGACCTAATTGAACCTCCAGGCTCCAGTCAGTACAAATCAATGAATTGTTTAATGGGCAAACAGGGATCACTGATACCTCTGTTAATGGTGTGTGTTGCAACAATAAGATGGAAAACAACATTGCCGGTTGAGGTGCAAGTCAATCCAGCAGATAAGTGAGTAAAACAGACAAAGCAAATGTTTTCCTGCCTCCCTCATCTGAGATGCAAAACCTGCCTCTGAAATTGCATAAATAAATCAGTGTTGTACTACGCAAATGCATCCTTCATAACAGCCCTGCATATTGAACACTCCACCCACCAATATTTCAAGCACTTATAGCAGCTTGGTAGGTTGTAACAGATGTTCACATTATTCTCAGATTAACACAGACTGGTTCCAAAAGGGCTCAGGTCCCACCCTCTGCAGTATCTCAACTAAAGCGAAATAGTCTCAGTTCTTCGGCCACACAGCATTTGTAAGTTATATTCTTCGAGAATAGATACAATGTAACTTAAAGCAAGAAAACTTTCAGACGCATGAACAACTGAATTGATCCACTCATTCAAAATTGGCATAAATTACTTAAAAGTTCTGGTTGTTATGTTGTCTGCGCCAAGTTAACACAAAGGTTACCAGTCTTAAGCAATGACAACATTCTCAACTGTTGGTCTCACCATTGTGCACATGAGATGAGTGTTGTTACCTGGTTCCATCGAATGCCACCTGGCTGAATTCCCTGGGGACAGTGAACAGAGGGGCTTTTAATACTTGAGCAATTCGCTGAGAGCACAGTCAATTGAAAAATGATTATGTTCCAGCATCTGCAACTTTCTGTCACCATTCAAACAGCATTACAGCAGCTGACACGTGGACACCATGTTTTACAGCTGTGCTTGGAACTCAGAAAGCATTGCTGTCTTTTTGTGTGCATTTGATGAACAAAATACATCTGTAGTCCTCAGAAAATTAACCAGCATATTTGATTACACAACAATCAGCCCTGCATGTTGTAGACAATACATTTGATATTTTTGGGGGGTGAGAAATAAAGCCCTTCTAGTGCCTATTACAAATATTAAGCACAAACACATTCAAGGTAATCCGATGATGGTGGGGCAACTTTCCCAATGGGCACAGACGTCATTTCAACATCTATTCCACGTTGGTTCAACGTAATTTCATTGAAATGACATGGAAACAACATTGATTCAACCAGTGTGTGCCCAGTGGGTTAGCTCACCTAAGCAAGGTCACCCTTTCCACCAGTCAAAGGGGAGGGAGTGTTCACACATCTCCTAGGGACATTTCAAACTGCATTTTTGTTTAAAATACAACACAGAGTGGACAACAAAACAGGATCCGGAGGACATCTCTCATGTCCTTCCTAATAGTAAAATGAAAGCCCAACGTACCAGCATTATAGGGCAAGCATTGAGATCTACTTTAAATGTCAAGAATAATCAGTTTGAACTGGTTTGGAGATGGTTTGGATGCTTTTGTTTCATCTAACTGAAGGACTTGTATTGCTCCCCTTTGGCTGTCCTTCCACTACAGCTTTGTCATTGTGAGTGACAGGGAAATTATTACACGGTACATAACAGTGTCTTATCAAGACCTGAGAACAATTGCCTGCCAAAGAAATAACTTATTTCATGGGAGGAAAGTCTCATGTGATCTCACTTCCATCATTGAACTAAAACTTGAGGAGATGTAACTCCTGAGCCCCTCTGTCGCCCTTTTTTCATGGCACCTGCAGCTGGGGCCCTGAAATTACTCCTATGTCTTTAGCAGCTCAGGAAGTCTATTCTGCGTGAACAGCAATCAAGAGCAGAGTCATTTACGTCCCAGGGTTCTCTATCAATCAACAATTCTACCTGATTACTATTGTGGGTTTTTTGCATTGCATTTCAATGTGTTCTATTGTGGAGTCTGCAGCAACGGAGAATAATTTGACACAATTCTGAAGATTTCTATGGGTGTCTGCATGTAGCTGATTCTCATGTAATTTCAGTTTAAGATGCACCAAGTGTCTTTGTATTGTACATCATGCCAGTCTTCTGTTCAAGTCATCAGGACACTGACACATCATAATGGCATGACAATGGGGCTGCTTTTGCTTAAATAAGATCTCCTCAAATCACTGTTACTTTTCCCAGGTCTCCACAAAGCAGGCCTTGAACATTGGTTTTGAGTTGTGAATAACAAACGTTCATCTTTGTATTTTAGACAGGTGGAAATAAAGGACCAATCTGAATTTTGGTGTCAGAATAATGATTATATATCACATTTGTCTGTAATGCGTCATACTTCAGGACAGGAGTGTTAAATTAAAACCCATCAAGCATTGCAGAAATGTGACAGACAACCACCTCTTGAAGAGCTTAAGTGCTCAATGCAATATGTATGGAAAATATTTTCCACCAGAAGAACATGATGAGCTTTTAAGCAATGGAAAGACATTGAGAAAGTATTAGTGGTTTATGAAATGAGTTTTATAACTGAATACATTATTATGTTTATAGGGAGTGGATGTGGGGATGAATCCTTAACTGACATCCTCATGTCCTCCATTCGCCAGGATGTCACTCTGGCATAAGAACAAAGGGAGCCAAGTACTAAGTGTTGACCTCTCTCAGTAACAACATGTACTAAGTGTTGGCCTCTCTCAGTAACAACATGTACTAAGTGGTGACCTCTCTCAGTAACAACATGTACTAAGTGGTGAACTCTCTCAGTAACAACATGTACTAAGTGGTGACCTCTCTCAGTAACAACATGTACTAAGTGGTGACCTCTCTCAGTAACAACATGTTAGAGGTCGACCGATTATGATTTTTCAACGCCGATACCGATACCAATTATTGGAGGACCAAAAAAAATCCCCATACCGATTAATCGGCCAATTTATTTATTTATTTATTTATTTGTAGTAATGACAATTACAACAATACTGAATGAACACTTGTTTTAACTTAATATAATACATCAATAAAATCAATTTAGCCTCAAATAAATAATGAAACATGTTCAATTTGGTTTAAATAATGCAAAAACAAATTGTTGGAGAAGAAAGTGCAATATGTGCCATGTAAAAAAGCTAACGTTTAAGTTCCTTGCTCAGAACATGGGAACATATGAAAGCTGGTGGTTCCTTTTATCATGAGTCTTCAATATTCCCAGGTAAGATGTTTTAGGTTGTAGTTATTATAGGAATTATAGGACTATTTCTCTCTATACGATTTGTATATCATATACCTTTGACTATTGGATGTTCTTATAGGCACTTTATTATTGCCAGTGTAACAGTATAGCTTCCGTCCCTCTCCTCGCTCCTACCTGGGCTTGAACCAGGGACACATCAACAACAGCCACCCTCGAAGCAGCGTTACCCATGTAGAGCAAGGGGAACAACTACTCCAAGTCTCAGAGCGAGTGACGTTTGAAACACTATTAGCGCGCACCCGGCTAACTAGCTAGCCATTTCACATCGGTTACACCAGCCTAATCTCAGGAGTTGACAGGCTTGAAGTCATAAACAGCGCAATGCAATGCTTACGAGCCTGCTGGTGCCTACCACCGCTCAGTCAACTATCATCTCGAAAACAAAACGTTATTCCTGTTACATTGCACAATCTTCAATGTTATGTCATAATTACATAAAATTCTGCCAAATTAGTTCGCAACGAGCCAGGCGGCCCAAACTGTTGCATATACCCGGACTGCGTGCAATGAATGCAAAATGACACCATTTCACCAGGTTAATATTGCCTGCTAACCTGGATTTCTTTTAGCTAAATATGCAGGTTTAAAAATATATACTTCTGTGTATTGATTTTAAGAAAGGCATTGATGTTTATGGTTGGGTACCGTCGTGCAACGATTGTGCTCTTTTCGCAAATGCGCTTTTGTTAAATCATCCCCGTTTGGCGAAGTCGGCTGTCTTTGTTAGGGAGAAATAGTCTTCACAGTTCGCAACGAGCCAGGCGGCCCAAACTGCTACATATACCCTGACTCTGTTTGCAAGAGAAGTGACACACTTTCCCTAGTTAAAAGAAATTCATGTTAGCAGGCAATATTAACTAAATATGCAGGTTTAAAAATATATACTTGTGTATTGATTTTAAGAAAGGCATTGATGTTTATGGTTGGAGCAACGTGTACCTAAGCGATTATATGCAACGCAGGACAGGCTAGATAAACTAGTAATATCATCAACCATGTGTAGTTAACTAGTGATTATAATTGATTGATTGTTTTTTATAAGATAAGTTTAATGCTAGCTAGCAACTTACCTTGGCTTCTTACTGCATTCGTGTAACCTCGTAGAGTGCAATGTAAAGCAGGTGGTTAGAGCGTTGGACTAAAAGTGGTGACCTCTCTCAGTAACAACATGTACTAAGTGGTGACCTCTCTCAGTAACAACATGTACTAAGTGGTGACCTTTCTCAGTAACAACACGTTCCCTGACCACAACAGCTCTCTCATCAACCTGTACAAAAGAATGGACAAATCCAGACCTAATTTCTCTGTAACACATTATTATTCTGCAAAACACATTTCCTTAATGTTTCCAGGAACATGACAATATCTACAACCCTGAGAGATGGGCTTGTAACAGAGGGGATTGGTGGTGTTAAAATGCATCCATATTAACATTCTGGCTTCTGTACATCCTTCTTTGAGGCATAACATCTATTTTCTATTCTGTAGCTTTCTCACAGTCACAGCACAACATACTTGTTAATGCATTATCCTGCCAACAACAATAACATGCAAGGTGGGAACATTATACACCAGGCCACCAGCCTATATTCTTGTGCTGACACACTGTCTTTTAACACCTTCTAGGTACTAAACCTCTTTTTACACCTAGTTAGTACTGGGCCATTTGGAATCGACATCGACTGGGCAATAGTTGCTGCATTCTCAAACTATATTCAGCTAAAATTATAATAATTAAATACAGTGTGCAATTTTCTAAAAATATATTTTTCAAGAAAAATGTTTCATGAAATACAAGGTGCATTTTCATACTGAAAAAAAGGGGTGCACTTTTTTTTAATTGAACCTTTGTTTAACTAGGCAAGTCAGTTAAGAACACATTCTTATTTTCAATGACGGCCTAGGAACGGTGGGTTAACTGCCTTGTTCAGGGGCAGAACGACAGATTTTTACCTTGTCAGCTCAGGGATTCAATCTTGCAACCTTACGGTTAATTCACTTAGTACATGTTGTTACTGAGAGAGTTCACCACTTAGTACATGTTGTTACTGAGAGAGGTCACCACTTAGTACATGTTGTTACTGAGAGAGGTCACCACTTAGTACATGTTGTTACTGAGAGAGGTCACCACTTAGTACATGTTGTAGAGGTCGACCGATTAATCGGAATTGCCGATTAATTAGGGCCGATTTCACGTTTTCATAGCAATCGGAAATCGGTATTTTTGGGCGCCGATTTGGCCGTTTTTTTTGTATTATTATTTAATTATATATATATATATATTTTGGACCTTTATTTAACTAAGCAAGTCAGTTAAGAACAAATTCTTATTTACAATGACGGCCTACCCCGTCCAAACCCTAACCCGGACGACACTGGGGCAATTGTGCGCCGCCCTATGGGATTCCCAATCACGGCCGGATGTGATACAGCCTGGATTCGAAGCAGGGTCTGTAGTGATGCCCCTAGCACTGAGATGCAGTGCATTGGACCACCGCGACACTCAGGAGCCCCCACTTAGAAATGTCCACTGTGCTCCGTCCACATGTACATTTCAAGTGCTAATTCGTTTTTTTATTCCACAGCTTCCCTTTCATTTCTCTGTGTACATGCTCAGAAGAGGAACGACAGAGAAAATATATACAAACAGAAGTCAGTGGTGTCTGGTTGCTTCTGAGGTATATTAGCATAAGCCCATCTGATTGGAATGGAAGCCACACCACGTAGGAAGAGGCATGGGAAAGATGTGGGCTGTGCCGGTGGTGGGCGGTTGTCACAAGATATAAATGGTAGTGCGAGTAAGAACCCTTAAACCCTGTGCACACCGGCGGCAGTGGAGCACAAATATAATATATGCAATTCAATGGATACACTTCCACTGACAGAGGGATTACACCACAGACAAGCCCAGCAGATAGCCTGGAGAGCAGTACTTTCACAGTATTGACCAGTGGCTCTCTCTGTTAGCTCTGTCAGTCACTGGGCAGCTTTGCCAGGCATGTGACATCAGTTATAAATTGTGTGACGGGGCATCCTCATGCTAGATTCTGTGCCAGATGTAGCACGGTAGAATGTCAAGTGACGTGACTTCAAATGTGTTTTATGAAGTATGACCTTTGTGTGGTTTTGCATTGCAACTCTTCATTTTCACTCATGCTGTAAAAAAAGGATGTCAATACCTTCTCAATATACACAAAATTACAATCACATATTATAAGTTTACAGGTATGTAGATAAATGCTTTTTGTTGTCAGATATTAATCACATTTAGAGAAATAGACTTACCTGATTTAGATTTTCCTAACTAATTAATAGGAGTCTTATTGGAACAGACTCGTATACAACTGAGCTTCACAGTCAATATACAGAAAATACAACTTGAGGTTCACCTTGAAATCCTGACAAATAATTAAGAGTTGTCTCATGTTATTAAAGGTCCAATGCAGCTGTTTTCATCTGAATATCAAATCATTTCTGGGTAACGATTAGGTATCTTAATGTGATCATTTTAAATTAAAATGGTCAAAAATAAAGAAAAATAGCCATTTATCAAGCAATAATTTTGCTAGGACTGTATGGGAGTGGTCTGAGTGGGAAACTGAAAACTAGCTGTTATTGACAGAGAGGTTTGGAACTCTTTCCTATTGGTCTATTAACAAATTTATTGCTTGGTGATGTCACCAGGCAGACAAACTCCATCCCACCAAAACAGGCTGAAATTTCAGGTGTTTTTTTTCAAACAACTCTTACACTAAAAGGGCATTATCATACTTTTCATATTATTATTCCAACCTAGTGTGCAAATGTAGAGTTGAAGTCGGAAGTTTACATACACCTTAGCCAAATACATTTAAACTCAGTTTTTCACAATTCCTGACATTTAATCCTTGTAAAAATTCCCTGTCTTAGGTCAGTTAGGATCACCACTTTATTTTAAGAATATGAAATGTCAGAGTAATAGTTGAGAGAATGATTTATTTCAGCTTTTATTTCTTTCATCACATTCCCAGTGAGTCAGAAGTTTACATACACTCAATTAGTATTTGGTAGCATTGCCTTTAAATTGTTTAACTTGGGTCAAACGTTTCAGGTAGCCTTCCACAAGCGTCCCACAATAAGTTGGGTGAATTTTGGCCCATTCCTCCTGACAGAGCTGGTGTAACTGAGTCAGGTTTGTAGGCCTCCTTGCTCGCACACGCTTTTTCAGTTCTACCCACATATTTTCTATAGGATTGAGGTCAGGGCTTTGCGATGGCCATACAATACCTTGACTTTGTTGTCCTTAAGCCATTTTGCCACAACTTTGGGAGTATGCTTGGGGTCATTGTCCATTTGGAAAACCCATTTGCGACCAAGCTTTAACTTCCTGACTGATGTCTTGAGATGTTGCTTCAATATATCCACATAATGTTCCTTCCTCATGATGCCATCTATTTTGTGAAGTGCACCTGTCCCTCCTGCAGCAAAGCACCCCCACAACATGATGCTGCCACCCCCATGCTTCACAGTTGGGATGGTTTTCTTCGGCTTGCAAGCCTCCCCCCTTTTCCTCCAAACATAACGATGGTCATTATGGCCAAACAGTTATATTTTTGTTTCATCAGACCAGAGGACACTTCTCCAAAAAGTAGTATCTTTGTCCCCATGTGTAGTTGCAAACTGTAGTCTGGCTTTTTTTATTGGCGGTTTTGGAGCAGTGGCTTCTTCCTTGCTGAGCGGCCTTTCAGGTTATGTCAATATAGGACTCGTTTTACTGTGGATATAGATACTTTTGTACCTGTTTCCTCCAGCATCATCACAAGGTCTTTTGCTGTTGTTCTGGGATTGATTTGCACTTTTCACACCAACGTACATTCATCTCTAGGAGACAGAACGCGTCTCCTTCCTGAGCGCTATGACGGCTGCGTGGTCTCATGGTGTTTATGCTTGCGTACTATTGTTTGTACAGATGAACGTGGTACCTTCAGGCGTTTGGAAATTGCTCCCAAGGATGAACCAGACTTGTGGAGGTCTACAATATCTTTTCTGAGGTCTTGGCTGATTTCTTTTGATTTTCCCATGATGTCAAGCAAAGAGGCACTGAGTTTGAAGGTAGGCCTTGAAATAAATCCACAGGTACACCTCCAATTGACTCAAATTATGTCAGTTAGCCAGATGCTTCTAAAGCTATGACATCATTTTCTGGAATTTTCCAAGCTGTTTAAAGGCACAGTCAACTTAGTGTATGTAAACTTCTGACCCACTGGAATTGTGATACAGTGAATTATAAGTGAAATAATCTGTCTGTAAACAATTGTTGGAAAAATTACTTGTGTCATTCACACAGTAGATGTCCTAACTGACTTGCCAAAACTATAGTTTAGCCCCTTTTTTTCCCCAGTGTTCTCCTAAATGACATACCCAAATCTGCCCGTAGCTCAGGCCCTGAAGCAAGGATATGCATATTCTTGGTACCATTTGAAAGGAAACACTTTGGAGTTTGTGGAAATGTGAATTGAATGTAGGAGAATATAACACAATAGATCTGGTGGAAGAAAATACAAAGAAAAAACTAACCGGTCTTTTTCTACCACTATTTTTAAAATGCAAGAGGTCATAGTTCTAGTCATTACTCTGGTTGTAATTCCGATAGTGTCCACAAGATGGCAGTAGTGTATGTGCAAAGTTTCAGATGGATAACTTGAAGTATCAGTGAACTACAGTCCCCAGGTACATTTGGGCAAATCGTGAAGGAGACATTCACATTCATATTACATTTTTCTGCAAGAATATCTGTATACTTGGACTTTGATTTAGCTGTCCAAGTATTAGTAGCCATATTATAAGTTCAACATTTGCAAAATATCCAGTTTTCATAACTTCATAACTGAATATTCTTATCATTTTTGTCCAAAATGAAAAGGCATGCTGTCGTACAAGGTTAGTAGCTACATTTTACGACATATACATGGTTTCCTGATACTCCCGTAAAGCCCAGCTCATTGGCTATCTAGCTAGCTTTGTTTGACCCCGATTGGTGCTTATTTGACAAAGATACAGTTGTTCAAGTGATGGCCACCCGAGTCATCGGCATGACATGAAGGCGTCGCTCTCTGACCAAATATGGTGTCCTATAGGATATACTACACCCCTAATGAAATAGTGAAGTTTTGTTATCTCTGAGGAATAGATATGAATGTGATTTCACTTGTTGAAACAACGTTTAGGGTGAGATTTTCACAGATTCCTTTCTTTTCAAATTGAACGAGTGGGAATACAAAATCAATCGTGCATGCTATATGGACCTTTTAAGGATATGAAAAAGGATTCTAACAAAACAACACTTAATGTTATCTCTGGGACCCTTTGGGTGATAAATAAGAGCAAGATTTCAGAATGTAAATACACATTTCACCTTCAGAGGGGAATTTATCAAACCTATCGCAGTGAAAAAGTGTTTTGTTGTTAGGAGCTCTCCTCAAACAATAGCATGGCATTTTTTCGCAGTAATAACTACTGTAAATTGGACAGTGCAGTTATATTAACAAGAATGTAAGCTTTCAGCCGATATAAGACAGTTTTATGTACCGACATTTGTTGTTTCTCTAAAATTTGTGATCTTGACATAACATGCTGCATGATTTACAACTGTCCCGTTGACGGAACGCTGATCCTTAAGAAGTTTTAACAAGAAATTTGTGGAGTTGTTGAAAAATGAGTTTTAATGACTCCAACCTAAGTGTATGTAAACCTCCAACTTCAACTGTATATAAAATACAGGGAAATCACGTTTTTGACTGAACTGGACCTTTATGCTTTGTTGTTAGTTGAGTAGATACTCAGAGGGATCTTAGCAAATATCAATTTGCTGCTAATGTTAGACTTAGAAGATCAACTTAAACGGATTCTGTTAGTGTTGGCATCAAATAACCAGGATTAAGATGTCTGTGGCCAGAACATATGTGATATATTTTTTTGCAACAAAATAACAAGTAAAAGTTTGTAAAACATGGAAGTGTCATGACGTTGGCCTCTTTGAGTACAGGGAGGACAGTTGACCCCCTCCCCCCTTTGCACCATCCCCCAACCTACCTTCCCCCACCCAGGCCCTGTGTGAAAGGGTTGTAAAAACTCTAAGAGGAGAATCTCTTGCCACATGGCCCATAGAGAGACACAGGAAATTCTTCCAACTCACAGAATTGGGGAACCGAATGACATTTGTGTTCTGGAGAAGGTATGGAAGATTGGTGAAGAATCCAGCTATGAACTGGTCCGCTTGGTACAATTTTGTGATACTCAGAAGAGACAATATAGCCATATTACCATAAAACAGTTTATATAATAGCCCCAGTGATGAGAATTGCATCCACATGGTTGTATAGAATGTATTAATAAGGATAAAGCTTTTGTAATACATTGAGATGCTATGTACTGATGTTAATGTGATGGAGTTGTATTCCTGTACCAAGCTTAACTCAGTCATCGGCACGCCCCCAGGGACACAGACAGGACCAGGCGTCATTTGACAAGCCTGTTCTATGGTCACTATAAAACTATACCCTGATTTACATTTCTCCAGACCCGGCCTCCACTCCATTGCGAGTTAGCCAATAGTTTTGACCATCCAAGTACTCTACCACGTGGTTAACTATACCACGTGGTTAACTTTTAGACTATTGATACCGACAGAATAAGAACAAGTCTTTGATATTAATTATTAGTCTGCAGCTAAGTAAATTATATCATTGAATGCGAAGACCAACGAAACATCCATTCTATGACGACATTAATGAATGTCGCTTTGAAAGATCCATTCTAACCGAGAGAGAGAGAGAGAGAGAGAGAGAGAGAGAGAGAGAGAGAGAGAGAGAGAGGAGAGAGAGAGAGAGAGAGAGAGAGAGAGAGAGAGAGAGAGAGAGAGAGAGAGAGAGAGAACGCAGACAAAACTCTCCAACCGAACGACGCTCCAACAAGGATCCCGACGACACACTGAGCGTAAATATATATTGATTGCAATTGTTCCCGAATGAGTGAGCGTTCAATTGTCAATTGTTAATATTAATGAACTCTGTGTACCTTCTCAGCTGCCCTTTATGACCCATTGTCTAACAGACCAGCCATGCCTGTTTTAGCCCACTAGGGCACATTACTCTACCAATTCTTTGTGATGATAATTACTGTTTGTATACTTTCTGTGAATTAATTAGTTTAGTAAATAAATGATTTTAAGACAATTGATGTATGGATGACTCTTAGTAAAGACTGGGTTCGTGCAGATACAACAATTTACGACGTTTGCAATGAGACTGGACGCGAGGTAAAATACACCATTTAAACCAGAAGATAATCGGCCTATACTATAATAGAATATAATATATAATGTTATAATATAGGAAAGTTATATTAGGAAAATTATAACTTTGTAATCTGAATATTTTCCTTGGTGCCCCGATCTCCTAGTTAATTACCATTAAACAATTAATCAGTTTAATCGCGTGATAATAATTACAGGGAGTTAATTGATAAACATGTCTTCAGTTTAATGGTACCCCAAAGACACGACAGAAGGAAACTGTATTTCAACTAAATGACAGGCAACTTTATAAGACGTCAATCATCAATAATAGTTTATTCATACTTACATTAGTGAAAAATAAAGTTATTGAAATGAATCCAACAGTGTCAAAATATCTTGTGACTTGAAAGGAAATATGGTAGATGGCAGTGCAACATAATACCTGTGGTAAAATTAAGTGTTTTGGCTAAGACGCACATGAGTATTAGTAAATGGTCTAATAGGTGTTTAAAAAACCAAGCAATAGCTGGAACAGTGAATTTTTATAAACCATCTCTCTCATAGTGAGTTTTTCAGATTTTCTTAGGTTCTCTGGGGAAGGGTCAATCAAAGCAACCTCAAACGTCATATATGAATGTTCTGCATGAGCTGTGCCTATTAAAAGTCATACATAATGCATTGAAACTACAGCTGCAAAATTCTGAGAAATAACATTTGAAAAATTAGGCCGAAGGTCAAAATGGTAACATTGATATAATTTGATGCAGTAATGCTTAACTTCAATTTGAAATGGGAAATATCCGACTGAATATTTGCTTTGCGTATGCATATACTGAATAGAAAATCGAAGGGTGCAGTAAGCATGATGAATATAGAAGAGATGTATATATGCCTGACTATTTTCCACCCCTTATTTGTGAATGACCTTTTTTTAACTTGTTTTTCATTTCGTTAAAGAATAGGTCACCATATTTAAAGGGTAGAGACCCAGTTTAAATTAATAATAGCTTTGGTATATTGTAGTTCAGTACAAACTTCTCATTTCACCTTTTTTGACACTTTTCGTTTTGTCTTTTTAGAAGGTAGCACAGGTGCATACAAAGCTCTATACTATTTTATTGGTTGATCATCTTCATCGTTGCTCAGTCTCAACTAAAGACTCTTCAAAATTAACATTTTGGATTTGGTTCATGTTAGTCAAAATGAAATAAGGGGCTGGCATAATAGACACTGTATAATATTAGATGATGTCAATCCTGACAACTGAATCATAATAGTTTTCAAGTTTGCTATGTCACTTTCAATTGCCTTGCACCTCACTGCACAACTGTGATTGTCTTGGATGGGAAAGTACAGTTTCATCACCTAGACCGAGAGACGGATTGTTCCCAGGGGGGTATGCAGCCCTTTTGCTCTTACCTGCCACAGGGAGAACTAGGCTTCGGTAAAGGGACAAGAATACTACACTGACAAAACCTCATCGATTTTATCCTCACAATTATTCAGACAGTTATTTATTAAATATGTTTTGTTTCTCTCTGTGTACTCCCCCCACCCCTCAAGACATGAATTCATTCTAGAATAGACAGTCAAATGTTAGATGAGAAAGTTCCCCAGTAACCTAAATGTCAGGCCACCAGTGGTCTAGTTTATTCTGTGTGATATCCTAAAGCATAAAGGAATATAGACTTTAAAATTGAGGTCAAAGTGTCTCCAACTACTCTCAAAGAGGAACTTGGATATATTCTTATCTCCGAGGAGGAGTAGCTTGCACAGCCAAAGTAATGGGGGAAATGATGAAGATGAAAACTACAGCTTATGACCAAAATATACTGTAGAGGTGAGACATTTTCATTAAGATTGGTGTTTTTCATTTTAAAACCACGTGACCACATCCTCTTAAAACAATGGCAGTGCATCTGGAAGATAGTGTATTTAGTGTTCCTTCATAAAGTTCACAATATAACAAACATTTATCATGTTCTAGGAATGGCATTTTTTTTCTTCACTTTTGTAATCTTTTATGTCTGCATTCCTCTTTATCTGATAAGAAGAATCTGTCCCTGTCTGACGCAATAGCTCATAAACAATATGTCATTTATTACGGGTTACATCACACCATAAGAAAACAGGCAACAATGTGCCATCAGCTATAAACATTTTCCCTAAAGTTTATCTTCCAAAGGACATGTTACATTTGAGTTGAGACATAAATTAATGTGGTCCTAATTTGGGAATAAAAGCAGCGTAAACTGCTGCAGGACACATTGTTTCGGTCAGCTCATTAATTGGCTGGCAATTAAGGGAACAATTCCCCCAGGAAGTTTTTTTTTCTTCAGCAAATGTACAGTATTTCTGCGTCATACTGCACTCTTGGATCTATTAGTCACAGTGTTGTGTGTCAAACAAAAAACAGCTTTAGCTTGAAGACTGTGATAAGTCAGTCATCATTTCAATTCATGCAAGTAAATAGGAGGCGCTTTTGTGGATTAACCTAGCTAATGTGTGCAGTGTTCCTCCACTGAGAATAAACAAAACCAAAAAAGGTGAGGCGTATCAGACTATATGATTACTAATACTAGCTCCCTTTGGCGGTGAACTCCTATATCGATGCCAACATGAACAAAAGTATCCAATTAACACCAAGACAGCAAGCACAGGGAACGAAATGGCATTGGCAGGAGTGTATTGAGTGTCCAATGGATCACATTGTTTTTCATTTTTGGCTTTAATATGGAGCCAATTGGACTTTAATAACAGGGTTTCATTGCAGGGAAATTAAACCCGAAAGCACCAGAGGAGTGGAGTCTGAAAAATGATGAAATTAAATCTGTGAAATTGGTTGACAATTAAAGTAAACAGTGAGCCAAGTCCCACTCAGGCCTTGTTATGAGGAAAGGGCAGTTTGTTATGTGGAATTATATTCCACATTATGGGGAGGCAACTTAAAATCTAAGTGTTCATTCTATACAAAACACCACTAATTGACTACTCTGTGGTGTTGGAATATGATAGTAGTAGCATGTCAGGTCTTTCTGCAGCGATCTTCAGAGGTGTCTATCTCCATTTTTGTTTCAGACTCCCTCAACGGGACTTTTCTATGTTGATCCCACATTTTATCTACGACCGCCTCGGTGTTCACTCTGTGTTTACTCCTTAAGTGAAAAGTGAAGGTGTGTCAAAACTCTAAATGTGTATGATAAACTTTAAACCTGTGGTTCTCAATCCAACTCTCGAAAGAATAGGAAACAAATACTGCTGCAACCCAACTCATCAGGTTATGCTGCAACACTAAATGAGAACAGTCTCACAATAAGCATGCAATTTCACATACTGTAGTAAATGAGAATACTACACATTTATTTGAATACACTTCCATGTTTCACATTCGACTAGAACTGCGATCCATTGGAGGTACTGTATTACCCTCAGCCCCCTCTCAGTCAATGCCTCCATACCTCTCAGTCAAGGCCTCAGCATTAGTATGGAAATAGTGAGAGGATCCAAGGATATGACAAGCAGGAACGTCCCTGTAATTAACTCTAATCCGCTTTAGACCTGCTCGCCAATCTGTTCCCCAAGCTAGTCACTGCAACCTGCACATTTCAACAATGATTTGAGCATGATTCGTACAACACAGAAAGCCGCGTACAAATTGTAAACATGGGCAACTTGTTCACCCTTCGTATCAGTGGTGTGGAGTCTGCAATAACCAGCTCCTAGGCTTAATGAGAACAATTGCAGGATGTTCAAGATTGCACCATATATATATATATATATATATATATATATATATATATATATATATATATACACTACCTTGGCCACATTGAGTTCCACTGATGATTGTTCGTACATAACACTTCTGAAACGCTAAATGTTTGTAATTAGCTGTTGTTGAGAGAGACACTGGCTGCTATATTTTCTTCATAATATCTTTAACACTGGCACTCAAAAGACTGTTGTTTGTGGCATTTGAAAGTACCCAGGACATAGACCTTCTCAAAGCCATATTTAATCATAGGGTTCCGTTAGACGTGAAGGTGTGTAGTAACGCTTCTCTCCTAATTACAGACTGTGAAAGCCCCGTAGCACCTAGATGACACTAGTGCCATTGACTGTTAGACATAATTAGAATTTAGCAAAGGCAATAAAGAGTGCCTGTAAGTCTACCCAAGTTTCATTTGGTTTGAGGAAGCATGGTTGGTGGCACGTTCATAAACCCAACACAGTAAAATAAAACCATTTTTGAAATAAAATATTCCATCCCTGTTTCCTTTTTGCATTCTACAGACTAAACATCATCATCATCACCATCATAAGTGCCTGCAGGTCATTGTTTATTTCAACCACTCTCTTTTGTTCCATCGCTGTTATAAGTACGTGTTTTTAGGTCAGCTACTGTCGTCGTGTCTGTGTGCTTTATTTTAGGACAAAGGTGACCACAACCTCTACTTTCACAGGGTGAGGAGTGCAGTGCTTGTTGGCCCACTTGGTCCTCTGAGCCCAAACAAAGTGCATGGCTGTGGAGCCTGAGATGTAGTTCCTGGATGATACATTCACAGGGTGATGCAGTCATTCATTATAAACAACCTGCTGTATTTATATTCAGCAACAGAACATTATTCACTCGTTTCCTCTCAAATCTGACATCACATTCATTCACGTGTTATGTTCAAAATCAGATATTGACAATTGTTTCAAGAATATTGATGTTTCTTTCTTCACACACCCTTAGGCATTGACGTACTGGCCTACAGTTACAGAAAAACAA
This sequence comes from Salmo salar, assembly GCF_965601325.2. Taxonomy (NCBI): domain Eukaryota; kingdom Metazoa; phylum Chordata; class Actinopteri; order Salmoniformes; family Salmonidae; genus Salmo; species Salmo salar. The sequence goes on from NC_138296.1 coordinate 42,821,486, forward strand.
AGCGAGTGTGCTGCGAAGCGCATGCAATTCACGCAGTCAAACATCACTTCATCCTCAGGAAAATCAGATGGATACATATTGACAGAAGGGAAATGTGTCCAGATTGAGTGAAGGAAGTGAAAATGAACCCCCATGCCACATCTGACCAAATTCAATGTGAAGGCTAGCAAACACTTCTCACATTTACTGCATACTCTTCTTTTTCCCCGTTCTCAGAAACATGGGTATTTTACAACAATGGGGAAGTACAGCTTACAATTCGCAAAGTGAAATATCCTTTATGCATGTTTAAATGCAAATCAGGATGTCAGCCACAAGACGGTTTTCAGCCATTTCACAGAGTATAGAAAAGTAGCTATATCCAGCTATATGCAAGTCATCCAACCAGAAGGGATTTGTTTGTGTTTGGCTGTCTATTTTAAACCAGCATCCTGATGATTCGTTATTCATCAATTTCCACTGTGATTGCACATCCTGTGCGACAATGTAGACTGAGCTCATTTCAATTTTGTCATGGATAATGCCCCTTCATTTTCTGCCGCTGAATCACAACAAAACATCCATCAAACTACCCTCATAATATCATCCCTGACAGGGCATTTAAAAACAAATACAGAAAACACAGGATAACTCTCAATACTTTGGAAGTGCATTTGACTCAATCTCAGTGTCAGTTATTGGATGTTAAATTCACATTCAGCACCAGCTATTCTCCAAATGTATCTCCATCATTACCCAAGATTATACTGATTAACACTGACATTTCATTTCGGTTCTGTAGATGACTTGCAATTGCAATGTTTCTGTGTAACTAAACAAATGTGCACAGTACAATGAAGAGCACAGACAGGATCATTGTCATAAAAATCCATATCTTGGGTCTTTGTGCATGTGTGTGTCACGAGCTGAACTCTGAGTACCATTGGTGCATTTTTGACACAGCAAGCAGGAATTTGGAATAGATTTTGCAACGCTAACTATCTGGTTCTAGAGACCAGAATGAGAAACCACCACCAGCTGGATGGGCCATGTTTGGATGAAAATGTAGAATCATGGTTTCGATAAAGACTGATGCAGCCATGGCTTGCAGACAGACTTGCTGTGCTTCTTGTCTGAGAAAGCCAAGGCCTCTGTGTATGCATTAAATCAATAAGTCTGAACTAACATCTTCGCCTGGAACAAACCGGAATGACTTGGAATAATACCGACACCCTGACAAGAAGGAAGAGCAGTACACTGTCTTAGAAGACACACACAGATAAATGCTCAATGCCTGGCTTGTTGCTAAAACAAGATAATAGGGAAACTGTAACGTATACACTAGGAGTCAGGAAGCAGGTGAGTTTAATAATGAGTATAAGCAGATAAACAAACCAGGAGACACGTACTGAACGTGAACAAAAGCAATACTGAGGGCTAAATAAAGGGGAAGTAATCAAGGTAATGATGAAGTCCAGGTGTGCATAACGATGGGGAACAGGTGTGCATAATGATGGTTGCCAGGTATGTGTAATGTGGGTTGCCAGGACCAGTGGTTAGTAGACCGGCAAAGTCGAGTGCCGGAGAGAGGGAAGGGGAGTAGGCGTGACAGAAACTCAGCCTATTGACATAATTAATCATGTACAGTACGACAAGCACATACTCTACTGTATATGGAAGCACATACCAACTGACACAGATGTATGTCATGGTAAATAAGCACCACCATCAATTGTTTCCCATGTATATCTACCTAATAGAGCAGGTGTTGTGCCTGATAAGAAAATTTAATTTTAGCCAATAACTCACAATATTGGCAACCAAAGCTGGAGGCTTTTTATTTTTGATTGTATAAAATGTATATTTATAACTGAGGACTAATATGGACAAAGGCCCAGCGGTTATCATTTGAGGAAAACCACTCTCTTCTTGTACCTACTTTTCTCCCCTCCACCATGCATTAATAGATCACAATAAAGTGCTTTGGCTCTCTCCTGATCCCTTAGATATCTATAATAGGCGTTTTAAAGTCAAATCAATAACTTAAAGCAAAAGGAATATAATTGCCTCCATGTTATCATGTAAAACAGACCCTTGAGTCCAGCTACATAATTCAGCTCAAACAAACAGTGTCCAGTTCTGTACAGTGTAGAGCCAATATAGCTAATCAAGAGGTTACTGAAGGACATATACAGTTCTTCATTTGTCTTAGTCTCATTGCCCATTCGATCTTGAGCTTTAGCTACAATCATTTTGTACTAAGAGAGAAAAAAAAACGAACAACCAAATGACCAGAGCCTGTTAAAAGGACTAGTTCACTATTTTACAATTTGATGTTAGATGGTTCCTTACAGTGAAAGTAGTCTATGGACCAGGAGAAACTGTCATCCATGGTTAAGTTATCTTTAAACAGCCATTACGAACTTTAGCCACCGCTAAAAATCTATGTAAGTGATGGGGGTATATGAGCATCTTTAGAAAAACAATGCTCAAATCAACTCCATATTTGGTTTGATGTTACTTAGTTAAAGTTGATTTGGCCATAAACAAACAACAACATGCTCACAAGCCTCCCATCACTTCCATTGATTGTTAGTTAATACTGGCTAAAGTTAGCTCAAGTTTGTAATGGCTGTATAACGAAAACTGAACCATGGATTACAGTTACTCGCTCGAAGTCGCCGGTCTACTAACCACCGGTCCTGGCAACCCACACTGCGCACACCTGGCAACAATCATTGCGCACACCTGCTCCCATCACTATGCACACCTTCTCATAATTTTCTCCTTGATTACTCCCCCTTTATTTAGCCCTCAGTTGTCATTAGTTGGTATTGTTCTCTCTCACGTTCAGTACACTTCTTATGTTTGGTCTTGTTTATCCTTTCATCATTAAACTCGCTTGCTTTCTGGTGTATATGTTATACATAGACTACTTTCAGGGTGAGGAATTATCTAACATCAAGTTGTAAAATAGTGAACTACTCCTTTAACAATAGCACCATAGCCTAATAGTGGAAACTACCCTGTGAAAACAGGGGTGCCCTGTCAAAATGTAAAATATATGCCTCTTATTAATGGAACATCGATAATATGGACGTTCTGTCTGCATCTTGGCCCTTTGATTAACTCACTTCATTTGGATCATCCCTCGACCCCAGCTTCAGAATGCACTGCAGGCTGGCTATTTGTGGCTTTGTGGCTTTGCCAGTAATAAAAAGCTTCTTGTTTACAGTATCACTTTTGCAATGGCATCAGTTAGAGCTACACAATGCCCATCAGCAACTTATTGTAGGCATTTATGAGAAACAAATCTCATAAAAATATGAAACAAATTCATACAAAAAGTTTTAACCATTTGTTATTCTTCTTGAACTCAATGCCTGATGTTGTTGGGCCAGATGACCAACAAGGGCAACTGCATTACAACGGCAGTTTCAAGGGTAACTTCAATAACAGAGCCAATGAAAGTATAAAGCAAAATGTCTCCTTACTCAGAACATTTAACAGAAAGATGCAGCAGATTCCAAAGGAGAGAACGTAATAGACCTTCAATCTTCTCTTTACAGCGGCAACCCTAATGACTCCTTGTCGATACGAGGGAGGATCCTCTGGAGCAAAATAGAGTAATTACCTTGAGACGTTCTCATCATTAGAATAGCTACCTTTGACATGGGTACCCACTTTATTGATCCCCTGGCCTTGCAGACTGAACCACTTCAAAGTCTAGGCCTGGTGAAAAAGCAAGATGTGTCAATATTGTCGCTTATGGAATATTTTATTTTTATTTTTCAATGAGAATTCCTGTCTCCTGGTTTAACTTTATCACGTTTATGCCAGACTAATGATCTTTTACTTTCATGCATCGACAGGGAGAGAGCCTTTGAATTACTTGCTCAACTCTTGTCAAGCTCGGCCTATCAAGAGGCAACAGCATGCATTATTCATCTCTACAAAACTCCCTGTGCTGTGTCAGAAACTACATCAACAGCCATGACTAGTCCTCTGATAGCTACAGTGCTTTCACAAAGTATTCGTACCCTTTCACTTTTTCCACATTTTGTTGTGTTACTGCCTGAATTTAAAATGGATTAAATTGAGATTTTGTGTCACTGGCCTACACACAATACCCCATAATATCAAAGTGGAATTATGTTTGTACACATTTTTACAAATTAATTTAAAATGAAAAGCTGAAATGTCTTGAGTCAATAAATATTCAACCCCTTTGTTATGGCAAGCCTAAATAATTCACAAAGTAAGTTGCATGGACTCACTCTTTGTGCAATAACAGTGTTTGAACGACTACCTAATCTCTGTACCCCACACATACAATTATCTGTAAGGTCCCTCAGTCAAGCAGTGAATTTCAAACACAGATTCAACCCGGAGTCGCCTCTTCACTGTTGACGTTGAGACTGGTGTTTTGTGGGTACTATTTAATGAAGCTGCCAGTTGAGAACTTGTGAGGCGTCAGTTTCTCAAACTAGACACTAATGTCCTTGTCCTCTTGCTCAGTTGTGCACCAGGGCCTTCCACTCCTCTTTCTATTCTGGTTAGAGCCAGTTTGCGCTGTTCTGTGAAGGGAGTAGTACACAGCGTTGTACGAGATCTTCAGTTTCTTGGCAATTTCTCGCATAGAATAGCCTTCATTTCTCAGAACAAGAATAGACTAACGAGTTTCAGAAGGAAGGTCTTTGTATCTAGCCATTTTGAGCCTGTAACCGAACCCACAAATGCTGATGCTCCAGACGGCCCGTTTGTTTGCTTCTTTAATCAGAACAACAGTTTTCAGCTGTGCTAACATAATTGTAAAAGGGTTTTCTAATGATCAGTTAGCCTTTTAAAATGATAAACTTGGATTAGCTAACACAACGTGCCATTGAAACACAGGAGTGATGGTTGCTGATAATGGGCATCTGTACGCCTATGGAGATATTCCATCAAAAATCTGCTGTTTCCAGCTACAATAGTCATTTACAACATTAACAATGTCTACACTGTATTTCGGATCAATTTGATGTTATTTTAATGGACCAAAAAATGTGCTTTTCTTTCAAAAACAAGGACATTTCTAAGTGACCCCAAACTTTTGAACGGTAGATTTGACAAAAATGTTTTATACATTTTACAAAAATGTTACAAAATAAATTGTTTTAACTTTTTCATTATGGGATATAGTGTGTGGATGGGTGAGGAAAAAGCCATTGTAAACCCATCTACATAACGCCACTATAAGTCTATATCTACTCAGCATTCATCTTAAAAACACAACACTTATACAAATTCAACATACTTTGCTTGTATCAAAAAACTGTTTTCCCGGCCCTTTCTCTCTTGCTGTTGTTTCATTGGAAATGTGTTGAGGGCTCTAGACATTGATGCTCACATAATGTTCTTATGTGTTTAATGTTGCTTTGCTCCTAACGTTGTGTGTTTTTTTTTATTCAATGAAGATGGTCGAGTTTAAATAATTAACAGGGATATATTCTGTGGAACTGAATGTAATATGATGACTTGGCCAGTAGAGCCTGGGTCTTTTACATTAGAAGGTGCAAGCTTTTCCCAAGTCCTCTGACTGTCACCTCAGCTGTTGTTACCATGGCACCCCTGGCTGGTAAAGGAGGAACCACAAACTGCTGCAGACAGCAAATGCAAGAATAGAATAAGAATAGAGAAGAATGGTTGTGTGTTCTTTGCATAATTTGAAGACCATTTTGTGAAGACGCTCAAGAGTACAATATGCAACGTCCAGTTAAGTGAATTCACCTCAATAGGTGAATTTGAAATAAATTGGCATGCCATATCTTTGAGCCAGAACTGTTCAAATTATGTACATTATAGAGTTATTGTATCTAACTTTGCCACATCATTTGGATAATTGTGTCAAGATAAAGACCGTATATAGTAGATAATTAAGTTCTGAGAAGGGCAGGATTTGAATTGAAACAGGCTATCGTAGAGAAACCTTTCACATTAAAGTAAATGGAACTTAAAAAGAATAGAACAAAATAATAACTGGCTTATTTCATTAAAAATAATGCATCAACAATTATTTATTTCTGTCGAGTATTTTTGATTAAAAAAAATTATTTTGCTAAAATTCATTAAGGGAATACAATTAAATTACAGATGTAAAAGTTTAGAATCACAAAGGCTTTTGGGACATGAGGACAACAATAAAACAGAACTATCTCAGAACCCAAAGTCTTTGAGAAAACTGGTGAAACGAGAGATTCTCCAAGCCCACTTTCTTCATCACATGTGTCTTTGATAGACATGGTGCTGGTTCCAGAGAGTTAGGGAGCTTTTCACCAGAGTTTGAGGCAGCTTGTGGAAACCATTGTATGGAAAGTATTGGCAGCTTTTTTCCCCCTCGAGGACTCCGCAAACTTCTCTTTAATGAAGGGGAAATATCAAACACCATCCACATCAGTACTCATTGCCTGTAGAGGCTTTCACTGGTTGTTTCACAGCAGTAGAATTACAGTTTAGCTTTTTAGTCTCTTACCACCAGTTAGCAGTGTGCATTGCACAGCACAGAGTGTAACAAGTCTGTGGGGTCTAATTGAAGTCCGAACAGCAGATTGTCTTTGATCATCCTTCCAGATGGAGTGAAGTACGGAGCGATCTCAATGTCAGTCGCTGGAGCCAAAACCTTTGTCTAATCAAAAAGTCTACCTAATGACACCTCTCACAATGGAGAAAAAACTAAGCGATGGCTTTCTGGCATAAGAACATACATACTAATTGTGCCCCCTGGACTCAGACAAATAGTGACATAACTAAGAACTTTAGTTTCAAGTTTTAATGTCACATGCACAAGTACAGTGAAATGCCTTTCTTGCGAACCCCAAAACGCAATAATCAATAACAATGTAATACTAGAAAAAAACACGACAACTAAGAAGAAATATGAAGAACACAATAAGTAAGTAAGTAAGCATACTATATACAGGGTCAGTTCCAATACCACATTTACAATGTGCAGGGATACTGGAGTGATAGAGGTAGATAGGTATAGGGGTAAGGTGACTAGCCAATAGGATATAAGATAAACAGAGTAACGGCAGCTTGTATGTGAGTGTGTGTATAGAGTCAGTATAAATGTATGTGTTCGTAAGCAGGTGTGTGTGTGTGTGTGTGCGTGTGCATGCGCGTGCGTGTGCGTGTGAGAGAGAGTGTGTAGGGCCCTGTGAGTGGGTAGGGCCCTGTGAGTGGGTAGGGCCCTGTGAGCGGGTAGGGCCCTGGGAGTGGGTAGGGCCCTGTGAGTGGGCAGGGCCCTGTGAGTGTGTATAGAGACAGTGCAAAAATAAAAGGTCAATAAGGATACAAGGTTATCTCAGATAGTCTGTGTAGCTATTTTGTTAGCTATTTATCAGTCTTACTGCTTGGGGATAGAAGCTGTTCAGGAGCCTGTTACTGATTGCCGTGCGGAAGCATAGAGAATAGTCTATGGCTTGGTGGTTGGAGTCTTTAACGATTTTCTGGGCCTTCCTACCACACCGCCTGATATAGATGTCCTGGATGGCAGGGAGCACGGCCCCCGTGATGCACTGGGCTGTCTGCACCACCCTCTGTAGCGCCGTGCAATCAAGTGCGGTGCTATTGCCATACCAGGCAGTGATGCAGCCAAATGCTCTCAAAGGTACAGCTGTAGAACTTTTTGAGAATTTGAGGGCCCAAGCCAAACTTTTCCAACCTCCTGAGGAGGACCAGGCGCTGTCGCGCCTTCTTCATGACTGCGCATGCATTTGGACCATTTTAAGTCTAGTGATTTGGACACCTGCTTTGATTTGGACACCTGCTCCACTGTGGCCCCATCGATGTAGTCCACGATCAGCTAATTGGTCTTACTGACATTGAGGGAGAGGTTGTTGTTCTGGCACCACACTGCCAGGTCACTGACCTGCTCCCTATAGGCTGACTCATCATCTCCAGTGATCAGGCCTACCACCGTCGTGTCATCAGCAAACTTGATGACGGTGTTGGAGTCGTGCGTGGCCAATCAGTCCTGGGCGAACAGGCAGTACAGGAAGGGACTAAGCACACAGCCCTGTAGGGCCCTTGAGTTGAGAGTCAGCGTGGTGGAGGTGATGTTGCCTACCCTCACCACCTGGGGTAGGCCCGTCAGGAAGTCTAGGATCCAGTTGCAGAGCGAGGTGTTCAGACCCTAAGTCCTAAGCTTGGTAATGAGCTTCGAGGGGACAATGGTCTTGAACGCTAAGCTGTAGTCAATGAACAGCATTCTCACATAGGTATTCCTCTTATCCAGGTGGGTGAGTGCAGTGTGGAGAGCAATTGAGATTGCGTCATCTATGGATCTGTTGGGGCAGGATGCAAATTGGAGTGGGTCTAGGGTGTTTGTGATGGTGGAGTTAATGTGTGCCATAACCAGCCTCTCAAAGCACTTGATTACATGAATACAGAAGTGAGTGCTACAGGCCAGTAGTCATTGTAGCATGAAGTCTTAGAGTTCTTGGGCACAGGAATGATGGAGGTCATCTTAAAACATGTGGGGATTACAGTCTGGGACAAGGAGAGGTTGAAAATGACCGTGAATATGCCTGCCAGCTGTTCTGCGCATGCTCTGAGATCGCGCCCTGGAACACCGTCAGGGCCCGCGGCTGTTGACCTGATTAAAGACCCTTCTCACATCGGCCTCGGAGAGCGAGATCACCCAATCCTCTGGGTCGGCGACGGCCCTCACACCCAGCACGATGTTGTCGTTGTCAAAGCGTGCATAACATGCACCGTGTTCGTCTGGTAGAGAGGCATCGTTGGGCAGATCACAGTAGGGTCTTCGTTTGTAACCAGTATAAGCTTTAGCCCCTGCCACATGCGGTGGGCATCGGAGCCTGTGTAATATGATTCCAACCTTATTCCTATATTGTCCTTTTGTTCGTTATACCTCAGATTTACATCACTCTATATCATCCATAGGTTCATATCCATACGCATTTATAAATAATGCAGCAATATGGTTAATGCCCTGAATGTAAATAACGTTCACAACTTTATAACTCTCATGTGCGACGCAAAGGCAAGCTCATTTGACTTGCCAGTTGTCATTGACCATCACCAACAGTGTTCTGTTAAGCTGTGATTTAAAGGCACAATCTGTAAGATTTCCCACTGTTCAGTGGCAACTTAATGATATATATACCAGCAGGATCAACCTGTTGAAATAACAGGAGGGATATCTGGATTCCTCAGTAAAGGCTTCAGGGTGATTCCCTTGAGTGAGAGACTCTGGTTTGATTCTCATCCAGCTCATTCCTGGCATTTCTGAGTGTTCAGTAGCCCCTTATGTCTGTCACCCATCCATCATTTCTCTTGACAATTGATTACGTGTCTTAAACTTTAAAGTTCAATGTGATTAGTAATTATTCTTAACGTTTGAGCTGAGAATAATAGTTCATCTTAACCCACTGGAAGAATAGGCCATCTCAGACAACCTTTCCTGAGTGAATGCATGCATCATTCTCTCTAATGTAGGATAAAAGGAAACGGTAATTTGTCTACTCAACTTGTTTTGTTAAAAAAAAGTAAAACACTTTTCCGACTCCCCCAATCCAGATAGTCCCTTGTCAAATAGATGTTGTATTGAACACTCATCGGAGCTGTCTAAATGAAAGAGTTGCTTTGAGGGCATCAATTACATGATACACCTACAGTGGCCTCTTGATTTCTATACTCCCAGTGCCACGAGGTAACAATTCGATGACAACTATCTTCAAAGCTATGAACTCTGCATGGCTGGAATGGAAAGGCTAATCAGCCAATTTCCACTGAAAAGATGAAAAGACAGTCAGTGTAAATTCTGTTTATCCTGTCATTTTAAACCCCTTCTTCTCACTATATGATTGGCAGCAATAAACAGATTCATTAGAAAATATATGGTGCTGGATGCTGTAGAGCAGATATATGATTTTTATGGGATGAAAAAGTTTTCAAAGATTTCATAAACATTAAGATCATGCCTTAGATTGTTAGCAAGCGAACTTCAAAGCCAAACCGAATGCCTTTTTTATAAGTTCCTGTGGCAATTAGACAAAACAAGAAACATCCCTGAGCAAATCATGTTTATGCCACTCTGTATATACACACTTTCAGAATATCTTATTAAACACCAGTTGATTATTTTCCCGAGGATAAAACGGGTTTGAAATTGAATTTCTCTGCATGTTTTATTTATTTTACTGGAAATATACATTAAGATTACAAAGTAATTTGCAGTTACTCCCTTTTCCTCTTTGCGAATGTATCAAAATATCCTTGGCAGAAGCAATGCAAAAGACAGATTAAGTTTAATTAAATGCTCCATTTGGTTTAACATCGGGTGAATAAAGTAGCGATGTGCAACTTGTTTTTTTACTTCTTCATATTGAGCCATATGCAGTTTGTGATGACAAACTGGTACTGCATATCCTATGGTGTTGGCACATTCTGACACATTCTGATTCTGAAGAAAAATTGGTCATGCCATGTTTAAATTCAATTCTGATTCAAGTGAAGTGCTGTACCTCAGAAATGCAAATCTTAAAAAAAAAAAGCACAGCTAAACAAGACCAACGTGTCATTTAAAACAGGTCACATGTATAATTCAAAGCTCTTGTGTAACAGCAAGAAGAGTCGTTTCCCCCCTTCATTTGTAGACCTCCTGCTGCTTTCCATTCTGAGAGAAATGTTAGATGTCTTACCAAAAAGTCTTGTCTCCTGCTGCTAGCCTGAGAACTATCACCAAAGGTGAGTCAACAGGAATGACCAGCAGAGCACTGTGGGAGCCTCTGGTTCTCCAGACAGCCAGTCAGAACGGTTTAGCAACCAACACCCCTCCATAAACACAAGGGAGGCTGTTACAACATACACCTCTCTATACTGATTCGCGCCATATAGTGGAACTTACTGTAGTGCTGTGTCAAACTGTGCCTTCAGCATCTTTAGAGAGATGAACGACTACATGTAGTCCAAAAGACTCCCTAGTTTACACTGTGGATTCCAAAAATAATCCAGGAGGGCATCCAGCTATAACCAGAGATGCAAAGTGAATGAATTTGTCTTCAATGGTTTGGATTGATATGCATTTATAGCAATTAAGACTTGGCATGAAGGTCTGAAGGGGATGAACATTTGTACGCTTCAGTGATTTGTCAATAATATTCTTTGGGGGAAAAATAAGTTCCCTTAACAATCATCAGTGAATTTTAAACAGGAATATTTTCAACTGTACACTTACTTACAAATCAGTCAGGGTTAGAATAAATAATTTGTTCAAATATTTTAGTTCTTGCCCTGAGAGGTCTGTTCTATATCATGTTCAAATGACATGAGCTAATTTCATGGGCTAATTTGTAGGAGATAGTTAGAAAGTGCAGATAATAAATGTACTTGGTCCGTTTTTGTGAATAAATCATCAACACCTCCCATGTTTTCCTTGTAGTGGGATCCAAATAATTTCCCCTGTCTGACAAGTAACGAAGCAAGATGCCCCAGAACTAGCCCTTGCACCATCTGTCTCACCACACGCTCCATTCCGGCAGTAACTTCTCATTTACACTGTCCACCAGCCTGCGATCCAGCCCTGCAACCCCAGGAACCAGTTACACACCTGTCCCTTGACAAGTTAATTAAATGAAAGGAATAATTGGTCCATGGCAGAGGATCCTAATAGCTCTGTCAAACTGTCATGCAATTAAAAGAGAAACTTCTAATTGGGACTGTATGGAAGTCCATGTGGCGTATAGGTACTTTATACAGTAAGAACATATATGGGGTTTCAGATACTACCTGAATTAAAGGAGAAACTGCCCTCCGTCTCTCTATCTCCTCCCTCTCTCCAAGATGGAATTCAATTGATCTGCCTTAGACTAGCTGATGAGGAGAGCTAACCCTTGAGTACTCCCGGACGGGTGTAATTGTGAACATTTATGCTAGAAAGAGAAATGTCTAATTGAAGAGTGAATTCTGGACACCTGTCTGAAGCCTTTTGCCTGATTTCAAGACTTCACGGTGTAGAGAGAGTTACTTAAGCACCTACTGTTGTATACTGGCAACCTAATGCCTGAACGGGTATGAATATTCAATTGCATGCTTCATTGTACCCTCTCGCATCCTTCAGGAGGGCCTGCACCTAGATGTTTGCAGACAAGTCTCTCAGTGTGTCCGTGCCAATTGGTGTAGCCGAACCATCTTAAACTATGAACTGTAAGTGTCATTGATAACACAAAGAAAGACAAACGTACATCAAGAGATTTCTGGATAAGAGCATCTGCTAAATGTGTAAAATGTCAATTTCAAGTTCATTTAACTGTCAGTGCAGTTATGAATGCTTGGCCAGTCAACCATCATTTGTGCTTGCTTATAAAATTGGATAAGTGGATAATCGCCTAAAAGTCTATTCAACAAGCTAGACTTCTTCCAAGAACTGAATGCAGCATCCTGATGCAGTGAACTGATTATTGAGTCAACTGTTTTGTTCTAATGCAGTCACATTTGATCTTACGCTTTCTTTGATGTCATACAGATGTGAGCACTGTGAATCAATGCTCTAAAGTTAGTGTTTTTCTGCTGTGTCAAGGTAAGATGAGGTGACTAGAAAATACATACTTTTTCCTGGAAATGTCCTTATTTTTTTAAATTATTTTTTTACTGTTTTCACATCACAAGTTTCACATTTTGTTAAGCAAAGGTAATCCTTTAACAAATAATAGCCAAGTGTCAGGATCTGCATGCAATGCTCGGTTGGCAACTTTCTTAGTCCTTCTCTAAAGGCCGAATCCTAACTTGACAAGCACCAATTTCTCATGTGTCATCCAACTCTGAACTCAAATGACTGCAGACAACATCACTTTACATTCAGGCCCAAGCCACTTCCTGAATTTAACCACTAAAAGAGAGGCTCCTAATCTCCAGGATACAGGCTTTTAGCATAAAAGCAAATTAACTCATTGCTGACGGAGCCAGGTAGCTACATCTATTAACAATCCCTGTGGGAATACATTTCCACCACAATCCATGAGAAAGTTTATTGGAAATCCCTAGCGCTGCCTGAAAGAAAGGAAATACATTAGAAAGTTAACTTCAAACAGTTCCTCTAAAGCAGTGGAAGTTTGTTCACAAGCCAGATGATTAAAGAGGTGATCTCATTTCCATAATTGAATTTGAAGGAATTTATAGTGCCTCCAAATAATATATATTTTTTTTTAGCTAAATTGGCTACTATTTACATAAAAGCCACCAGCTGTCTCCACAAAGGTAAATTAACCCAAAAGGCATTATGCCTGGCCCTTTCAGCAACAGCAGTAACAAGTGTAAAGGGATTGTAGGATTGCATCTAAATATGTGTCAGCAGCACACAGTGTTCAGGGAATAATATTCAAATGTGATCTGAATACTAAAAGACGTGGATGATCAACAAGTAATGAGCAGAAAACAAAATGGGCCAGCTTTTCACATTGTTCTCCATCAACGGAACAAACAATTGGGATGAAAGAAGGTTTCTTTTTTATTAACGTAATTTCAGCATGGCCAGAAATGTGTTCAACAAAGTATACTCAGTCATCATGCCTAAAGAAAGTGACATGTTGCCTATAGGAAACCAAATAAGCAGATTTAATGAATACATTAACATGAACTATCTATTTCATTGGTGCCATAAATACATGCAAATAAAGTCATAATTAGGTTTAAAAATTCCATTTCATGGGATAATCAGACTTAAAAAAAACTGGTTTTAATCAGATTTCAACAAGGATATTAACTCGGTGGTAATTTGAAGGGCATTTATTCATGTAGAGTATATTCAGCCTAAGCCTGAGAGCAGTTGATTAATTAAATAAAATTAAACCGTTGAGAGCTTTTATTCAGTAGAAATGTTAAAACACTGTTAGGCACTATGCTACAAGAAAGATGTTTTGTTTCACCAATTTAGTATGAACAACCCCAATTGAAAATAAAATGTCTGATTTTTCAAATAATTTGAAAAGAATATGAATTTAAGAGGTTATCTTTTGTTGTGACCCATAAAATACTTCTATATCTCATTCTTTTGCAACTTGTAAAGGCTGTACAATTCTGAAAAGCAGCTGGTAGACATTATACTTGGGGATGGCTGAACACAAAAGCTGGCATCAGAAGTCGTGTCGTGTATGTATTGAATAGTAGGACTATCTTTACATCAGGGTTTGTAAAGATAGCAAAATGGCCATTTATAAACTGGGAGGTTTGAGCTCTGAATGCTGATTGGCTGACAGCTGTGGTATATCAGATCGTATACCACGGGTATGACAAAACATTTATTTTTACTGCTCTAATTACGTTGGTAACCAGTTTATAATAGCAATAAGTCACCTCGGGTGTTTGTGGTATATGGCCAATATAGCACGGCTAAGGGCTGTGTCAAGTGCATCATTTCATAATTGGGATTAAAAATTACAAATAAAAATATAGGACAAAACACACATCACGATAAAGAGAGACAACACAACACTACATAAAGAGAGACCTAAGACAACAACATAGCAAGGCAGCAACACATGACAACACAGCATGATAGCAACACAACATAACATGGTGGAAACACAACATGGTAGCAGCACAAAACATGGTACAAACATTATTGAGCACAGACAACAGGACAAAGGGCAAGAAGGTAGAGACAATAATACATCTCACAAAGCAGCCACAACTGTCAGGAAGTGTCCATGATTGAGTCTTTGAATGAAGAGATTGAGATAAAACTGTCCAGCTTTTAAGAACAGCCCTTAGCCATGGTATATTGGCCATATACCACACCCTGTCGCGCCTTATTTATGAATTTGAAATCATTCCCAATTAACTCATGCCGTATACTAAACCCATCGCTATGAACAGCAGGTAAAGCGGTCTATTTAAAAAAAAAAAAATCCTTTATTTAACCAGGTAGGCTAGTTGAGAACAAGTTCTCATTTGCACCTGCGACCTGGCCAAGATAAAGCAAAGCAGTTCGACACATACAACAACAAAGAGTTACACATGGAATAAACAAACATACAATCAACAATACGGTAGAAAAGTCTATATACAGCATGTGCAAATGAGGTAGGATAAGGGAGGTAAGGCAATAAATATGCTATGGTGGCGAAGTAATTACAATATAGCAATTAAACACTGGAATGGTAGGGTGTGCAGAAGATGAATGTGCAAGTAGAGATACTGAGGTGCAGAGGAGCAAGATAAATAAAGAAATACAGTATGGGGATGAGGTAGATTGGATGGGCTATTTACAGATGAGCTATGTACAGGTGCAGTGATCTGTGAGCTGCTCTGACAGTTGGTGCTTAAAGCTAGTGAGGGAGGTAAGAGTCTCCAGCTTCAGAGATTTTTGCAGTTCGTTCCAGTCATTGGCAGCAGAGAACCGGAAGGAGAGGTGGCCAAAGGAAAAATTGGCTTTGGGGGTGACCAGTGCGATATACCTGCTGGAGCGCGTGCTACGGGTGGGTACTGCTATGGTGACCAGTGAGCTGAGATAAGGCGGGGCTTTACCTAGCAGAGACTTATAGATGACCTGGAGCCAGTGGGTTTGGCGACGAGTATGAAGCGAGGGCCAGCCAACGAGAGCATACAGGTCACAGTGGTGGGTAGTATATGGGGCTTTGGTGACAAAACAGATGGCACTGTAATAGATTGCATCCAATTTGTTGAGTAGAGTGTTGGAGGCTATTTTGTAAATTACATCGCCGAAGTCGAGGATCGGTAGGATGGTCAGTTTTATGAGGGTATGTTTGGCAGCATGAGTAAAGGATACTTTGTTGCGAAATAGGAAGCCGATTCGAGATTTAATTTTGGATTGAGATGTTTACTGTGAGTCTGGAAGGAGAGTTTACAGTCTAACCAGACACCTAGGTATTTGTAGTTGTCCACATATTCTAAGTCAGAACCGTCCAGAGTGGTGATGCTGGACGGGCGGGCAGGTGCAGGCAGCGATCGGTTGAAGAGCATGCATTTAGTTTTACTTGCATTTATGAGCAGTTGGAGGCCACGGAAGGAGAGTTGTATGACATTGAAGCTCATCTGGAGGTTAGTTAACACAGTGTCCAAAGAAGGGCCAGAGGTATACAGAATGGTGTCGTCTGCATAGAGATGGATCAAAGAATCACCAGCAGCAAGAGCGACATCATTGATGTATTCAGAGAAGAGAGTTGGCCCGAGAATTGAACCCTGTGGCACCCCCATAGAGACTGCCAGAGGTCCGGACAACAGGCCCTCCGATTTGACATACTGAACTCTATCGGAGAAGTAGTTGGTGAGCCTAGCGAGGCAATAATTTGAGAAACCAAGGTTGTTGAGTCTGCCAATAAGAATGTTGTGATTGACAGAGTCAAAAGCCTTAGCCAGGTCGATGAATACGGCTGCACAGTAATGTCTATTATCGATGGCGGTTATGATATCGTTTAGGACCTTGAGCGTGGCTGAGGTGCACCCATGACCAGCTCTGAAACCAGATTGCATAGCGGAGAAGGTACGGTGAGATTCGAAATGGTTGGTAATCTGTTTGTTAACTTGGCTTTCAAAGACCTTAGAAAGGCAGGGTAGAATAGATATAGGTCTTTAGCAGTTTGGGTCTAGAGTGTCTCCCCCTTTGAAGAGGGGGATGACCGCGGCAGCTTTCCAATCTATGGGAACCTCAGACGATACAAAAGAGAGGTTGAACAGGCTAGTAATAGGGGTTGCAACAATTTCGGCAGATCATTTTAGAAGGAGAGGGTCCAGATTGTCTAGCCCGGCTGATTTGTAGGGGTCCAGATTTTGCTGCTCTTTCAGAACATCAGCTATCTGGATTTGGGTGAAGGAGAAGTGGGGGAGGTTTGGGTGAGTTTCTGTGGGGAGCGCAGGGCTGTTGACCGGGGTAGGGGTAGCCAGGTGGAAAGCATGGCCAGCCGTATAAAAATGCTTATTGAAATTCTCAATTATTGTGGATTTATCGGTAGTGACAGTGTTTCCTAGCCTCAGTACAGTGGGCAGCTGGGCTAGGTGCTCTTATTCTCCATAGACTTTACAGTGTCCCAGAACTTTTTTTAGTTTGTACTACAGGATGCAAACTTCTGTTTGAAAAAGCTAGCCTTAGCTTTCCTAACTGCCTATGTATATTGGTTCCTAACTTCCCTGAAAAGTTGCATATCACGGGGGCTATTCGATGCTAATGCAGAACGCCGCAGGATGTTTTTGTGCTGGTCAAGGGCAGACAGGTCTGGAGTGAACCAAGGGCTATATCTATTCCTGGTTCTACATTTTTTGAATGGAGCATGCTTATTTAAGAATAACCAGGCATCCTCTACTGACGGGATGAGGTCAATGTCATTCCAGGATACCCCGGCCAGGTCGATTTACCAGAGCCCTCAGCGCTCTGGTAAAACTCCAGGCACTTCACAACTGCCTGTATTGTGGATTTACACTACATTACAGAAAACTGGTGAAACGCAACATGTCCCTGAAGCTGGAAATTGAGGACTCTTCAAAGACAAGAATGGAAGGGCAAACGATTAGACACAAGGTAGCCTAAACTACACGGAAACTATGAGAAAGATCTGGATCTTCTTACCAAGGCAATGCACCAATATTGGAACATGGAATGCCAAAACAATGTATTTATTTACGATTGTGCTAGGCCTTTACCTTTCACCTCTAAACATTTCTAGTTTACTTCAGAAGTTCCTTGCACACTTTCCTGTTGGAGCAGGTGAAACCTTCACACGTGTTGTGGTTAATCGTACCACAATGACCTCTGTGTCAGCAGCAATAACATATCGAACTTGAGGTTACCACGGAGGTGGAAAGAAATCTAGACAGCATATCAGCTCACACAATGTACAATGTAATCTATTATGTCCTCTCCTACCTACACACAATGCTTTATGGTAAAGGTGACTGGCCCCAAACCACTCTATGGTGGAACTTGTATAGCCGGTGCTAGTCTCATTTATGGCAGTGAGGTTGAAGGAGTATTGAATAGAAATGCCTTGCTCATTCAGTCTGTTCTAAGGCATTTAACTGGACATTATTTGTGTCTTTGGTCATCAATGATTTGTGAAAAGTCAAGGCATTTGAAAAACCTAATTCAAGGTAGAGTTCAGGGGTCGATACCATGTAGACAATGTTTAAAACGAGGTTGATTTGTCGCGCACGTACCTAATATTTTTGTGCAGGCTCTGATGCCCACATTACTATTCATTCTATGTGCTGTGTAACACAAGTCATGTGGAACGCAATACGCCAACAATGAACCCTTTACAATCTAGCTGCTGATCATTTATATAACTGAGGAGATAACAGGGAGGTATCGATGGCTTGAAAGTCACAGCTCACTGGCTAATTGTATGAAGGTTTATAATAGCGTCATGGAGACAGGGCCCCTTCACCAACGTATGGCATCAGATATATGAAACCTTCTATGTGCATCTTTACGGTGAGGTTATTTTCATCATATTCTCTATTTTAAGGGACATTTGTATCTGTTTCTCCTGTCCCCATCACATTTAATTGTGTTCTCAGTCTATTGCACAGTTCTGATACATTTGTTTCTTTGTTCCTGGTAAAATCAGCAGGGTACTTTCAAACCCTGAGAGCCATATAATTACAGAAAGTAGTCAGTGACAAGAGAGAAAAACAGGCAAAGTAAATAGTGCCAAATCAACACTACTGTGGGCCTTCATCCCAAGGTATTTAGCTCTGTATATGAGGGGAATCTCAATCAGTGGCAGTCCACTTGGTAAAAATAATTCAAAATCACATCATTTCAAGCAGAGCATTCAAATGCCAGCCTGATGCTGTATTGAAGAGCACATCCCCGCTCTCTGAGAGCGAAGACCAACACTATTTATAATGCACGGCTTCAGTGGCATCAGCCTTTTCATTAGTCATGCTGTCCATGGCTCTTTCATCCAGCCCGTTTTCCCTTTATAAGCCCTAAATGAGAGAATGATTACATGTTACTACATGGCTGGCAAAACAGATTATAAGCATTACAAATGGCAAACTGGAATATTTATTATCAAACAAATACCAAATGTACTTTGTAATACTTCAAACATGCCTGACAAAGGAAAAATAATAGTTCTGACGTGCACAGAAATTTACTTGAGGAACACGGTGGCTCTGATGATAAGGGCTTGATACATACAATACATTCTGGCCCATAGATGTTGATACCACCTTGTCTGTAGGTAAAGATGAAAACAGCCCCTATGGAGAAATTATTGGCCTGCAAATGCACAGCTTATTGATACCTCAAGGGCGCCATCTTCTGGTAGGCTAAATATTTCAGCTCGAGTGAGAAATGAATGATGCATGCTCGATCCCAATTTTTTGTTGGATTTACAGATGTGGTATGGATGTGACTTGTACTTATAAAGTATGTCTAAAATATTTTAGGGAAGGTTTCAAGAATTGTAGATGTTGAATAATGTAAATCATTGTAGAATTTCCATCGATTTTAATGAGTTGGGTAAAGATATCATAGAACTCTATAGATTTTTACAACAAGTACATTCAGGAAGGACAAATAGAGGGGCTCCTCAAGTGCTTTAGCACCTAAAGCCTTTCTTTGCAGGTGAACAAAGCTTACAACACGCATGGAAATATACAGTCAGACCATTTAATTTTTTCTGTACGACCTGGCAAGGAAAAACAACTCTGACGACTCCTTTCGGCTGGCTTTTGGTTTGACTGTCCTGACGTCACGGAACACAGCTGAAAGCTTCTGCTGAAGCTGGTGCGCCAATGCCCCGTCCCAATACTTACAAATCAGAGAGCCACCGGTCTGCAACACCTTCTCAGCCAAGTCAATCAATGACAATGACATTGTGATGAGTTTTTCATGGTCCATCTCCTTGAAACCACTGGCATTGGGTGCCATATCACTCATGATGACATGAGCCTGTGCACCAGGGAGAAGTTCAAGCAGCTTGGCATGTGTGACTGGGTCGGTGATGTCATGATTGGACAGGAAGTGAGCTCCATCTAGAGGTGCTATACGCAGAAGGTCAATTCCAACCACAGTGCCACGGGGAAATTCTCCATCTGGAAGTAACAAAACATGCAAGAGGTCATGAAGTGTGGAACTACTGTCATAACTCATTTTCACAGCTTATTGTGCTAAAAGGACATTGGATAACACTGTCAAGCCTTGACAATTAATTTCACTGATGGCACACTGATGTTCTACAGATGATCCTAATGTTTGGCACACAGCTCTCCACAAGACCAACAATGAACTTAAAATGTCAGAAAAGAGAACAATGAGTACATTGATTCTACCCCCAAAAGTAACATTCATATTTATTATAACGGTACTGAGACGGTTCAAGGTTCGGAGGCCAGATCAGTTTGTCCACTACTTCGACCAAATAAAACCTCTTGTCTCTAAACTTAAAACCTCTCCACTGTCACTACCTACAACAGCCTCCACTCCCTCTGTGCCCTAGTATGTAGTCCCCAGTGTCGCTCTTCCTCCCTCGCCTGCAGCAGACACAGCCCTGAGCATGAATCTCTCACGCGTGACACCAGCAGTACCACATCATCTTCTAGAGGAGGAGATCAGCCTGGTGCTTCAGCATAGGGATGAGGTTTGGGAGCTGCAGTGTGCAATGAATAATGTTGAGGAGGAAAACCAGGCTCTCAGAATGGAAGTGTGTAGACATAGAGAGGAACTGCCCAGCACAGTCAACACCAGCCACATGCACGACCTGCAGAAGGAGCTACATGAGCTAAGGCAGGAATTTCTCAGCCACAACCATCCACTCTACAAAGAGTCCGACAAAAACCAGGACAACGGCTGAATCAGAACCCACCAACCAACCCAACCAACCAATGCACTGACCCAACTGACCACTCCATCCCCAACTCACAGCCTGTAATTCTCCAATCACTCCTGCCATCCTCCATAGACCTGACGAAAAACCACACATGACATTAATGATGGATTCAAATGGAAAGTTTATATGAGAGAATAAACTTTTCCCAACTAAAAACGTGTCAAAGTTATGGTGCCCCACAACAGAGAGAACTTTGGAGATATTGACTGTGGCCCAGTTTGGCTCCCCCAGCCATATCATCATTCACACAGGGACCAATGACCTGTGTGTCCAACAGGAGCGGGTGACCACATCACTAAGAGTGATAGAAAGGGCCTCCGCCATCTTCCCCTTCACGAACACAGTAATATCTACCCTGCTCCAGAGGAGAGATTTCCACCCTGCCACCATTCAGAGGGTAAATGCCAGCCTCTCTCGGGACTGTGTGCTATGGCCCAACTTATCCCTAACCCACCATCAGCCTGGACTGTCTTTACTACAATGTACACCTAAACAAAGAGGCAGTCCTCACCTTCGCCAGGACGTTAAAGGATGTTGCTCTGGATGGCCGGTCCACCTCACATGAGCAACAGAACAGGCACCAACTCCATGAGACAAATCAGATGCTCCTTTAGACCTGCATCTGGTGGCACCTCACAGAGATTGGAGAACAGCCAGCAACACTGCCCCCGCCCACACCACCCTCTACCACTTCTCTCCAAGGAACCGCATACAGATACACTGAGCTATGCCCAAGCCGTACGCAGTCAAAGAGGCCCCATGCAGAGTTGGGAGCATCACCGGCCACACTGCCCTCCACACCACCCTCTTCAATTCCCCTTACAACCTCCCTCCCAGGCTAGTTTTGGTTACACTCCCTACTCCCATCCCCAGGACAGGCCTGGGACACTCCTGCCCACCATAGCAGCTCCAGCCCTGCAACAGGAGCCACACCAAGGCCTCCTGTGCACACCCAGAATGGAGCATTGGCAGCCGCCTCCTTTGGCGGGAGCTTCATCCTTGGTGGACTGAGCTCTGCCAACACTGCTCTCCCAGTTCCTGCCCTAGCCACTGCATCCAGCGACGTGAGGGAGGTCTGTCAAATGCTGTCTACTCTGCTCTTATGTGGGTTGGCCAGAGACCTTGGCAAAGTCTCAGCTCACTCAACAAATAGCTGCAGATGACCCTATTCCTGTTAGCTCTTATGTGACTGAGCTGAATATGCCCTCTGACTTTAAATCCCAAGGGTCTTGGGCTGACGCACCTAAATGTGCAAAGTATGATTTAAAAAAATGGACACAATTGACATTTGGGTGCAGGACTCGTGTCCTGACATTCTGGTTCTCTCGGAAACATGGTTAAATGGTTCTGTATCTGATAAAGACATTGAAGTAAATTATAATGTATTTAGATGTGACAGATTACAGAAAGGGGGAGGAATGGCCATATATGTCAAATCTAATTTTATGGTGTCCCAATCTTTAGGGGATTTTAATCTGGATTTGCTATCCCCGGCCTCAAATCAATTTAAGAACATATACATTGATTTTAATCTGACTCAATTGATCTCAAAACCCACACGACTAAATGTGAAAACCCCGTTAACTCCTCATTGATTAATTTCATTCTTACTAATAACACCGAAAATATATATTTTAGTATTTATGATCTCAGTGATCATTGTCCCATAGTATGTATTAGAGATACAAAACAGCAAAATACTAATCCTTGATTAATTAAGAAGAGACATTTGAAAACATTTTCTCCTCAAGGGTTTTAAAATGACATGTTCTACTCTGATTTAGCCACCAGCTCCTGTATTCCTGACCCTGAGTTGGATCTACTCCGATTTCAGACCACTCTCGTCTGAGTGTGCCAGAGTGCAGAATAACTGATTAATTTTCGAATGCTCAACACCCATTGAATATGGCCAGTGTCAGTAAACCTCAGCAAAAAGTTGTATTTAAAATTGTTGCCAGCAGCAGTTAGTCAGTCACAAACACTCTGAATAACATGAAAACAGCCTAACCAGCTCTGCTAGGGCGAGAAAAATGGTCAGAGTGAAGTGTTCTCTCATTTATGCCTGGAAGTAGCTAGCCTGCTAGCTAACTTTAGCCAGTGAGCTTGGGTGCTTGACTGCCGTTGTGAGGTCAGAACGCTCGGATCAACCCTACTCCTCAGCCAGAGCATCCAGTGTGCACTCTGAATGCTCCAAGAGCGAAACGCTCTGAATTTACAAACGGACAACGCTCTGAATTTATGAACGCCCAGAGCGCACTCTGAGCTCTCTCTGGCAATCCAGAGTGAATTTATGAATGCACCCCTAGTGAATCTTTGTTTTAATTTTTAAAATGTGCTATCTGTGATGTGCTAGATGCCTTGCTTAAGATTGGGCTGATATGCTTGATTCATTTTTGCGGCAGCTCTCTGCACCCCTGATAGCTGAATCATTAACCCATATGTTTAACCTGACGATTATATCTGGTACTATCCCCAAGGTTTGGAAGGCGGCCCAACACCAAGGTGTTGACCCTTGTGACCTAAATAATCATCAGCCTATTTCTAAAAACTTTCTTGCCTAGATAAAATATTAGAATCCTTGATTAATTCTCAGCTAAGATCTTTTTTATCTTTGAAATGTATTCTAAATGTACATCAGTCGGGTTTTAGACCAGGTCATATAACTATCTCTGCTGCATCCTTAGTTATAAATGATGTAGTTAACTGTATGGATAAAAGGCAACATTGAGCTGCCCTCTACATTGACCTTTTGATACTGTTGATAATTCACTGCTAATTCAGAGCCTTTCCTCAATTGGTCTAGACCAGTAGCGGTTCTGGGGACGGGAGGGGGGGGGGGGGGGGGGCAGTGCCCCTATGACAACAATTTTGGACCCCCTTGTGGCCCCCCTAAATGTGGAGTATGAAATGATTTTTACATAACTAATTTTTGCTATCGTTCTTTTTTTACATCCGTTATTAGACAGTGGCAACGATGATGATTATGAACATGGTCTTTTGCCTGCAATGCAGTGAAGAAAACGATATGACAACAATAACGTCTAATGTAACTGGCCCCTCTAACAGTACAACTGGCCCCAGCTTGGCCCCCCCCCAGTTGAAATGGTCTAGAACCACCACTGGTCTAGACCAGGCTGAATGTAACTGGTTTAAAAATTACTTGACAGATAGAACTCAATGTGTTTCTACTGACGGTGTTAAATCAGGTTTGCTGGATATTACGAAAGGTGTACCATAACGGTCGATTCTGTGTCCTGTACTTTTTACATTAACAATATCGACTCTTCTGTAAAAAATATTTTACCTGCATTTGTACACCGATGGTACTGTTGTGTATGTTATTGTCCCCACGGGTGACCAGGCTCTATCTGAACTACAGTCTGCCTTCATTGTATTGCAGAACAACTTTATTGACCTGAAATTAGTAGCCTACTGAATGCAGGTAAAACTAAGTACATGTTGTTCTCTAGAACACAGAAAAATATTTAAGCATATGTCCTTGGGATGGTGTTCATACTGATCGTGTCCCTGCTTACGGAGATAGATGAAAACTGTCTTTAAAAAGCATGTTGAAGAGTTAGTAAGAAGCTTCTTCTATAGAAATATAATGGGCTTCTTCTATAGAAATATAATGGGCTTCTTCTATAGAAATATAATGGGCTTCTTCTATAGAAATATAATGGACTTCTTCTTTAGAAATATAATGGGCTTCTTCTATAGAAATATAATGGGCTTCTTCTATAGAAATATAATGGGCTTCTTCTATAGAAATATAATGGGCTTCTTCTATAGAACTATAATGGGCTTCTTCTATAGAAATATAATGGACTTCTTCTATAGAAATATAATGGGCTTCTTCTATAGAAATATAATGGACTTCTTCTATAGAAATATAATGGGCTTCTTCTATAGAAATATAATGGGCTTCTTCTATAGAAATAGGTCCTGCCTCTCACTAAATAGTAGAAAGCAGATTCTTCAGTTGATGTTCCTATTGGTCCTAGACTATGGCAACATCATCTATGTGAACGCAGCTGCCACTTCATTAAAGCCATTAGATACAATTTATCATCGCGCACTATGCTTTATTACGGGCGACAATTTTAGTACTCATCATTGCATTCTCCACCAGAAAGTTGGTTGTCCCTCTTTGATGTCACATTGCTATGTTTTCATTTATAAAGCCCTTTTACAAAAAGTTCCACTGTACCTAACATCTTGACAAAACTTTAGACATAGGAGCTGATTTAAATAAAATTTTTAAAAAGCTGATTTACCTTTCTTGCACCTTATTTGTGGCACAATCTTCAAAATGTTCTTAAAATGTGATGTTTTGGTGCCTCTAGGGCAATTCAGAAGGCTGATTGAGGACCTTATTACTGATGAATGGGTTTGTTTTTTATGACCATGTTCTTTCTGCTTGTATTTTTTTTTTCTTCTATTGTGCATATGTTCTGTAGTTTAAGTAATTCAGGGCTCATCTGTAAAGGAGACCTTGGTCTCAGTATGACTCCCTGATAAAATAAAGGTTAGATAAATAAATGCAAATAACCATGGCAGTCAGAACAATGTCAGATGCAGGAAAATATATATTTGGCCTGGCTGGTCGGTTAATTATAACAGCATGTCATGTGCTAATCTGCCAGTTAGGTAAATACAAGACGAACTCACTAGCCCCAGTTGAGTTGACCCTGTGAACAGCTATCTGGCTCCAAGCACCCGGTGCAGCACCACAATCTATTACGTTGAATCCAGGTTTTAAAAGTTTGTATTTGTCATCAATCTCCAGCAGTTTGAAGGCGCTTCTACACCGGTAGTTGTGCACATGGGCAGCCTTCACAAAGGGGTCATTAAGCTGCCGAACTATCCAACGCTGATCGGCAGTACTCTTTCCTTTCAGATTATGCGCAGCCTTTTTTAGGAGATGTACAGAGGTATGTAGATATGATTTTTGGAACACTGAGTTCCACATTATTTATCTAAATGTAATGGCAAAGATGTTCTAATCTGTGCTAATGCTGCTGGCAGACAGTATTTCGTTCGATTTTGCAGTTGCACTTCCTGATCACGTGAGTTTGTTAGACACGCTCGATTTAGTCAAAGACAGCCGACTCCGCGATTTAGCGCTCCCGGTAGTCCTGCAGGGAGACATTGGAATCATACGTGATCCGCCAACCCGGCGCGCCGCGCGAGCTAAATTGAACGCAGCTAATTAATCTGTCCGAGAACGTCAATGATGCACATCATCTGCGCAGAAATTATAACGCGTGGCAATTATTGAATTTTCAAACGTGTTAAATTATATGAGGATGCGTAATTAAATATGTTACCATAATACTACAGCAACTGCTATCACCAGCTATGGATTTTTTTTTGTTTTATGGTTTGGCATTATACTTCTGTTTCCAGTCGACAATAGTTGAGGGTAACACATTTTCACAGATTTTTAACTAAAACGACCAAATGTATCCTTTACTGTTTTTATCAATGTCGAATGTTACAGGTCAGTGTACGACACATTGAATACGATCACCTGGCAGGCCTTGCCACTGTCAACGTGGGACTGGAGAAATTCGTTATTCATTCTGGATAACTCTAATCTATGAAAACCATTTAAGGACTAGATTGACAACCTAAACGTTGCTATGACAGCAAGTTACTTGCATGGAGTTTTACTTCTAGTCTACTTGAAGAATGCAATAAAAGGCTACTAGTTTAAGTTTGCTGCTGTGTATTGCTGTGATGTCTTGCATACCAGAACTCTTACAATAGTGTTTTGGCAGAAAATAACTTTACAGAATGCTTCTCAATAATCTGCAATGTATCATCTCTAGAGATACTGTAGCTTCGATACAACCAAGAGAGTGAGGTCATCCATGGATTGTGGTCTACTGATTATTACACACTGATTATGTATATTACAGGTACAATGTTTACCAACAAGCTGCTGACTCTGGTGCTGCTGGGCATGAAGAAGAGAGGGTTCGGAGCAGGGAAGTGGAATGGGTTTGGTGGCAAAGTCCAACCTGGGGAGACTATTGAAGAGGCTGCCAGGCAGTGAGATTTGTTTCAGTCCTCGGTCGATGTCTTGAAAGGTTTCCCTTCAGTTTGGTTTAACAATTTGCATGTAAAATCATGTTAACAGATTCCAGCACTGGGCAGCATCTGATACTACATACCCCCATAAATGTCATATTGTGATGTTACAGTAGGCATGGTCTGATTATTGCCTGTTATGAGGCCTACTATCTATTTTTTTCCTACTCTGGTCTGAAAGGGACACACTTTCCTGCTGCTTTCTTTCTACTTACAAATGGTTTGTTTCTTCCAGAGAACTGCAGGAGGAAAGTGGCCTCACAGTGGATGCACTTGATAAGATTGGAAATATCAAATTTGAATTCATCGGAGAAACAGAGCTGCGTGATGTCCATGTTTTCCGAGCTGACAACTACAACGGGGAGCCAACAGAGTCAGATGGTATTCATTCTCAATCTCATGCATTCTATTTAGGGCCAGCTTTGTGACCAGGATAAACTCATAGCCCAATAGGCTATAATCATAGACCCCATAGTTTTCCTGGAATAAACTGCTGCCCTATACTACATGCCTTTTTATGGACATTTTAGACCGATGTCTGCTGAAGTTCACCAACTTATACATTTTCTCTTAGAGATGAGGCCGCAGTGGTTCAACTCAGACAAGATACCCTTCGGGTCAAATGTGGGTTGACGATATTCTGTGGTTTCCACTGATGCTTCAAAAGAAGTTCTTGGGCTACTTCAAATTTCAGGGTCATGACTTTATCATCGATCACAAGTTAGAGGAGGTAGAAAATCTTTAAGACAGACTACTGGCCTCTGACTCATTCATACTGTATCAAAGAGCATTCCCACATTGTTGCCTACCTGAAACATCCCTGGAGAAATACTGCAGAATTCCTACTGATTCCAGCTATCCTTGTTCATATTCAGTGCCAAGAAATCCCCAGGTCTTTGTAAATGTACAAACACTTTGTTGCCAGTGAATCAGTAATAATTCCCACTGAGCCAAAACTAAATACTGGATGTGTAAATGTTGCTGACATATGTATCCCATTCCACTATTGTGTTTATATTACATTTTTAAAGTGTGTGTGAATGCAGTGTGCTCTTTAGTAAAGAATGCACCGCTTTTTTTGTTACTTAATCAAACAGGTGGAATGACAATGACATCAGTCTGGAATTACAATGAAATTAATTGTTCAACATCCTGTTTAATTCAATTTAGTATCAGGGTAATTTTTATATTTATTTAACCTTTAACTAAGCAAGTCAGTTAATACATTTTTATTTACAATGATGGCCTACTCCGGCCAAACCCGGACGACGCTGGGCCAATTATGCGCCGCCCTATGGGACTCCCAATCACGGCCAGATGTGACACAGCCTGGATTCGAATCAGGTACCATAGTGACGCCTCTTGCACTGAGATGCAGTGCCTTAGACCGCTGCGCCACTCGGGAGCTCAATAATAATAAGAAGAAGATGGCTATCTGATACTTTTTATTTAACATTAAGTGAGATTCAACATAAAACTGTACAATAGTTAAACGTTCCCGTATCTACATCTTTCACCTAATTCCAATTTTCTTTCTCAAAGATCATATAAAGCATTTGTTCCTCTTATTTTTTAAGACTTTCCAAAAAAAATAAGGTTATGACAATATCTCATGTTGACACAATAATAAGAACTTGTGAGGAACCAATTAACAGTTCCACAGAGAAGACAAAATAATGCATTGAATAACAAAACGTATTGCCCCGGAGCTCTCTAATATTACTCTGTTCTAATTGGGAGACATTTTATTACACAGCCTCATTCATGTACTTTAATTACATGTAAAACACATGCAATTTGCACATCCTGCAAGAAGAGGGTGAGTTTTGCAAGAACAGGTTACGTAAACCTTCAAAATTGTGAGTGAACATTTTTTACATTTTTCATCAGATCAAATAATGAGAAACTTTACCAACATAATCTTATGCTTTAGACATGGAATCAATGTATACTGTTGAATAAGAGGACAATAAATCATTGGGTATATTCTTGAAAAAGATAAATCAGAGAATATTCTTGACTATTGCATACACAGAAAAATATTCAATCTAGTTTTCTTCAAATCTACATTAAGTAAACACTGAACCACCGTGATTGCATCTTAATTGAAACTGAAACATTGCAAACAGGTCAAAAGCATTAACACAGAGCACATTTAATTTCTACCTGAAATAAAATATTACAGGATCCTTACTACTTAATTGCACTAATGACTGTGTGGCATTGTAGCATGTTTCTTTGGTATGTTCACCATTGGTCACGTGGCGTGTTATATCAGCCATAAATCATTCATTATTTTAACTTGATCAAACTTCTTCCTCTTGATAGCTTGCTCGGCTCAGGCGTAGAAACTGAAGCAGCTTTTCACAGTATTGCAACTAAGATTCGATTGAAGCAAGGAATCTGAAGTCCTTTGCATGAATATCAACACAACAAGCTAGTAAGC
Source organism: Salmo salar (assembly GCF_965601325.2). Lineage (NCBI taxonomy): Eukaryota > Metazoa > Chordata > Actinopteri > Salmoniformes > Salmonidae > Salmo > Salmo salar. Next base: position 42,850,859 of record NC_138296.1, read on the forward strand.
CCAGTTGCACAAGTGTGGTCAGTAGGATGATTAATACTTATGTTGTACTTCACAACAAACCATTGAATACCATGCTGCTACTACATTTACTTTAATATATATTGGTTTGCCTGTCTTTATCAGAAATGAGCCTGTGCCCTGATTAGAATCTTTCTAAACATCTACGCTAGTCATTTTAAACACAAAAGGTTATGTTGCCACCACCTGGCTGCGGCAAGGAAACGTATCTTCCCTGTGTGGCAACATCTTCAATCAGCTTAATTAGGATATTCTTACATGCACATACATTCTCACATTTGTCTGCCTGCAATAAGACACTACATTACACCTCAACATAGGCGAATGATCCTCCAAGAAGTGTAGGTAAGAAGTCCCTCATATGGTAAAGGCAATGAGCTACAAAAATAACACAAATGGTCCAGCTTTTCAACAAAATGTTCCCTATATATCAATTATGAAATCCATATTTTCCTCTTCTCATACAGCAAGGCAGCAGTACACATTCTTCAAAGCACTCTTCCACTTCCCAATGAGCTCCTTTGGCTGACCAACCTCCGACATCCCTAGTGAGGATGCACGTACAGTATAATATATCTCGAACTGCAGACCACATCCATTCATTGAAATCAGTGATGTAGTGGTAAAAAAACAAAGTAGGTAAACTGATCGCCGGGTAGCAGAGAAGAAAGTAGCGCTCCCTATACTTCAATGCATTTTTCCGCAAAAGGTGGATAAACTATCCCACAAAGAAAATAAAAAAAGGTGAGTAAACTGCATTTACTCACCACTGATTGACACTTAAGGCACAGTTTGTAGTGTTTTTCAAGGTTTTATGAAAACAGTTCACCATCAGTCCCTTCTGAGACTTTATATCTTGGCTTGCAAAGCTGCACATTCATCGCTTGTTGAGAGAGAAGGGGGCATGGGTGTCTACTTGGGTGTAAGAGGAGGGGATTGCATTTCATCGACACCGAAGAGACACCCAAGCTTCTGCTGGAGATCATTCCACACTGCACCCATCTAGTTATCAAACAAACAAAGTAGTCTGTTATAGTGAAAGCATCCTCTGACCAAAATTCCAAGACGATCATCTTATAATTGTGTATCTATTAAAGATTAGAATCAACACACACACACACACACACACATCAACCTAATGAACTGTGTGCTCTACTACATCAACTAAATCCTTACAAATCCATGCCTGACACTGTATATTTCCAGGTGAGTCTCACCTCTTGGTGACCTTGGACCTGTGAGTTGACGAAGGCTCCCAGGATGTGAGAGGTGATGGGCAGGTATGTGAAGATGAGCTGAGTCTCCTGGTGAAGGCAGAACAGGGAGAAGTAGTTCCGCAGCTCCATGGTCTGAATGGCGTTCTCCTGCTGTTGGGGGAGGATACAAACCATTACTTCACAAACCACAACCATATGATGGTTATCAAGAGGAACAACCTCATTGATCATAAGACTATGCTGTCATGGCCTTGTCTGTAGGAGTCAGTGTTGAAAAACATGACATATGAGATCCATTCTAAAGGCTGAAATGCCCAACTGTCAAATGCAATATCGTCCTAAGATGGTTTAGTATGAGAAATGTGGTAGGATATACAAGGATATCAATCCTTATACCAGGGTATCAATCAACTCCCCAATGATGGCATATAGGAAAATGCTGCTCCCTCCTTCCTCTCAATGTCAGAGAGGACACAGTCTCTCCGAGGGAGGGAGGGAGGGAGGGTGGGTTGGCCTGTGATGTCAGGATAATGAAGATGAAATAATGTCAACAGTGTTGATTTGACGTGTGACAACCCTGAGTAAATGAGGAAGGAAGAGCGTTTTTCAAGCACACTGAGTGAGTGAGTGAGTGAGTGAGTGAGTGAGTGAGTGAGTGAGTGAGTGAGTGAGTGAGTGAGTGAGTGAGTGAGTGAGAGTGAGAGAGAGAGAGAAGGAGATAGAATGAATGAGAAAGAGAACCTGCACAATGCGAGACTCCAGTTGCTCCACTGACACCTGCTCTTTGGGCTGCACTGTGGCACTCATCATCTGCCTCTTCATCATACCGTACTTCTGCAGCGCTCTCTGGTGCTCGTGCAATACTCCCTTCTCATGCCGCTCACACAGATCCTATGGGACACAACAACAACACACACACACACACACACACACACACACACACACACACACACAAAGAAATAACTAAATAACTACCATATTTTTACATTATAGTATTTAACAGAAACTTGTCCAGAACGACTTACAGTAAGTAGTGAATGCATACTTTTTTGTACTATTCCCCTGTGGGAATCGAACCCACAACCCTGGCGTTGCAAGCACCATGCTCTACAAACTGAGCCACACGGGTCAAAGATATATTGTTAACAATCTAAATTAAGTTGCTGTTATACCTGTGTAGTGCATTTGTAATAACACTAGTAACATTGCATTAACTTGATACAGAGTTCTTCAGTAACTGCATTTTTTACATTTCTCAAACTCACTCTGTATGATTGCAGCAAATCCAAGAATAAATTCAGTTTTTCCACAACATCGTCCTCTTCTCTCCTCCCCTTAAGATATCAATGAATAAATGATTATGTTTTGCATGCAGGTAGAGTTCGGCAATAGCACAGTAGAGCAGGTGGTACGTATACAGTGAAGCTGGATTGTACCTGCTGAGCACCTTTGTCGGCTAGCAGAGCAAACTCCACGGAAAGGCCTTTCAGAGACTGACGGAGAATGCCCCAGGTGCTTTGGGATGAGGCCAGAGAAGGAATGGGTGAACCATCGGAGCCCAGTGTACTGCAACAGAAAGCATAACTAGAGAAGCTGGACCAGTACGGTGTCTTGGCTGACAAAAACGATTTGAAGTGAAAACCCTGAAAAGGAAAAGAAAACAAATCCTTTACAATTGCCAACATTTTCTTCCCCAAAACTGTTGTATGGGTGGAGCAGCTAGCATAATACGTTTCCTTGGGCCAAAACACTTGTGTAGAGAGGGGCGATAGAGAAAGAGAGCTTTAAGCCCTGTAAATGCTGAGTTCTGTACCTGAGCTCCCTTCCAAACATTAGCAAATCAGTGGCGTTTTCCTTGGAGCGCTCGGCCATCTTCTCTGCCCGGTCCCGCAGCTTGTGAAAGCTGTTGTGGATATTCCTGATCAGTTCCCTGCTTGATGAAAACTGGGCCTGGATATCAGCTGGGAGATATTCCTACAGCACAGATGTACCAAGACTCACACTGCTGCATCTCAGTAGGATTTCAAATAGTAATTTGAAAAAGAAAGAAAAAAAATCTGTAAGTAATTACTCATAATAGAAACAATACAAACCTTTGCCAGAGTTGCCATTGTATTAGTCATGAATTCATCTCCCATTTTCTTGCAAGCATCACGCATTTTCACTTGAACGTCCTGAGAGTAAGAGAGAGAGAGTAAAGTTGTGTGAGCAGTACGGTCATTATCCATGGCAAGCCAAAGAACAATGTGATCTTGGCACAGACAACTAGCAGAGATGAAGCAAAGTGATCTTTTCAGTAGCAGAGACGTACTGAGCCGTTGAAGGTGAGAAAGGTCTTGACCAGTTCGTCCTCGGAGAAGAAGGGGTGTCGTGCCACTAGGTTGATGAACCGGCCCAGAGCACGCCGCCTTCCCTCTATAAAGTCCCTCTCAGACATGGAGGTCAGGACTGTAGACAGACAGAGGTCAGTTAAAGAGCCAGCATATTCAGTTGTTCTGCTTCTGTAAAACAGAAGAGATCATACCGTTTTATGTAATACAGTCAGGGTTGGCTCTTGAAGTAATTAATCAACCTGGATTACTTTTTCAAAAGTGTAATTGGATTACTTACATTCTTAAAAACAGCTAATTACTTCATCTATCTATACTTCATCTTGATAAAACTTTGTCATCATTGCTGTCATTTAGCGCACCATCAGCACTTCTCACATGCTCTCAGAGATTCTATTATTCTGCTGATCGCCCATCAAGGGTGGATGGCTTCTTAAATCATCTGGACTACAGAGTTCCTGCTTGCTGCTTTGAAGCAGTGCAGTTTCAATCTCTCTTTCCTTCGTGAAATGCTTTCTGATTGCACAATATTTCAAAATGTAGGCCTAATCATGGGAAAAACACTACTGAATGCAACCAATGTGGTTACTGTTTAAGAGAAAAGGGTCTAAGCGTTCTGGTCTGAATTGTATTTAATATTCAACAAAGGGCACTCATGTCTGGCATTAAAGGTAGGTGCATAGGCATATACATTAAATGTACTGTTAGATATACATTTCACGGCTAACTATCAGTAATAGGCTATATTTTGAGTTAGCGATCTAGCTAACCACTTCCTCATGTGGTGAATTAGCCCCAAATAAAACTAGCCTCAAAATATAAATTTGTGCCCAAAAAGATGTAGACAAATGAATATCTATTGAACAAAAAATATTTTAAAATCTGTAAGCCTATTTTCATTAGAAAATAAAAAGAATTGCCTAGTTGCCAAACCCCAAATCCATGACAATCACCGGTTTAGGTTGCAATTCAAAACAGCTGGAATCATGCAGTTGTACTTGAACATGATGTTAGAATAAACCATGTATTTCTTGAATCATACCGTGTTAGTAGTCTAGTACACCTCTGAATAAAAAACGATGAATTACTTTATAAGATGATAAGGCTACCATTATTTTCTATTGCATGACCCCACAGCAATTGTGGTGCAACCAGATCATGGGCTGGTGCCAACAAGTGAAAATGTTAGTATGGAGCCCTGTGACTATGCTCTTACACATAGAATATAACATGAATTATAGGATCTTTAGGCTCTGACCTCATTTGGAAATAATAACGTTACTAAATTAAAAAAATACTATATTAAATCAACATTTTTAAGCGTTTTCAAATATGTCTGGGTGCTAGAAGTGAAAGTAATGCAAAAGTAATCCAAATGTAATCAGATACTTATTTGGAGTAATCCAAAATATTATTTATCATGTAACTGTAATCCGTAATGGATTACATTTTTCAAGTTATCTGCCCAACCCTGAATAAAGTAATAACATTGGTATCTAATAATGGTAATATAAAGACAGAGTTCATGCCTGCTGTGGGAACACGGGTGAAGTTGGATTAATAGAATTGGAGTTCTTCTGGATCAGCGGGACCCCAGCTCTGATGCAGAGTGGAACACTTATTTACAGATCAAAGCATCACTCTCCTCCTAATAATCAAATGATCTGACTGACATCCTCTACACTGCATGCACAATTATTAGGCAAGTGAGTATTCTGATCTTATTATTTCTACTCACATTTTCGAACTTCAAACCATATAAACTTGAATGCTTATTGGATTTAATCCTTTTCAGGTGATATGTATTTGTGTAATGAGGGAGGGTGTGGCGAAAGTGAATAACACCTTATATCAAGGTGCGCATAATTATTAGGCAGCCTCATTACCTCAGGTAAAATGGGCCAAAAAAGAGATTTAACTGACACTGAAAAGCCAAAAATGTAAAATGCCTTTCAGATGGATGCGACACTCTTTAAATAGCTAAACTATTGAGGTGTGACCACCGGACAATCAAATGTTTTGTTAGCGAATAGTCAACTGGGGCGCAAAAAATGCATGGGGAAGAAAAGGCGCAAATTAACTGCAAAAGACTTGAGAAGACTTAAACGTCAAACTACCAGGAACCCATTATCCTCCAGTGCCACCGTATTCCAGAACTGCAACCTACCTGGAGTGTTCAAAAGTACAAGGTGTCAAGTGCTCAGAGACATGGCCAAGGTCAAGAAGACTGAAACATGACCACCACTGAATAAGATTCACAAGTTAAAGCGTCAAGATTGGGCAAAGAAATACCTGAAGACAGAGTTTTCAAAGGTTTAATGGACAGATGAAATGAAAGTGTCTCTTGATGGACCAAATGGATGGGCCCGTGGCTGGATCAGTAATGGACACAGGGCACCACTTTGAGTCAGGTGCCAGCAAGGTGAAGGAGGGGTTCTGGTATGGGCTGCTATCATTGAGGATGAGGTAGTTGGACCTTTTCGGGTTGAAGATGGACTGAAACTCAACTCCCAAACCTACTGTTAGTTTCTGGAAGATTCTTTCGTCAAACAGTGGTACAGGAAGAAGTCAGCATTCTAGAAGGCCATGATCTTTATGCAGGACAATGCTCCATCACATGCATCCAAGTACTCCACTGCTTGGCTAGCCAGCAAGGGCCTCAAAGATGTCTGAATAACGACCTGGCCCCCTTCCTCACCTGACTTAAATCCTATTGAGAACTTGTGGACCCTTCTCAAACGTGAGATTAACAGTGAGGGAAGACAATACACCTCTTTGAACAGCATTTGGGAGGCTGTGTTTGCTGCTTCAGCGAAAGTTGATCGTGAACAGATCAAGAAACTGACAGACTCCATGGATGGAAGGCTCATGGCAGTTCTTGAAAATAAGGGTGGCTATATTGGTCACTGAATATTTTTGAAAGGCCAAAAATGTTATAATTGTCATTTTGTGTTACTTATCTGTTACACTTACTCTAAAAATTGAGAATCAACAAGTGAGTTGAGAGAAATGATTTTAGTAATTTAGTTGCCTAATAATTCTGCACACTAATAGTTGCCTAATAATTGTGCACACTTATATATTTCCCTGAGAAAGACAAAACTCACTTTTCCTTTGTTAAACATTCAGGTTTTAGGTTCAATAACATTTTGGATTGACTGAGAGCATTGTGTTTGTTCAACAGTAAAATTAATCCTGAGGAATACAATTTGCATAACAATTGTGCACTCAGTGTATATACCTCCTTTCAGCATTCTCTTAGGCGGCAATGCAGGCACCATTCTGTAGGCAAACCTCTGCAGCAAGAGCTCGTGGAAGACATCGAAATCACTGTACCGCCGGTAAACAGATATCTTAAAATGCTGAAAAAGTTAAAACAAATATTAAATCTGTGAATAACCGAGATGTGCAAAATAACATAATGCTTTGGGTTGTGAATTCAACAAATAGATTGACAATGGATGCGTTTGTCATGCGTTGGCTTTAGTTCATACTGATTGTGAATGCTCACTGCACAGAAACAACACCAGCTCTGTTCAGCTTAGGCATCCAGTGTAAAAGATGCAATGTATACATTCATTTTTAGATGGACCCTTACCAACAAGCATTAAAGCCATTCGTTTCACCAAGCCAAAAATGCAGAAATAATTGAGAAGCCCGGAATAGAGGCAGAGGGAATTACAGAATTTTTGGAGTTATGATCAAAATTCCTATTAATAACTGTTGCTTGTAATGCACAAATGTGACCTATTTGAAGTAAAAAAAGGTAAATACATGGTAAAATATATGCTTGACCTTTTCTATTAATAATTTCCTTGACTGTTCTTCTAACAAAGCCCATTTATGTTACACTCATATGTAATTAAATGCAGCTTTCACCTGGCTGGTGATCTGGTACTCCACGTGTTTGAGGAACAGACCCTTCTTTTCAGGAATTAGCTCCACCTGGACTGTATCCCTGGCAAGCAGCTTGCCCAGAGTCTGGGACACCTTGAGGGGGCTCTCCTGAGTTGGCTGCATCCTCAGAGTCTGGAGGTCCTTGAACTCACCAAGTTGGGGCTTAGGGAACTCTGTCAAACAAACACCAAGTCAAACATCAGTAACCAATGCTCTCATCTACTCATTTATCTAGAAGGCAATCAGCACATCTATGTTCACAGACAGTGTACACATCCAGCTCTATTGAACTAATAGACATCATTTATGATTTCCTGTAGTGCAGGTTTGAATACAAAACATTTTCCTACACACATCCATGTTGTGTGGGAAAAGCAAGGATGTTCCAGTGTACATTTGACATTTCACCTCCCTTAGTGGCCCTCTGATCCTTCAGACACTTGAATTGTCCCATTCACATTTTTTTGGCTACTTTTATTTAATCAAGGCAGCCCAATTGAGACCAGTGTCTCATTTGCAATGGTGCCCTGAGGACAAAAACGGCATCAATACAATAAATATAAAAAGAAACTACAATTCAGCTATAAATACATTACAACAAGTTAGAATAGTCAATTGAAACAATTGCACACTTCCGTGAACTCATTAACCAACAGAGTTTTAAACTGCCCTATCGGCACCAGGGAATCCAGGTGGAAATTGTTTGGTAAGGTATTCCATAACTGTGGTGTGTTAAAACTAAAGGCAAATTTACCAAACTTTGTGGAGACAACCGGTACCTCAAGAGTTATGAAAACCTCCTAATGGGATTGGTATCTCATATTGAAATATTTCAACAGGGAAGTGAGGTATGTTGGAATCTTGTGGAGCAGAGCTTTGTAAACAAGAAATGAGTAATACAGTGATCTACAGGATTGTAGTGAGGTCCAGCCAACCTTCTGATACATGATGCAGTGATGAGTATTAAAACTGTCAGTGAAGCGCGCTACGGTCGACGGCATCCAACGGTTTAAGAGTAGTGGCTTGCTGCAGTCTGGTAAAAGTATTTCCCCCTTTCAGATTCTCTCTATTTTTTGCATATTTTTGATACTGAATGTTATCAGATCTTCAACCAAAACCTAATATTAGATAAAGGGAACATGAGTTTACATATAACAAAAAAAGTTGTACTTATTTTATTTATTTAATTCACACAGTTGTGCAACACCCAATTCCCCTGTGTGAAAAAGTCATTCACCCTTACACTCAATAACTGGTTGTGCCACCTTTAGCTGCAATGACTGCAACCAAATGCTTCCTGTAGTTGTTGATCAGTATCTCACATCGCCTGAGGCAGCAAAGCATCCCCAAACCATCACACTACCACCACCATGCTTGACCGTTGTCATGAGGTTCTTACTGTGGAATGCAGACTCTTGGAAGAATGTTCTATGATTGATTCAAAAGTATAACTTTTTGGACGACATGGGTCCGATTATGCCTTACGAAAACCAAACACTGCATTCCACAGTAATTACCTCATACCAACGGTCAAGCATGGTGGTAGTAGTGTGATGGTTTGCCTCAGGACCTGGATGACTTGTCTTAATAGAAGGAACCATGAATTCTGCTCTGTATCAGATAATTCTACAGGAGAATGTTAGGCCATCCGTCTGTGAGCTGAAGCAGAAGCGCAGCTGGCTAATGCATCAAGACAATGATCCAAAACACACAATCAAGTCTACATGAAAATGGCTAAAAAGCAATACATTTGAAGTTTTGGAATGGCCTAGTCAAAGTCCAGACCTCATCCCAATTGAGATGTTGTGGCAGGACTTGAAACAAGCAGTTCATGCTTGAAAACCCACAAATGTCACGGAGTTACAACAGTTCTGCATGAAAGAGTGGTCCAAAATTCCTCCACAGTGACGTGAGACTGATAAACAATAGGGTTGGAGTCATTGCAGCTAAAGGTGGCACAACCAGTTACTGAGTGTAAGGGGGCAAATACTTTTTCACGGCACTGTATATAAATAGTAAAGAGCACAGGTCCCAATACCAACCCCTGCGGTACACCTTCTGTAATATTGAGGAAACTAGACTTGACACCATTAGAAAGCCCGCATGACTCTCCCTAAACTCAAATGTCTCTTAAGTCTTTCAAACAATTATGATGGTGTGATTCATGTGATCCTGAATTTCACCCTCCTTGACATTCCACAGAGATATGAGCAGAGTTAATCGTCCTCCTACAACAACTAGGAAACAAGCTCTACCATAGCTCAGCAGAGAAAACGTGACATCAGTTTCACAGAAAGCAGTCAGCTGCCATATTGGCAGCACTTGAAATAACACAGAGGGCCCTAAATAATCATATGAGCTTTGGAACAGAGCTCTAACTCAGGGCTGTGTTCGGAGTAATGGCTACCTCTGAAAAACCAAAGACGACGACTCCTCTCCAACTTAATGGTATTGTACACTGTAACACTCATGCTTTTCTTCACAAAAACCTAGCCACAGAATGTGAAAGTAAACTGATTCATATAATCAAGAAATACAAGTGTATTTAAGAGAGAGGGAAGAGTTCTTCCTGTGACTTTCATTATGATTTTCACAGAGCTGTTCCAGAGGAAAAAAATGGCAGGGAAAGGTTGTTTGTCTTTTACAGAGACATGGGAATGGAGCTGGTGTATTCTCGGACGCAATGCCCAGAGGTTAGAGGAAACAGGCCAACAAATACAACACACTATGATAAAACCAGGACCAGCTTTTTAGCACAGCACACTTGCTGGTTTTGTGTGCAAATGCAATGTGTACTTTAGCTCGTCACGTGCATATTCAACTTCATACAATATATAGCGAAGTGAACTTTCTCACACAAGCTGTTCATAGGGGTCACAAAGGTTTTTGACCTTAGATACTTCACAGTCAAGCCACTGATTAAGCTACACATTTACTGCTGTGTCCTCACTTGAAAACAACTAGTTAAAAGGCTTACCTTGTATGCAGTTTTCTAAGAGTTTTGGGCTTGGTTGCTTTCCTTGCTGAGCAAGCGCGATCAACGCCAGTGCTTTATATAGGGACAACTTGCTTAAGAATCCATCAGTGTAGTCAACATGCTCAGCAATCTGAAAAAGACAAGGACATTACAGGACTCTCTTAACAGGTCATTGCTCAATCCAAGGTCTAAATTCAGCAGTGGTTGACAAGAAAATGCAGAAAACACTTTAGCAATGATATAAAACAGTAAGAAACATCAAACTGAACCGTGAGGTCTCAGCTGAAATACATCTATGAAGCGTTTCCATGGATAATGTGTAACACGTTGTATTTTTCATGTCCCATGTGCTCTTGAATAACACAACTTTTAAATGCCATCCCCTCAAATACCATCACCTTTCAGTAAGCTTTACTGAAGCAAATACCACTAATTAAATGGCAGCAAGGAGATACTTAGCAGAAACCTCCCTTTCTAATAACTGGTGTTGGAACTAGTATTGTAATTACCCCCTTAGTACTTAGTGGTAAAACAAATATAGGCTTGAGAGGGTCTTTGAATACAGTTGAATAGTTTGTATCATAGAGCGCTAGATGTTTTTCAAGTCTTTTCTGTTAAAGTGTCTACTTCCTATTCTGCAGAATTTCTTGTTCACTTTTCTTGGAGTTCCAAGAAGGGAAGAGGATAGAAAAGCCATAGGTCTAATACATAACAAACCAGTCTGTGCTTCTGTTTCATAACAACAAAAACTTGAGCCTAAAAAAAAACCCCACAAACAGCCAGAACTTCCTTTCCACATTTGGCGGGCATTCTAGATCATAGATGTGACAACAAGTAAAGAAAAAGTTGTGTTCACCTGGCCCTGCACAGCACTGGGAAGATCTGTTCTGCTGAGCAACCTCTGGAAAACCTCCACCTGCACTCGTTCATCTATCTTACTCCGGATGGCCTCATACACCTCCCTGTAGTATGGAGGCACTGATCCTGAGAGAGGAGGTGCACAAACCATTAGGCAGGGATTTATGTGGATGAAGACATTTCTATTAAATTGCATGATTTGTGGTTAAACATCATGGCAAAATCTTTTTCCACTTAACCTGAACAAATCAAATGTATTGGTCGAGTACACATATTTTGCAAATGTTATCGCAGGTTTCTAGCTCCAACAGTGCAGTAATACCTAACAATACAGAAACACACAAACTCCAAAAGAAATAACAGAATGAGCAATGTCAGAGTCCGGATACATATAGATATTTTACACAGTGTACAAAACATTAAGAACACCTGCTCTATCCATGACAGACTGACCAGGTGAATCCATGTGAATGCTATAATCCCTTATTGATGTCACTTGTTAAATCCACTTAAAATCAGTGTAGATGAAGGGGAGGAGACAAGTTAAAGAAGGATTTCTAAGCCTTGAGACATGGATTGTGTATGTGTGCCATTCAGAGGGTGAATGGGCAAGACAAAATAATTGAGTGCCTTTGAACAGGGTATGGTAGTAGGTGTCAGGCACACCGGTTTGTGTCAAGAACTGCAACGCTGCTGTGTTTTTCACGCTCAATCGTTTCCGTGTGTATCAAGAATGGTCCACCACCCAAAGGACATCCAGCCAACTTGACACAACTGTGTGAAGCATTGGAGTCAAGATGGGCCAGCATCCCTTGACACCTTATAGCGTCCATTCCCCGACAAATTGAGGCTGTTCTGAGGGCAAAATTGGAGGGGGGGGTTCAACTCAATATTAGGAAGGTGTTCCTAATGTTTGGTATACTCAGTGTATATGCATATAATGGTTGTGAAAATATGGACAGTATATGAATAAAAAAGGTGTGTACAGCAGTAGTTATATAGAATGAGCCTTGACTAGAATATCGTATATGAAGTGGGTAAAACAGTATGTAAATATAATTAAAGTGGCCAGTGTGCAATGACTATGTACACAGGGGAGCAGTCTCTAATGTACAGGTAGGGCTGAATTCAGGGCTTGTAAAATTATACCTAGGCTAAAAAAATAAGCCTTCAGCATAAGAGCCACTAATAATATAATTATTTTATCAAAATAGATTAACCTGCATTTTTGCAAAAATCACTGACCTGGCTTTCAAATCAGTCTACGAAAATGGCCTTTTTGTTGTAATATAATATTTTACCAGAAGCATGCACATCCACTAATAATGACCAACTTCTGGTAACAGGCATTATAGAAAATTAAAAGGTGTAAATTGTAATGTTTTGGGCGACCCAGCATATTCACATAGAAATGTGTGTTATAAATCTGTCATTCTCATTGAAAGCAAGTCTAAGAAGTGGTAGGTCTGTTTGATATGTGCTATTTCTATGCTTCCTGTACTTAAGTTTCGTTTTTGCGTTTTTTTACTTTCGGTTTTGTATATCAGCTTCAAACAGCTGAAAATACAATATTTTTCTTATGGAAAATATATTTCACAGTGGTTTAGGTGGTACAATGATGCTCTACACTATATTTGCTTGTTTTGTCACAAACTGAAATTAGGAAAACTATTCACATTTTAGTAACCAGGAAATGGTTGAGCGATTTCTGCATAGTGCATCTTTAACACAGATCTCATAAACAATCTCAAGCACAAGCCCACCTGCTAGTGAGTAGCCAGCTAATCTTTATATTTAAAGTCTAGCCAACTTGGATCTACAGTGCATTTTGATGTTACAGCCTTAATTTAACATGTATTAAATTGAGATTGTGTCACTTGTCCACACACACACACACACACACACACACACACACACACACACACACACACACACACACACACACGTCAAATTGGAATTATGTTTTTAGAAATGTTTACTAATTAAAAATGAAAAGCTGAAATGTCTTGAGTGAATAAGTATTCAACCCCTGTTATTGCAAGCCTAAATAGGTTCAGTAGTAAAGATTTGCGTAACAAGTCACATAATAAGTTGCATGGACTCACTCTGTGTGCAATAATAGTGTTTAACATGAGTTTTGAATGACTACCTCATCTCTGTACCCCACACACTCTGTAAGGTCCCTCAGTCGAGCACTTAATTTCAAACTCAGATTCCACCACAAAGACCAGGGAGGTTTTCCAATGTTTCTCAAAGAAGGGCACCTATTGGTAGATGGGTAAAAAAAAAGCAGAAATTGAATATCCCTTTGAGCATGGTGAAGTTATGAATTACACTTTGGATGGTGTGTCAATACACCCAGTCACTACAAAGATACAGGCATCCTTCCTAACTCAGTTGCCAGGGGGGAAGGAAACAGCTCAGGGATTTCACCATGAGGCCAATTGTGATTTTTAAACAGTTAAAGAGTTTAATGGCTGTGATAGGACAAAACTGAGGATGGATCAACAACAATGTTGTTACTCCACAATACTAACCTAAATGAGAGTTAAAAGAAAGAAAAACATGGATCCTGTTTGCAATAAGGCACTAAAGTAGAACTGCAAAAAATGTGTCAAAGAAACAAACTTTTTGTCCTGAATACAAAACAATGTTTGGGACAAATCCAACACAACAGATCACTGAGTACAACTCTTCATATCATCAAGCATGATGGTGGCTGCATCATGTTATGGGTATGCTTGTCATCAGCAAGGACTAGGGAGTTTCTTAGGATAATAGGAAACACAATATAGCTACAGTAAGCATAGGCAAAATCCTAGAGGAAAACCTGGTTCAGTCTGCTTTCCAACAGACATATGGAGACAAATTCACCTTTCAGCAGGACAATAACCTAAAACACAAGGCCAAATATACACTGGAGTTGCTTACCAAGAAGACAGTAGGCCAGTTTCCATTGACCCAGGTTTATTCGACAAAAGCAATGTTGCAACAAAAAGAATCCTTGCGACAAGTGTCATGGAAACGGCAGATATGAGAAACTTTCTCAAGATCGCCCCCCAAAAAATTGTTCGACAGGGGTGGATTTTTATTTTGTCTAACTTTCTTTATTTTGACAAATGATGATTGAAACTGTGTTTTTAGAATAAATGATGATTTCCTAATCATTTTGAAGGTGTGATGTCACTGCGTAATTACAAATCTCCACTCCAGGTTTAATTCTAACTGCCTATTGCTTGCAAAATACATTTTTCCACAAAAAAAAATATTATGTTTCTTTGCAGAACAAGGATTGTCCTGACTTTCAAGAATGCATGAATTGTCTCGCCTTGCTTTTCTGGTTGGCTGGCAAGTTTCACAATCCAATTCTTTCAGATCTACAGGTGTGCAAGTTTTACCATGGCACGGACTGCAGAGAGACTTATTAGATTATGGCAAATATGAGTAAATTATTGCATTCTATACATGTTGGCTTTTGTGGGCTACCTGAGACATGCAACAGATAGGTGGAAGGGCATTCAGGGTGCCGCCAATTTATTAAATGCAAAATTTGCCTAAATCGGTAATGGAAACAGTTCATCCACTACATTTTTATTCGACACTGTCGTTTTTTGTGTGATGTCATTACGTCCAGGTGTTTTTATTGAAACGAGATAGTTCAATGGAAATGCACTCTAAATGTCGACCAAAAAAATTAATCACTGGACAAGTTAATGGAAACATAGCTGGTGAATGTTTCGGAGTGGCTTAGTTACAGTTTTGGCTTGAAAGCCTATGCCAAGAAAACAGCTGTCTAAGCAATGATCAACAACCAACTTTACAGAGCTTGAAGAGTTTTTTCAAGAATAATGTGAAAATATTGTACAATCCAGGTGTGCAAAGCTCTTAGAGACTTACCCAGAAAGACTCACAGCTGTAATCGCTGCCAAAAGTTATTCTAACATGTATTGGATTGTCAGGGGGTTGAATACTTGTAATCAAGATACATTACTGTTTTATTTTTTTATAAATGCTTTACCAAATGTTAGAATTTTTCTTCCACTTTGACAGACTATTTTGTGTAGATCGTTGACAAAAAAAAAGACAATTAAATGCATTTTAATCCCACCTTGTAACACAACAAATTGTGGAAAAAGTCAAAGGGTGTGAACACTTTCCGAAGGCACTGTACATACAGCTAACTTACAAAATAAAGGAAATGCCAACATAAAGTGTCTTAATAGGGTGCTGGGGCACCACGATCCAGAGCAGCTTTACTGCACCTTGGCTTAGATTCTACAAGCGTTTGGAACTCTATTGGAGGGATGCAACACCATTCGTTTGCAAGAAATTCCATTTGATATTTTGTTGATGGTGGTGGAAAACACTGTCTCAGGCACCACTCCAGAATCTCCCATAAGTGTTAAACTGTTCAACCAAGGCATATGGTTTACATCGTTTTCATGCTCATCAAACCATTCAGTGGCCACTCGTGCCCTGTGGGATGGGGGCATTGTACTCCATAGCATAGCCACGGCAGAAAAAATAATGGCCTGCCCAGCATTTTCATACATTACCCTAAGCATGATAGGATGTTAATTGTCTAATTAACTCAGGAACCACCTGCTTTCAATATACTTTGTATCTCTCATTTCCATTATCCTGGCAGTTACATGTATGGGCGAAACGGTGCATAAAATAATGTATCTTTGTATTGGCAAACATGTTTACAAAGTAAACTTAATCATAAGTCATTTTCATAATGAAAGAAAATAAAAAATAAACTAGCGACAATTTTCCTATGGTAGTCTGGGTACCAACTAACTTTCTACTCCTGTCATTTGCCAAGAGGCTGGTAAAAAAAGAAATGCAATACATCAGAATACCCAATGTTTGAATGTTTGTAATGAAATTTATGAATTAAATTCATGTTTTTCTATCAGTCTAATTTGCATAAATATTGTGATTGGATGATAGCTGTGAGGGTTATCGAATCAGGATCAAATCTTAACGATAGAATGTTCATATGAAGAGTGCCTAAAGTCTCTTAGGCAAATGACAGGAGGCAAGTAGTGGAATATAATAGCTAAACAGAAGACAACGAGGATAGTCATATGCTATGGAACGTTGAATACGTGATTTGGACAGGTCATAGAAATATAATCTAGATTATAATTCTATGGGACAGGTAACATCCATAACAGGTGAGAACATGACAATGAGCAGACCAATGCAACAGTACAGCAGCCTACCCTACCGTATAAAAAAAACTACAGTTATTTGTCAAATCACCCTTAATTACACCTATTTTATGTTCTTGTCTACATTTACATTTGTCATTTAGCAGACGCACTTATCCAGAGCGATTTACAGTAGTGAATGCATACATTTTTTTCTCCGTACTGGTCCCCCGTGGGAAACGAACCCACAACCCTGGCGTTGCAAACACCATGTTCTACCAACTGAGCCACACGGGATCTATTACTATTACTGTTCTGTATTTTTATGTATTTGCAAGTTTTATGTGAACCCCAGGAAGAGTAGCTGCTGCATGTGCAGTAGCTAATAGGGATCCTAATAAACTAAACACCCGTGCTAAACGTGTAATCTAATGCTCAGATGAGTAGCCTGTATTTTACAATTCGCAGTAAACCTACTATATTACTGTTTATCTTAAAGTTGACAGGTTTTGTAGTTACATCACGAATCGTAGGCGACACTATTAGGCTCTGACACTTCACACCGCGTTCTCTGAATTCAATCACAAACATAACCCCCCAAAAAACATTATTTCGCCTGTCGCCACGTAGAACGTTTACAAAAAGTCGAAAACACATTCTGAAATCCAACATAAAGATGTGGAACATAACATGTATTTAGCAAATTACCTTCATTGAGCTCGCCTGCCATAGTTCAGATTGTCATGTGAGCACGACAGCACCTCCATGTGATTTCCTGAAGAAAAAACCCCGAAGAATTAACTATTTCTTAAAGTTGTAGTGAACTTTGGATTTTTGCCAGATTTCAGACCTTATGCAGCAGTACTGTATATGTCCAAACATTATTGTAGGCACTAGACAAGACCTGCATTTCTGCAAACTGGATATTGGGAATCCAGAACATAGGAGCATAGGTGAACAAGTGGATCCTCCCCCACAAAGGCTTGAAAAATCTCAAATATGCCTCTGTCCTCGAATATAATTACTTTCCCACTGGCTGTCTAAAAAAAGTAATAAAAAAGGAAATTATGTCATCTGGTTTGCTAAATATAAGGAATTTGATCTATAGCATTTACTTTTACTTTGTACTTTTACTCAAGTAGTATTTTACTGGGTTACTTTCACTTTTACTTGAGTAATTTTATATTAAGGTAGCTTTACTTTTACCCAAGTATGACAATCGAGTACTTTTCCACCTCTGCCTAACCATAACTTGATTTGAAAAAAACTCTAGCCAAATAAATCAAAGAACATCTCTTTGAGGACCAGTGCACCAAATCTATTTATTGGATATTGATATACAAATGTGTATATGATTACATTGTAAGCAATTTTTACTTGTTGGTCGTTGGGTTCAGGCGGTCTAAAAGTTTGAAGGGTGATTTGTGGATTTCTCTCCTCCAATAGATCCCGAAAGAGAGAAAAAAAACAGTCAAGTAACTAGCAGGACTCTAAATTGATCATTTCAAAAATATTGTTATTGGACAGTGTGTGTGTGTCATAATGATTTCCTGGATAGAGCCCAATAGTTTGTTCATTTATCCCTTTACTCAGCAGGTCGACTGGACAACTCGCTCTTACTGAAAATATGCCTGGGTGTGTGCAGCTCCACCATCTCGCCACCAGAGGCCACTACACACAAATCATTTACAGGAGACAGCGGCGCTGCGTGAGGAGTGGGGTTGTTGTGGGTGCGAGCGGGACTGCAATCTGCCTCGGATGGTGTGGAGGTTGCAGCGTCGTAGTCCCCTGAACAGTTTACCGGATTGTTGTTCATCTTTAGTGATTGAACAGGAATAGTTGACTTTAAACAACTTAGTAAAACAGTTAAAGACTTGGTAGTCATCAAAGCATTAAGGAAAATTGAAGAAAAGACAAAGGGCGCAAATGGAACTGGAGCAACCACGGACGGAGCACGGATATATCCGCTAAGCTAGTTAGCAAGCTGCTAACTTGATAAATTGGAACACAAGTAACAATCAACTGGCTATGGCTGATAACGAGGAAAGGACAGTCAAATTATAATCCAGAAGGAATTATTGAGAATCAATCAAATGTTTTAGCTACGCATTTTTTCTTGCAAAAGTATTTTCATGGAATGGATGCGTTCTGTAGAAATGCTCAACAACAATAGTTAGCCGGTTAGCTAGCTGAGGTTACTTGCATGTCGAGTTGGGAAGCTATCCAGTTAGCCAAATAACGTTACGTCATCTGTACAGTAGTTAACCAGACAGACAGGCAACTACAACAAGGTGGATGGACTGTCATCTGCGTGGGGTTGTTCGTGCAGTTAACGTTAGTTGACTGGGTAGCCCATTAGTCCTCCTTCAGCTTCTTTCGACACAGTTTAGTATTACACATGACAGAAGTGAACATGGGAGTGTTATAGGACAGTGGATATAGTTAGCTGCTCGTTTGTTAGTACCGTAGGACAGAAGTGACAACCGATATCTCAGGTACAGTTTAACGTTGGACTACAGTGCATTAGGTCTGACGTGCTGCATCCGGACACAGGGATCTCTCTGGTTTCGCTGGACCGCTTGCTAACAAGAACTTTATGACGCGGGCTCAGGCCATTATTTCATTTTTGACTGACCACACAGGTCACCGTTTCCCTAAAGCGTCCACAGCCCTCATACCATGGCAGCGGTTGTCAACTACTCACCGCCGTGGTGGGTCAACCTGCTACACCGACTCCCTCATTTCAACCTTCAGTTAGAACAGACAAGCAGCGATTTTCGCCCGGAGGACTCGTCATATCAACAGGTAACTTTATGACACACGCTTACTTGAACTGTGCCTTGTGAATCAGAAACAATAAATGTCTGTCAAACATTATACGTTTGTAAACAAAGGAGTTGCCAGTGGGTTGCTGTTTGATGTATGATAATATGCTGGGATGATGGGGCAGGCATCAGCACAGACCAAGGCAATGTTATACCCCTGTGTACTGACAATGCCTATTCAACTGGTTTGGCGAAGAGCCTTTGCAAGAGTACTCAAGACTCCTTATTAACCGTGGTTCCCTAGGTGTGGTACAGTATATAGGCCTAGACTTAGTCCCTACTGAGACTGGGGGGTGACTGATAACTACTCTTGCAGGCTATATTTCTCAAACTGTTGTCATGTTGAGTTCCCATTGCAGAAACAGCCACTGTTACCTTCTGACAAGACATGACATGTATGGATTCCAGGGATGGGTGGAGATGGATTAAAGACAGTGGTCTTTAAATCGAGTCATAACAGGGATTCCATATGTCATAAATTGCAGCATAATCATAGCTATTCATCTAGGACTGTTTTCCGGTTCTCCTAATTAAGTGTGTGTGAGGGGGAGCATAATGCCCGTTTACTGTGTGGCCGTTATGGCTTTGGCCTGTGCAAGAGCAAACAAACTATGGACATTTTAAGTTAGCTAATCACAGGAGATGGGGATTTCCAAAATGAGCTTGTCTGCTTCCAAAGTGTATGGAGGAGGAAGAGATTAACAGATGGCTTCCCCTTCCCTGTCAGCTGCTGTGGGTATCACGACGACAGTTGTCTCAACAGACTCTAAAAAGAGGGCTGTATTTTGTGGCACTGAGTGTGACTGTCAGTTGAGTGCTCAGGGAGAAGGGAAAGGGAGATTGCCAGAGCTGCTCATTCACAGCTTCTAGGACCAAGATAACCTGTCAGTCATCAGACGTAATACTGGGCCGTGGGCCTGCTGACCAAACACTTCATCCAGCCTACACATCTCAAGATAACCCCAGATGAAGTCATGCTGAAGGAATTTAATGTACTATCCCCGACCTACAAAGTTATTTCTCAAATTTCTTGCAGTAACTCTGTCCTAACCAAAGCAAGCTGTGGGCCAAGTCAGTGTGAATGAGACTCAGTTATGTCTGTAATGTGCCATGTGTTAGCTGATGATTAGTCTGTTAGGCATTATTTGCATTATTTTCTGCATTCTTTTCATACTGTAACTCTGTTCCTCTGGAGACAGAGCCCGGCACCAATGGGTCATTAAGACCTTGATGTATGACCTTTGACCTGAGGTTGTCAAAGGTCATACATACCCCAAGGTCGTCTGGCTGCCCGATTTTACGTTTCAGTCACTTAGCAGACACTCTTATCCAGAGTGACTTAAAGTTAGTGCATTCATCTTAAAGGGGAATTTCACTATTTAGGACCCTCATCTGTATTTTTAGGTTCCAGACAGTTTTATTTGCAATTTCACTTGATTTTGAGAAACTTATCCCACCACCAATTGACTTCCTGAGCCTTATTCTGGAGTTACAAGGCATCCAGAAAACATGAACTGATGCTCCAAATATGTCCTTTTACAAATGGCAAAGCTCTCAGTATCCTGATGCAAGTCTTTAGATGTTGTACACATGACATTTTGTCATACCGAACTTTATCCACAAGTTTATTATATATTTTTTTACGATAATTATTAGCAATAATTTCTAGTGTGCATGCGTTTACTTCCTTGTTCCTCTCGCTTCTGCCTATACCTCAGTGACTACTACGCTCGTATAAGTTGGTGGGGGGGGCGTGTTTCATAAACACACTAGCCAGTCCACAACAACGTGTCCACTGTAAACGCAGAGCTGCTAGCTAGCTGCCGGTCGCTAATCTACCAAGCAAGCTAATTATTTGTTGTTTTTTACTATGCAACCAACATGTCTGACTAGAAAATACGAGGAGGAAATGTTAGAATTTGCAGGCGAGCGTTATTTATTTGAACCGGCATACACAGACGATCTTCAACAGATGGAGGATGACAGAGAAAGGAGAGGGCGAGACGGAGCAGGCAGGGGCTCAGGCAGATATTCAACAAGCAGCTGAGATGCGACTCAGGACCTCTGGAAACTGGTGGTATACCCGTGGGCAATGCCAAGCGATGCCCACCGAAGACAAGTGTCTTTGCTGCGTGGAGTTGGACTTGCTTATACCAGCTTTGGAAAATCTATACTGAACAACAATATAAACGCAACAATTTCAATTTTTTTAGTGAGTTACAGTTCATATAAGGGTTGTCTGATTGTCAATCGAAATAAGTTAATTAGGCCCTAATCTATGGATTTCACATGACTGGGCAGCGGCACAGCCATGTGTGGGCCTGGAAGGGCATATGCCCACCCACTAGGGTGCCAGGCCCAGCCAATCAGAATGAGTTTTTCCCCACAAAGGGACTTTATTAAAGACATACACTCATCAGTTTCATCAGCTGTCTGGGTGGCTGGTCTCAGATGATCCCGCAGGTGAAGAAGCTGGATGTGGAGGTCCTGGGCTGGCGTGGTTACACGTGGTCTGCGGTTGTGAGGCCAGTTGGACGTGCGGTCAAATTCTCTAAAACGATGTTGAAGGTAGCTTATGGTAGAGAAATAAACATTCAATTCTATGTCAACAGCTCTGGTGGACATTACTGCAGTCAGCCTGCCAATTGCATCCTCCCTCAATGCTTGACACGTGTGGCATTGTGTTGTGTGACAAAACTGCACATTTTAGAGTGGCCTTTTATTTTCCCCAGCACAAGGGGCACCTGTTACATTTTTCATATGCACAAAAAGCTTATTTCTCTCAAATTCTGCCCACAAATTTGTTTACATCCCTGTTAGTGAGCATTTCGACTTTGCCAAGATCATCCATCTACCTGACAGGTGTGGCATATCAAGAAGCTGATTAAACAGCATGATCATTACACAGGTGCACCTTGACGGGATCCTGAGGCCCATTGTCGTGCCATTTATCTTCCCGCCATCACCTCATGTTTCAGCATGATAATGCACGGCCCCATGTCGAAAGGATTTGTACACAATTCCTGAAAGCTAAAAATGTCCCCAGTTCTTCTATGGCCTGCATACTCACCAGACATGTCACCCATTGCAATGCTCTGGATCGACGTGTACGACATCGTGTTCCAGTTCCCGCCAATATCCAGAAACTTCAATGGAGGAGTGGGACAGCGTTCTACAGGCCACAATCAACAGCCTGATCAACTCTATGCGAAAGGAGATGTGTCGTGCTGCATGAGGCAAATGGTGGTCACACCAGATACTGAACGGTTTTCTGATCCACGCCCCTACCTTTTTTTAAGGTGTCTGTGACCAACAG
The DNA here is from genome assembly GCF_965601325.2 of Salmo salar. Taxonomy (NCBI): domain Eukaryota; kingdom Metazoa; phylum Chordata; class Actinopteri; order Salmoniformes; family Salmonidae; genus Salmo; species Salmo salar. Next base: position 42,873,456 of record NC_138296.1, read on the forward strand.
AGCTCTGTATTCCCAGTCATGTGAAATCCATAGATTAGTGCCTAATTCATTTATTTCAATTGACTGATTTTCTTTATATGTACTGTAATTCAGTAAAATCTTAGAAGTTGTTGCATTTATGTTTGTGTTCAGTATACATCTCTGTCAAAATGTCCTTATGTGCTGGAGCAGCTAATTGCTAGAGGTGCGGGAGTGTAGAGCGCTGTAGGCTATGGCATTAGTAAAAAAATCATGTTTGATGTGTGGACTTTCTTTTATACAATTCATGTTTTCATTGCTTGCTAGTAATTTATATAAATCAATCTTTAAAAAAACGGTGTCTGACTCATTCATTATTTGACAGCAGTCAACAAGGTTGTTCTGGCTCTGAGGCCAGGTGTTGTGACGAAGCTGACGTAGTAGCTCTCGTCACGAACGAGCATTTATTTCCCCTTATAAATTGTTTAGGGCGTTCATGTTTCCACGTATATCTAGTAATTCATTTCTTCTAAATGTATATACTGTTGCTTCCGCTTTTGCCAATGTCATGCTATTTACCGTGCGCAAGGCTAATTATGTGTCGAGGAAATGTTTGGTCAAGTTGCATCGTGACTCGTTTCAGTTTCATATTTAAATGCCGTAATTAACCATTTTGCAATCCTCCCAGTGGATGCGACGTTCAGGTGCCCATGAACACTTGCTACACTGGCGAGAAAGAAGTTTGTTTATTTCCATATTGTAATGTGTCCCGTGTTTTGAAGTTATGCTTGTCTCGGAACTCCATGTCTTGTCGGTTTTCTCTGCATAATGGAAGCGCAGCTCCATAAGTAATGTTTTGCCTCCTGTTGACCTGCAGAACTATTGTTATGAATTGTCTATTCATTAATGGAAAGTATTCTCGCATATTATTTAGACAGAATATGTTGATGTAGGTATAATGAAGATGTCTGTTACCATTTAACCCAAATATGGCATATTAAATAATGTAAGGTTCATAGTATAAAGGTACCTATTTCATCTGTGAGCTTCAGTTATGTTGTAGCTCTGCTATGTGAGCTGTGTGGGGAGGCTGTCCATAGTCTGGTATACCCCAACCTGCTATAGTTGGTTTGGCAGGGTAGGCCTGATTTTGAGGCTTAGGTTTTTGAATCATATTCAAAACTGTATTTTGAGTCTGTTCATTTTGTAAATATCTTTTTGTAGGTTATGTACATTTTCATTGCGTTTCGTCATTCACCGGGAATTACCTTTCACTGTTACAAAACTGGACACTATTTTGCACTTGATCCTGCTACTGACTGCCCTCAAGGCTGCTCCAACATCTGGTCCCTACAACATGTGCCTAATGTTGTGTCAAATGGACAAAGAATGCATTAATCCTCCAACTTGGCATGGTATAGTTTGATGCGGGATATTTTCTTTAATTTATAGACTAATCAACGGTGGTCAGGCCTGGTCCTGGCTGCCCTAGTCTGAACGACAACAAAAAATGCCACCCTCCTATCCCCACAAGGTAGCCTAGGCTATACGGTGTCGGCCTGCAATTCACTTTTATGAATGTCCGTGTAGCCTACCGTTTGTAAAACAGGCAATTTACCATTCATTTATGTTAATGCATGGATTCATTAATTTTGTTTGCAGAGTTCAAAACCTCCTACACTTGTGAGAAACAACTTTTGGTTTATTTCATAACATAATTGACAAGCTCCATATGAGCAATGAGCATGTCTGGTTTCTCTGTCCTGATAATGTTGACGGAGCACGCGAAGAAGTACTTGGCTTGCTTCTCGCAAATAATGTAGGAAAGTGCCCAGCTGGGCTTCGCAGTTTTTCTTAACCTCACACAGTAAGTCAACGAAGTCCTGCTTGTTTTATTTTTATTTTTTCATTTTTTTTTTTACATCCTTTCAAATTTATAGTAGTTCCTCACAGTATTTGAAACCAATTTCCAACACTCTCCCCCTCGAATCAGCATCGTTGATAAATAGGCTATGGACATGTTGCATGTATTTGTTTCTATTTTAATGATGGTCAATTTAACCCTCATACTATAGCATAGATGTCCCCGTTCATACGCTAATTGTCAATTCATTATCTTATAATCTACTTTCTGGAAAGCCTAAGGTAGGCCTAGGTTTTTTTAATACGTTTTAAGGAAAGGAGAAATATTTGCTCTTGTGTCTGACATACGCCAGTGGCTTTGATTGACGGGTGCTTTCATGGGGGTGTGCGTGCGTGAGTATGCTGATTCTCTCTATAGGCCATATGTCCATTCAGAAAGTTTCCTAATGTGGCTTGTCTGGACTCCATCTCTTTAATAAGAGTCAAACGCTCCTGTGTTGATTGAATCTTGTAAAAGGCCTCTTTTCAGAAGCTTAGGCTACATTATGTCTCTCATTACAGCGTCCTCTCGTTGAAGAACGTATACCACTGGCATCGAATGACAGCAGAAGCAGGGTTTGTGACGTTATGTAACTATTTCGGGAAAGGTGGGGGAAAAAACCATCGGACTTGGTTTGAATGGTTTTGTGCGTCTAAATAGGATCTGTATTAGAAAATGTTATATGCAGAAAAGCCAACAGACAAGGTAGGCATAGATCTTTATTTTGACTTGTTAATGTTGTGTCAATGCAAAAACTGGCATTTCTTAATTTGTTGATTTAATATTTATAAGTAATAGCCTGAATAATAATGAAATGACAATAACAAAGTTTCAAGATGCATATCAATGTCATCAAGTGTACAAACAATTGTTACCGCCCCTTTTTTGATTACAATTTGTGTGGTGGCTGAGTAGGCTCCAGAGTGGGAATGTTCATTTTGTCCTTTTGGAGCGACTGTGGTAAGGGGCAGGAGTCAGAATCAGTTACAGAATCAGTTACAATCTGGGCCTTGTCTGGTCTTGGAACACTAGCTATGTTCTTGGGTGGCTGTATTGGAAGTTGCACATTGGAGAGCGGGACCTTGTACACCACTGTCTTGTCCTCCCGTCTTTTCAGCACAGCTCTACCAGGTCCACCCGGAAGGTCTGTTTTGATGGCTCGTAAATGTTCTGAGCAACCCAGGGTTTGGTTTTTTTGGTGGGAGAACCATAATGTACCTGGGTGTGCCTGAGGAGAAATGAAACCCCAATTAGCAATTTTCTCACTTTCGCATAAGATTTACACACTAAGTCTGCCTGGTGTCTACCTTTCCTGAAAATAAGATTATAAAGTATGCACAATGACAGTAACAAGCATTACTGGAAAGAGTGACATTGTGTAACTTTCATCAAGTCTACAAAGACATGAAAACAATGACAATGTGATTAGCTTCTCCCTAAACCTAGACAATGTCTCCAGTGACCATGGCCCTGTATAGAATCCATGACCTCTCCGTTTATAGAATCCATGACCTGTCCATTGTAAAACCATCACATTTTACCTGCAGCAGTGGTTGCCTGTCATGTGTTTTTGTCCAGGGCTACAACAAAGATGTGTGATGTGGGGGTTACTCGTGAACCAGAGTTGGGGAAACACTGATGTAGGTGCAAATTCGAACACATGTTAAAATCCGAAAAGCTTGTGAGAGTACAATGTAATCCACTGACTTGTGGTGCAACTTAATGGGTTGGTTCTGGATGACATGGAGCAGTGGTCGATAAACTTGAGGTTTCCTGTGACATAACCCCCCCCCCCCATAGGCAACAAGACAACAATGCCAAATCAGTCTTTTATACATAACTCAGCAAAAAAAGAAACGTCCTCTCACTGTCAACTGCGTTTATTTTCAGCAAACTTAACATGTGTAAATATTTGTATGAACATAAGACTCAACAACTGAGATATAAACTGAACAAGTTCCACAGACATGTGACTAACAGAAATTGAATAATGTGTCCCTGAACAGAGGGAGAGGGGGGGGGGGGGGTCCAAATCAAAAGTAATAGTCAGTATCTGGTGTGGCCACCAGCTGCATTAAGTACTGCAGTGCATCGCCACCTCATGGACTGCACCAGATTTGCCAGTTCTTGTTGTGAGATGTTACCCTACTCTTCCACCAAGGCACCTGCAAGTTCCCGGACATTTCTGGTGGGTATAGCCCTAGCTCTCACCCTCTGATCCAACAGGTCCCAGACGTGCTCAATGGGATTGAGATCCGGGCTCTTCGCTGGCCATGGCAGAACACTGACATTCCTGTCTTGCAGGAAATCACGCACAGAACAAGCAGTATGGCTGGTGGCATTGTCATGCTGGAGGGTCATGTCAGGATGAGCCTGCAGGAAGGGTACCACATGAGGGAGGAGGATCTCTTCCCTGTAACGCACAGCGTTGAGATTGCCTGCAATGACAACAAGCTCAGTCCGATGATGCTGTGACACACTGCCCTAGACCATGACGGACCCTCCACCTCCAAATCGATCCCGCTCCAGAGTACAGGCCTCGATTTAATGCTCATTCCTTCGACGATAAACGCGAATCTGACCATCAGCCCTGGTGAGACAAAACCGCGACTCGTCAGTGAAGAGAAATTTTGGCAAGTCCTGTCTGGTCCAGCAATGGTGGGTTTGTGCCCATAGGTGGCGATGTTGCCGGTGATGTCTGGTGAGGACCTGCCTTACAACAGGCCTACAAACCCTCAGTCCAGCCTCTCTCAGCCTATTGCAGACAGTCTGAGCACTGATGGAGGGATTGTGCGTTCCTGGTGTAACTCGGGCAGTTGTTGTTGCCATCCTGTACCTGTCCCGCAGGTGTGATGTTCGGATGTACCGATCCTGTGCAGGTGTTACACGTGGTCTGCCACTGCGAGGACGATTAGCTGTCCATCCTGTCTCCCTGTAGCACTGTCTTCAGCGTCTCACAGTACGGACATTGCAATTTATTGCCCTGGCCACATCTGCAGTCCTCATGCCTCCTTGCAGCATGCCTAAGGCACGTTCACGCAGATGAGCAGGGACCCTGGGCATCTTTCTTTTGGTATTTTTCAGAGTCAGTTGAAAGGTCTCTTTTAGTGTCCTAAGTTTTTAGAACTGTGACCTTAATTGCCTACCGTCTGTAAGCTGTTATTGTCTTAACGACCGTTCCACAGGTGCATGTTCATTAATTGTTTATGGTTCATTGAACAAGCATAGGAAACAGTGTTAAAACCCTTTACAATGAAGATCTGTGGTTATTTGGATTTTTACGAATTATCTTTGAATGACAGGATCCTTAAAAAGGGACGTTTCTTTTTTTGCTGAGTTTATAAGCGAAAGCATTATTGGTAACTGTTTTGATAAGCAGTGATCTGATAGCTACATATACAGTATATTTTCTCATTGCGTTGTCGCATGTTATGATTGCATATCTGTGAACCATTTTCAACAATATTCAGCAAATAACCTAACAAAAACTACTTCAGTCCCCTTGTCGTCGCCTGGCTGATCTTGTGAGTGACTAACTGAAAACCTAGCTAGCTAGCTGCCTAGCACCTGTTCCGGTAGCACGCCCGCAATGGCGAGAGGAACAAGGAAGTACATGCATGCAAGCCAATATGCGAAATTTAGCGCTCGTGTAAAACAAAATGGATTATAACATTGTCTATAACGTTTGGCATGACAACTTTATGTTCAACATCTAAAGACCTGCATCATGATACTGGGAGCTTTGCTGTTTATAAAAGGGTGTTTTTGGAGCCTCTGTTCATTTTTCTAGACACATTGAAACTCCAGAATGAAGCTCAGAAACTACATTTCTGGTGGGGTAGCTTGTACTGGGCTGAGCGTGAGCTTCCTCCCGGTAAGGGTGGGAGGGCCACGGGACCGGAGGTGGCAGGACGGAGTGCTCGGGTTGGGGTGTAAGGGTTTGAGCATAGCCTGAGGGAAGGTAGGGGCAGTTCCCCTTGCTGCTCCCTAAGCAAGTATCATGGTCTTGTAGTGGATGCGATCTTTGACTAGAAGCCAGTGGAGTGTGCAGAGGAGCGGGGTGACATGGGAGAACTTGGCAAGGTTGACCACCAGGCGGGCTGCAGCGTTCTGTATAAGATGAGGTCGTACTCTATGGGTGCTGTAGAGCATGCAGGAGCAAGTCACTGGTTTGATGTTTGCAGAGAACAACAGGGTGTTGTCCAGGGTCACACCAAGGTTATTTGCGCTCCGGGAGGGGGACACTGTGGAGTTGTCAACAGTAATGGAGAGGTCTTGAAGCAGGCAGGCCTTCCCCGGGAGGAACAGCAGCTCCGTCTTGTCAAGGTTGAGCTTGAGGTGGTGAGCGGACATCCAAGTTGAGATATCTGTCAAGCATGAAGAGACACGTGTTGCCACCTGGGTGTCAGAATGGGGTAAGGAAAAAGTAGTAGTGTCATCCGCACAAGGTGCACCTGTGTAATGATCATGCTGTTAAATCAGCTTCTTGTTATGCCACACCTGTCAAGTGGATGGATAATTTTGGCAAAGGAGAAATGCTCGCTAACAGGGATGTGCACAACATTTTTGCAAAATTAGCCTTACATGTTGCGTTTACATTTTTGTTCACTGTTGTAAAGTACAGATATCCCCAAAAACGACTCAAGTAGTGCTTTAAAGTATTTTTACTTATGTGCTTTACACCACTGGATGTTAGACAGTGTTAGCAGGGCAGGCTTTATGCTGTCCAGCACACTCTTCACTAGGCTATAATGTGCTTTCAGTCTTCAAAGGTCTTTTCAGGGTTATGGGACAGCTTTTGTCTTGGGCCAAGTATGTCAGGGAATAATTAGACAGTCGGACAGATTATTGATACTGACATTCTTGCCGTCCCTGGTGACTAAGGGCTTAACCCCTCCAGCATCCCTCTCTCCAGTCTTTCTTGATGCCACCTAAAAATATTCTACCCATCTTCTACTCTCCAACCCAACTCTTATCTATACCTACATATGCCATTCCTGACTACTGTAAACACGATTTAAACATACACTATATGACCATCAGTATCCTACCTAATTTCTGCAGCCGCAGAGCTCTGTCTGGTTCAAGCAGCAAGTTAATGGCAACGAGGCATACTACTGTAACGGGTAAATCCATTTGAATTCAATCACTTTTTGACAGCGCCCCTTCTTGATTTGATCGCAACCTTCCATACATATTTGCCCGTTGTAGAAGTGCTCAGAAAGTGACGTTTTGGACCTGAATGCCAAAGTTGACTTATTTTGCATATCCCACCATACCATGAGACATGTCTTCATCACTGGAAAAGATCAACGGTTGAGATATAATTTATACGTTTTACAGTGCTGTTAAACTGTATTTTTCATCCTTTTTTTCTTCTTTTTTGTACAATTATGTCAATTATCTACAATATCTCAGATTTTTGTTGAATACAGGGTGGGTGTGATGTTTTAGTTGTAAATTATATTCCTATTAGTACATTTATCATTTTCGACTTTCAAATGTTACCACATAGCTTATTGGAGGTCCACACATCAGAGAATGTTTACTTGAATGGATATATATATATATATCTCCTCCATAGGAAATCATAGAGAAATAGATACTACAATAGGCATGATCATTTTAGTTGACATGGCACAGTGGGTGGACCGATGGCCATCTTTGTGGCACTAATTAAAGTTAAAATTACAATTCACTTAAAATGTCAAAGGTGTTGTAGGGGTCTGAAGGGATAGGTCCATTCTATGAATTCTATTTCTACGATTGAAATGACACCCACCCTGTATTCAACAGCATGTTGTGTCTCTACCGATGGCCGGCTCAACACTAAAACCTCAGAGAATCTAAAGTAGGGTCCAAGCTAAAACGTATACGAATATTTGAAAAATCTGAGTTTACCCACTTTTAGTTACATTTTTAAATTACATTAAAAGGTTAATACGTTTTATTCAATAACAAATCTAGAATTTATAAAAGTTTGACAAACCTGTTTTGTAAGCTTTTAAACAATATCAAACTCAAGTATTTATATTCCAGTGATAAAGACATGGATCTCATGATATGGTGGGCTATGCAGAACTTTGAGTACCTCGATCTCCTGGATGTGTTGGCCTTCAGGTCCAAAAAGTCACTTTCTGACCACTTTTTCCATGGGCAATCACATATGGAAAGTTTTGTTTTGAATCAAAAGTGATATTGTAAATCCATTTAAATTCAAAGGTCATTTGCTGGAACAAACTGCCCTGGCTATTGCCCATCACCAAGTTCCACTACCATAGATTTAGAGGTTAAGCCAGTGTGTCGTAGAAGATGAGTGAGTGCAGCAGCCCAGTGCAAGTAAGCTGCACAGCTGAAGATTGGGGAGCGGAGAACCCCTCCTGCACTCTGCAGCATGGCACTTGTTCAGAGTCAGAATTAATGGATTCTCAGCTCATTTAGTTGAGTTTCACTCAACCCTCCCTGAAGTAAAATCCACGGTGTCCTTGATGCGCTGATCAGTGAACTTTTTCCCGTTTTCTCTTTTTAATAACGGCAAGTGCTAAGAATTTAGTGTTGAAGTGGATTTCAAAATGAGAGATAATTGCCAGTTTGTCGACAGGATACGACAAAAGCCAGGATTTGTTTTACCCCCGCTTCAAGTGTCCACAAATTTCGTGTAGGCCTATGTTGCCAAGTACGCCAGTTCTCCCCTTTAACCTCTGATTTGGCCCACAAAGGAGATGCAACATTTGTCCTGAGGCATACATACAGTAATCACACCTTTCATTCTGATATCCAATGATGTCTTAATGATGACAGACAGTCATCCACTTTCTTCATTGGTGTTTTATAAAGGAGTTAGAAACATTTTGGCAATAGTGAGAAACGAGTGAAGTTGGCTGTCTGACAAATTCCTTCTCGTCAGAAGGCCAGCATGGAGGGGGGTTGTCAAGAGGCAGCTTTTGCAAGTTGTGGACCAGAGCCAAGGTTTGCGAGGTGGAAGAAGAGAGGCAGTCTATTGCCATCGTGATGGATGGGAGTGGGACTGGAGCTGGGTTTGTTTGGGTGTGGGCAGACTGGGGTGAGGAGAGTAGACAGGGCCAGCATGGTTTTAGCCTCCTACCTGGGTCAGAGAACCAGGAGAGAGCCCAGGCTAGCCTGAGGAGTAGGAAAATATATATCCTTTAGATTTAGACCATTCTTGGCCATAAATAAATGTTTTAATGTAGGCTACTTTGGTTAGGGCAAGTATGTTGACATCCACACTGCCAATAGCACATTGAGATATAGATGTACGAGAGAAACGATTTTTATGTACCTGGTGTGGTAGAGTGTTTGCACATTAGCCAAAAATGAAACTGTATTTATCCATTTACTTTGTCTTTACATAGTGTCATCTAATGATGTGCCTTGATGCGCAGGAAGTGGAAAAGGGCAACAGTGTGCTAATTAGAGGTCGACCGATTAATCGGAATGGCTGATTTCAAGTTTTCATAACAATTGGAAATCGGTATTTTTGGATGCCGATTTGGCCGGTTTTAAAATATATATATATATTTATTTATTTATTTATTTATATATATTTATTTATTTATTTATTTATTTAATAAAAAATGTATATATTTTTTATTATTATTTTTATTGTAGACCTTTATTTAACCTCTTACATCTAGACGTTCCGCTAGCGGAACACCTGCTCCAATATCCAATGATAGGCGCGGCGCGAATGACAAATTCCTCAAAAATACAAAAACTTCAATTTTTCAAACACATGACTATTTCACAGCATTTTAAAGACAAGACTCTCCTTTATGTAACCACACTGTCCGATTTCAAAAAGGCTTTACAACGAAAGCAAAACATTAGATTATGTCAGCAGAGTACCAAGCCAGAAATAATCAGACACCCATTTTTCAAGCTAGCATATAATGTCACAAAAACCCAGAAGACAGCTAAATGCAGCACTAACCTTTGATGATCTTCATCAGATGACACACCTAGGACATTGTTATACAATACATGCATGTTTTGTTCAATCAAGTTCATATTTATATCAAAAAAACAGCTTTTTACATTAGCATGTGACGTTCAGAACTAGCATACCCCCCGCAAACTTCCAGAGGAATTTGCTAACAATTTACTAAATTACTCACGATAAACGTTCACAAAAAGCATAACAATTATTTTAAGAATTATAGATACAGAACTCCTCTATGCACTCGATATGTCCGATTTTAAAATAGCTTTTTGGTGAAAGCACATTTTGCAATATTCTAAGTACATAGCCCAGCCATCACGGGCTAGCTATTTAGACACCCGGCAAGTTTAGCACTCACCAATATCAGATTTACTATTATAAAAGTTTGATTACCTTTTGTTGTCTTCGTCAGAATGCACTCCCAGGACTGCCACTTCAATAACAAATGTTGGGTTGGTCCAAAATAATCCATCGTTATATCCGAATAGCGACATTTTGTTCGTGCGTCCCAGACACTATCCGAATGGTAAAGAAGGGTCGCGCGCATGGCGCAATTCGTGACAAAAAAATTCTAAATATTCCATTACCGTACTTCGAAGCATGTCAACCGCTGTTTAAAATCAATTTTTATGCCATTTTTCTCGTAGAAAAGCGATAATATTCCGACCGGGAATCTCCTTTTCGGCAAACAGAGGAAAAAATCACAAAGACGGGGGCGGCCAGGTCACGCGCCTAAGCCCACAGTCCCTTGATCGGCCACTTGAGAAAGGCGATAATGTGTTTCAGCCTGGGGCTGGGATGACGACATTCAGGTTTTTCCCGGGCTCTGAGCGCCCATGGAAGACGTAGGAAGTGTCACGTTAGAGCAGAGATCCTTTGTAAAAGATAGAGATGGCAAAGAAGTTCCAGAAATGGTCAGACAGGCCACTTCCTGTAAAGGAATCTCTCAGGTTTTGACCTGCCATTTGAGTTCTGTTATACTCACAGACACCATGTTTTCTATCCATATATAATAAGTATATGCATATTCTAGTTACTGGGTAGGATTAGTAACCAGATTAAATCGGGTACGTTTTTTATCCAGCCGTGAAAATACTGCCCCCTAGCCATAAGAGGTTAACTAGGCAAGTCAGTTAAGAACACATTCTTATTTTCAAAGACGGCCTAGGAACGGTGGGTTTAACTGCCTTGTTCAGGGGCAGAACGACAGATTTTTACCTTGAATCCCCGAGCTGACAATCTTGCAACCTTACGGTTAACTAGTCCAACGCTCTAACCACCTGCTTTACATTGCACTCCACGAGGAGCCTGCCTGTTAAGCGAATGCAGTAAGAAGCCAAGGTAAGTTGCTAGCGAGCATTAAACTTAAAAACAATCAATCAATCATAATCACTAGTTAACTACACATGGTTGATGATATTACTAGTTTATCTAGCCTGTCCTGCGTTGCATATAATCTCTTAGGTACACGTTGCTCCAACCATAAACATCAATGCCTTTCTTAAAATCAATACACAAGTATATATTTTTAAACCTGCATATTTAGTTAATATTGCCTGCTAACATGAATTTCTTTTAACTAGGGAAATGTGTCAATTCTCTTGCAAACAGAGTCAGGGTGTACGCAGCAGTTTGGGCCGCCTGGCTCGTTGTAAACTTTTAAGACTATTTCTTCCTAACAAAGACAGCCGACTTCGCCAAACGGGGATGATTTAACAAAAGCACATTTGCGAAAAAAGCACAATCGTTGCACGACTGTACCTAACCATAAACATCAATGCCTTTCTTAAAATCAATACACAGAAGTATATATTTTTAAACCTGCATATTTAGCTAAAAGAAATCCAGGTTAGCAGGCAATATTAACCAGGTGAAATTGTGTCATTTTGCATTCATTGCACGCAGAGTCAGGGTATATGCAACAGTTTGGGCCGCCTGGCTCGTTGCGAACTAATTTGGCAGAATTTTACGTAATTATGACATAACATTGAAGGTTGTGCAATGTAACAGGAATATTTAGACTTTGGGATGCCACCCGTTAGATAAAATACGGAACGGTTCCGTATTTCACTGACAGGAAAAACGTTTTGTTTTCGAGATGATAGTTTCTGGATTTTAATGACCTAAGGCTCGTATTTCTGTGTGTTATTATGTTATAATTAAGTCTATGATTTGATAGAGCAGTCTGACTGAGCGGTGGTAGGCACCAGCAGGCTCGTAAGCGTTCATTCAAACAGCACTTTCGTGCATTTGCCAGCAGTCCTTCGCAAAGCATTGCGCTGTTTATGACGTCAAGCCTGTCAACTCCCAAGATGAGGCTGGTGTAACCGATGTGAAATGGCTAGCTAGTTAGCGGGGTGCGCGCTAATAGCGTTTCAAACGTCACTCGCTCTGAGACTTGGAGTAGTTGTTCCCCTACCTCTACATGGGTAACGCTGCATCGAGGGTGGCTGTTGTCGATGTGTTCCTGGTTCGAGACCAGGTAGGAGCGAGGAGAGGGACGGAAGCTATACTGTTACACTGGCAATGCTAAAGTGCCTATAAGAACATCCAATAGTCAAAGGTATATGAAATACAAATTGTATAGAGAGAGAGAGTCCTATAATAACTACAACCTAAAACTTCTTACCTGGGAATATTGAAGACTCATGTTTAAAGGAACCACCAGCTTTCATATGTTCTCATGTTCTGAGCAAGGAACTTAAACGTTAGCTTTTTTACATGGCACATATTGCACTTTTACTTTCTTCTCCAACACTTTGTTTTCCAACATTATTTATTTGAGGCTAAATTGATTTTATTGATGTATTATATTAAGTTAAAATAAGTGTTCATTCAGTATTGTTGTAATTGTCATTATTACAAAGAAATAAATCGTACGATTAATCGGCATCGGGTTTTTTTAGCCCTCCAATAATCGGCAACGGTATCGGCGTTGAAAAATCATTATCGGTTGACCTCTAGTGCTAATCTGTTTGTTCGCCTGTGTGCTATGTCAGCTTGTTCGCCTGGTGTGACACAAGACTCCTAGCTGTTACAGGAAACAGGCTGTTTGTCACGGCATCCGTCTGCATATGTTCATCAAGCAGTTCATTTTGAATGTGGGGAATTTGACCTGGAAGTGAAACCTGATTGTAAAGGACAAAGTAGACAGTTGAGTCAGCATGTGTTACTTCCTCTCTTCCCTTCTTGTCTTGTGATTTGGGTCTGCTATTCTTTCATGGCAATGTGTCTAATTCAAAGCCATACTTAAGTGCCCTTTAATGGACCACATATGGACCACGATTTGCTCTTTTGACAACCGGTATGTGAAAAACGGAACTCCCGTTCCTGAAATTTGAATCGCACCATAAAACAAGGACGATTTCCTTTTCTTGACAATGGGGAGTGAAAATGAAAGAAATCATGACTAAAAGGTAGAGAAGGACTTTTTAAATTGAAGAAGGTCGGTATTAGTCAGCATTGAATTCCCATCATCTTGGATCAGAAGCTGGGAAGATGAGAAGGGGTTGAAACAATGCCAACATCCTGTTCACAGGATGGTACGGCTCCTCTCCAGCCCCTTTGAACTTCACTTAGTCAGACAGTGACATTTCCTATTTTCCATTTATTTAGCCACTCACTGTATCAATTTTCCGTACTTGCATTTCAGCATATGTAGTATTTTAAAATGCTTGCACAGTGTATCCATGAAGTAGTGGTATAATATCACTAGGTAACACAGATGGCTTCCCAGGAGATGGAGCTCAGTGAGATACTGTAATTGAGTTCAGATATTGTTTCTCCAGGGTGGGGAAACCGTCTCAATAAAGCGCTTCAATGGAGAGGCCTCTATTCACCAAGAGCCCAGGGGCAGCCCATTAGGCTGATCTTACTGAAAAATGCATCTGTTTAGAGAACCAGAGTGCCGTTATTTTCCTGTTTAATATATCCGACTACTGGGGGAAGAAAAACTGTCTGGATCGAAATCTGTGTAATTACAATGACCTCCTAGCCTGTATTCCCCCACAGGAATCCAAATGTGAGCGAGAGGACTGTGTGAACTACATATGAAGTGCCTGCCCTCTCCCTGTGTGCTGCAGGCTGAAGTATGGGACTGGTGCTGGACCTACACTATTCAGCAATAGACCCGTTTCTCTAGCACAATACTTAACATGTCATCAGGCCGTGAGATGCATTTGATAATAGGTGTTATGCTGGTTCTGTTTGATCATATTTAGCCTAAGCTGGTTCCCTTAAGCTATTCAGTTTGTTAGTTCACCAGTTCACTCTGACACACCTTTTCATTACTCAAACAGCTCGCATTTTCACCTGCTCGCGCTCTCTTCTTCACCTCTTTCTCTCTCTTTTTCATTCTTTCTTTCTAGCCTAGTGGTTAGAGCGTTGGACTAGTAACCAAAAGGTTGCAAGATCGAATCCCCGAGCTGACAAGGTACGAATCTGTCGTTCTGCCCCTGAACAAGGAAGTTAACCCACTGTTCCTAGGCCGTCATTGGAAATAAGAATTTGTTCTTAACTGACTTGCCTAGTTAAATAAAGGTAAAATAAAAAATTCAATTCAAGGGGCTTCATTGGCATGGGAAACATATGTTAACATTGCCAAAGCAAGTGAAGTAGATAATATACAAAAGTGAAATAATTGTAATTGTTTAACAGTAAACATTTCTCACAGAAGTTCCAAAGGAATAAAGATATTACAAATGTCATACTATGTGTATATATACAGTGTTGTAACGATGGACAAATGGTTAAAGTACAAAAGGGAAAATAAATCTCTCTCTCGCTCTCTGAAACACACGCACGTTCACCCTCAGATTTCCAAGGTTCAGCAGATGGGTGCCTTTTCACATCAAAGCTCTATATCGTAAGATCTGATCCCAGACCATATGACATCTACCTCGCAGCCCAGCCAGGACTTTACGTCAGTATTGAACCCACTTTCGTATAATTTTGATCCACATTACCTGTGGGTGAATAAAGTGTCCTACTCCTACATAAATTGTCTTGCTGATTATGATTTTACACTCTAAGATGAGAAGGCTACACTGCCAATAGAGAAGACAAGCTCTTGCTATCCTTTCGACATTAGGCTAAAACAGGGGAACAGTCATATCTTAATTGATACTGGCCGTGCTCCCAGATTGGCTTGTTTTAGCTGCATTCCTGCTCAGTTGCAGCTTTCCGTTTCCCGTTCGCTTTTGCCTTTCTTTTAAACCAACTGGCACTTTCCACATAGACCCTTGTTCTCTTTTCCCTGTTCTGAGATGAGGCTTTGCCACTATAGCACACTCCAAATCATCTCTTGATGGTTGATTCCTGCTTTATAAATCTCATAACTAGCTCTGCTCGGTTGGTTACAATTATCAAATCTAACTTTATTTGTCACATGCTTCGTAAACAACAGTGAAATGCTTACATACAGGTCCTTGCCAACAACGCAGAGAAAGTAAAAAGAGACATTCTAGAAAAAACTTGGCTGTATACACTGGGTGAATGTGCAGGGGTACGATGTAATTGAGGTAGATATGTACATATACGTATGGGTAAAGTGACTAGGCAGCCGGATAGATAATAAACAGTAACCCGACACTCATTTAACACCATCAAAAAGAATTTGTTCATTTAAGCAGCAAGGCACAGGGGGATGTGGTATATGGACAATATACCACGGCTAATGGCTGTTCTTATGCTCGACACAACACGGAGTGCCTGCCAATCAGCTGTCAGCCAATCCGCATTCAGGGCTCAAACCACCCAGTTTATAAAAACGGATAGTTACCAGCTTCTGTGAATATCCTTTTTCATTTAAGGACTGTGAATTATTTGTTTTCTAAACAATCTTTACTTGACATACAGTTGGCAGTATAAAGTCTATTTTGTTTTTCCTGTGCAAGAATGAATGCCTTTTTGCCTGAGATGGGCTAGATAAGGAAATGCATCTAAAAACGCATTAAAGTCAAGAAGTCTTAATGGATTTACTTCGAGAGCCTTCATTTCCCTTTATCTACTGTTCCATTTTAGGGGAAATGCTTTTGTTTTTATGTTCGCTTTCCACTGTCCGCACGCATGACCAGAAGACTGGAGCCCGGCAGCGCCTAAAATTAGATCCTTATTTAGCATTTGCCCAAAGGAGCTGGGGCTGTCTTGCATTTTGGAAATTCTTATTTCAAAGGAGCTCAGAACGGCTGTTGTTGAGGGAACGTGCGGTAATACTGGGTAAATTCTCATTTTAAGGCGTTACAACAACAGGAAAAGGTGGAGAAGAACAATCTAAAAGACCATTTCCTATGCACATTTGTTCTTAACTTGATATCCATGAGGTAGTGAAGCCAAATAATTACCACTGCTATCTGGGCATTTTAATCATATACAGTATTGCAATGGGCAAATCACTGCAAATGTACATCTGACAGCAGTAAAGAGCAAGTGAGCGGTGCTAAGCCCAAACGACAGTGGCCTTCCACTCAGTCACCCCCAGGGCCCTGGTCACTCAAGACTTTGACTGTGTCACTCCACTCCAGACATTTCTCTTGTCCCTCTGGTGGAGAAGTACTTTGCCTCCTCACACGAACCCTGACTCTCTTTACCCCACTTCCTATAAAGTCACAAGCTCTCTGGTCTGGCCTGAGCCAACACAATGCTCTCTCCAGCACCCCGTACTGTATGCCCACACAGAGTAGGTGAGACATACTTTGCACACATTGCAAGGGAAAGATGGCAGCTTGTGAGCGTCAAAAGATTTCAGTCATTTTGAAGTGCTCACATGGAAACAGGAGTTCACTGGGTCCACAAAAATCAAGTTATTTGATATCAAGCCCAAATTTCATACAGGATATATCCATTACGATGAATCATAAGACTGAAGTTACTGTACAGCAGACAGATTGGGAGCATAATATGCTTTACAGTAACTTCTGTTTTTATGAATCATCATAATGGATATATCCTGTATGAAATTTGGGCTTGATTTGAAATCATTGTGGCCTTCCCCTATATTATAAGAACTGGCTTTAAGTGAAACATCAAAATGAGGCCAGGGAAACACACATTATTCATGTGTGATGATGTTCGGGACTAGGATTATATGGTTTCTGTGTTTCAGTAGGCTTTGTCAGAGTATGTGTCTTGTGGTGGTGATGTGCTTTTCGTGATGGGGAGTTTTAATGAGGCTTGAGGTTTTTCTCCTCTGCCTTCTACGTTATTCTCAAAGTTATGACGATAAGCGTTAATTAACTGTGATCTGGTGTAAATGAGCTATAACGAGCCAAAGGGCATAGCTAATAATCAGAGAGACCATCTCATTACCATGTGATTCCTCTGGGTGGTCAGAGTGTATATCTGCTTTAGTAGCTTCTCATTCCATGCAGACTGGATGCGCAAGGTAGCCTAGAGGTTAGAGAGTTGTGCCAGTAACCAAAAGGTTGCTGGTTGGAACCTTGAGCAAGGCAGTTAACCCCCAACAACAAATGCTCCCCGGGCTCTGATGATGTGGACGTCCCCCGCACCTCTCTGATTTAGAGGGGTTGGGTTAAATGCGGAAGACACATTTCGGTTGAATGCATTGTTGTGAAACTGACTAGGTATCCCCTTTCCCCCAATATCATTCCAACGGGCAACAGCTATGCAGTAATTTTTTTTTATATTTGTTTAAATTAGTTCAGGGACCACAAAATGGATCCTGGATGCTTGTCTCCTGTATCTCTACATTCTACATAGTCTCTCTGAAATCTTTCATAGATACAACAGCGGCTGTATGTGTGTAATAACCGCAAAGCTTTCCGTTGCTATTAGTCATTATGTGTGTGAGATGACGTCTCATCGTCCTCTTGTTCCCCCCCTCAGTCCATCCTGCTGCTGGGAGGCGTGGCTCTAGCCTGCCTGGCCCTGGACCTCCTCTTCCTGCTCTTCTACTCCTTCTGGCTGTGCTGCCGGCGGAAGAAGAGCGAGGAGCAGCCCAACGCCGACTGCTGCTGCACCGCCTGGTGTGTCATCATCGCCACGCTCGTCTGCAGGTGAGTCCCGGCGTGGAAAGACATAAGGCTCTGATCACTCAACAGACCATTGGTTTACTAACCAAAATACAGGCCTAGCTGTAATGTGGTGGGCCATCTCTAATTTCAACATGTAACGCATGGGACTGCAGACAACAATGCAAGGATTAGCAATGTTCGCCATCACCCCTTAACCTCCTCGGATTAGCCATGTTCACCATCACCCCTTAACCTCCTCGATTGGCCCTGTAGTACACAAACATAAGCGTATTTCATGCATGATGGAGCAGTTTGTGCTTTTTTAATCTCCTCCTTGATGCCTTTATCTAACACATTGCCAGTAGTCTTGCTCTGAGATGAGTGAGCACCACCCACAGTGTCATACGTGACTGGTTTTAAGACCACACGCATAGTCTGCTGGAGGGAATTTATTAAGGGTTTAACGGTACATGTATTCGTACTGAACCATTCGGTACAGGGACCCCGGTTCGGTCCATACTGTGAACCCGAATGAATACATAAAAGATATTTACTGTCCAAAATAAAAACACTAGACCTATGTCTCTTGAGTACATTTCAGGCTATTCCGTTAAAACAGCTAGAGCCCTTGCGCACGTTTTAATCATATCAAACTGTCCTTTTGTGAGGCGTATACGTTAATTATTTTTGTATGATGGTGAGTGGTGGGGTTGGTTAACCAGAATTGGAGGATCTTCATTCATCGTTTAAATCTCCAGTTTGGGAACATTTTGTTTTCCCAGTAGATTCCGGGACAGAGAGTTGTGGATAAATGCTTAACAGTGTGTCGTTCCGCTCAAGGAGAATAGCCTATGCAGCTGCCAACACCTCATGTTGACACACCAGAATACCGGAGCAAGACAGAAACGCTGAGAAATAACAACATCATCGTCTCCCCTCTGCGTTCAAACATTCTTTGGCAGCTGATTCTGACCTGGCCAAAGAAATTCCAAGAGCGATTGGTAGACAGTAAAAAATTAAAAACAGTCTTCGGTTTATAGCCGCGGACATGCGTCCATTCACGGTGGTTGAGAACGGGGGGTTTCAGCCCCTCGTAAAAGTGCTCGAGCAGCTATCATGGTGCGTTCATAACCAAGAGGGAAGGGTATATTTTATATATACTGGGAGAAATCCACTTGAACGGCCCTCCAGCTGGTAATTAATAGTGGGGAAACTATCCTATCATCCTGAGCACCCACTTCTCCCACATGGGGACCTCTAATATCACCTACTAAGGAAATGACCTTAAATGCAACAGCAAAACATTATTTATAAAAATCTATCGATTATTTTATTTTTTTACTTTGTAATTTGTTTACAGGCATGGTAGATTTAGTTTATGGTTGACATAGGTTGTTAGCCGTTAACCAATTGGCGTTTCTAAACGAATTCAAATCACATGAATGCATCCAGCTGGTATTTACGACTTCACAACAGGCAAAATCCCACCTCTCACATATCAGAGTGGAAACTTGAGAGGCCCAACATAACAATTCTGTCACAACATACAATGCCAGGAACATTGTGAATAGGATTTCATTTTCCCGCTGTACCGAAACCAAACTGAAACGTGACTCCAAAACCCCAATACGTACCGAACCGTGGGTTTGGGGAACCGTTAGACCCCTAGAATTTATGGATAGTTTGCTCTGAGGAGAGCAGAGCTGTGACCTGTCTCCTAACTCATAATGGACACAGGAGGTATTTGACACAAACACACTGTCTGATGCCGCTTTTATTGTTGTTTACACCTCTCCCCTTCTGAACTGAGGATACAAGAGCAGATCTTCATTTGACATTGGACTTCACAAACCATGGGTTGCATGTTGTAGTCTGGGGATGACAGACAGGACCCACACAATTCTTCTAAACTTTGACCCGTAAACTTCATCCCTTTGAGAAATAATTCTGTTTTTGTGTAGGCAAACAACTTCTCTGCAGTGGAAGGGATGTAGTGTTTAAATTTGTGTAGAGTGGAGCATCTGAAAGCTACTGCTGCTGGTTTAGTTTAACTACTGTTGTGAGATGGGGGTATTCTCCTTACTCCATTGGAGCTCTCAGTTGGAGGGTACTTGGGTGCCTGGTGTTAACCCCTTCCTCATCTGATGTTCGCAGTTTTTTTTTAAAACAATCTAGCAGCTGTAAAATCTGCTCAAACAGAGAATGAGAGGTGCACAGGGTTAAAAGGCTTGAAAGCACAAATCCCTCTAGGTACTTTCTGCAGTCTGCCTCAAATGAAATAACCCTCAGTCACTGCTACTTTTTTATCTCCAGGCTATTAGCTTTCCTTTCTTAGTCTAGGTTATCTAACTATTATACTATATATATATATATATATATATATATATATATATATATATATATATATATATATATACACAACGCTGCAATAAAAATCACACGTTTAGTCTAACTAGGCCTAATTAAGGAAAAGCCAGGTCTTTCTGGGATTCTCAATGAGTTTCTTGTGACTTCCTGGATTAACATAATATGTGGATGAATTATAGTGGGAGTGGTATTGATTTGTTTAAAGCTGATGAAGTGGTCGTTGTCTGACTGAGAGACGCTATTATGAAGACGAGGACATATTGACTCTATTTAGAGAGTAAGTTGATGCCACTGAATAAGTGGAACGAGGAAGTTGGAGAGGCATTGTTGTGCCATGTAATCCGTATGATTATGAACAGTGAAGAGTTACACAGGAAAAAAATGTTGTGGTCATGTGATGGGTCTCAGCTGTTATTTTTATTTATTTTATTGAACCTTTATTTAACTAGGGAAGTCAGCTGTTGAACAGCTCTAGACTGAACCACAACTTGTTTTAATGGCCATCCATATTTAGGCTTTAGTTTGCATCATTGGTATATGCAAGTTCCTGCGCTGCACTGCAGTCAAAATTGCCATAGAAACATGCCAGTTTTCAGCGTCTCTGTCTGAAACGTTGCTTCCTTACCAAACACCATGCCAACGTCCCTATGCTCTGGGATAGACATGATAGCCGTGAGCTTGTGAGGCCTCGTCTCTGCAGGTAGTCCTCAAGCAATGTACTGGAAAGTCATGAAAAAGTTAGGGAAACAAAGGATTTCCCACATTCAAACTGAAATCATGTGACAAATGAGCCCCCGCTAGTTTCCATGGCAACATTCTCTCAGAAGCCAACTCGGGACACAGAAGAAGACACAGAGGACTGGCTCAGAGCAGGCAGAGGGATACTCAAGGACTCTGGTGGTTTGGAGTTAGAACCCTTTGAATGACAATAAAATGGTGGTGTATTTCCAGGAATTAGGCTACCCCAAGGATTCTGCAAAAGTGTAAATCTTGCAAAGCTAATCACACTAGATGGCCTACTATACTGGTGTTGTTCCCATGTGAAGTGTTGGTCCCATGTTTCATGAGCTGAAATACAAGATCCCAGACATTTTCCATACGCACAAAAAGCTTATTTCTCTCAAATATTGTGCACAAATTTGTGTACATCCCTGGTAGTGAGCATTTCTCCTTTGTCATATCAAGAAGCTGATTAAACAGCATGATCATTACACAGGTGCACCTTGTGCTGGGGACAATAAAAGGCCACTCTAAAATGTGCCGTGTTGTCACACAGATGTCTCAAGTTTTGAGGGAGCACACAATTGGCATGCTGACTGCAGGAATGTCCAACGGAGCTGTTGCCAGATCATTTAATGTTAATTTCTCTACCATTAGCCACCTCCAACAAATATTTTATAGAATTTGTCAGTACCTTGCTGAGGAGTATTTGTCTGTAATAAAGCCATTTAGTGGGGGAAAACTCATTTTGATTGGCTGAGCATGGCTCCCATGGCTGCGCCCCTGCCCAGTCATGTGAAATCTATAGATTATTTATTTATTTCAATTGACTGATTTCCTTCTATGAACTGTAACTCGGTAAAATCTTTGACATGTTGCGTTTTATATTTTTGTACAGTATACTTCAATGGGATGGCAAAGTATCACATTGGGGTAAATGCTAAGGACAATATGCCCTTTCACTATCAAAGAGTAGCTCTGTGTCTAGTACAGTGGGAAACCAGACCAAACTGTTGTCTGTTTCTGAGTCCTTCCTTCCAGAGTCCCTCCCAACCAATGATTTACACGGCTGTCTGGGAGAACGACAGGCGAGTCCACCCGCAGTCACACAGACAAGCTTTGGAATCCCTGGGTCTCACAAAGGGACATGTTCTGAGTGGCAGTGACGGATAAGTGAATGAACAGTGCTGTCTGTCAAAATAATGGACCTAGAATTCCTAGAGAAACCTTCCTTTTCGATTATGCAGCCCCTTTGTGAGTGATCTCTTAAGACAAAGCTATTGGCCAGAATGGCCACTCTGTAGTGTCTGAGGTCTGGGGCGCACAGCCCAGTATTTATGACTGATGAAGGGTTTTTCGTCTTCTCACCTCAGTCTCCCTCCATCCGTCTGTGGGATAGGCACTTCCCAGCCTTCTGTTTCAAGGCGCTGTGACCCAGATGGAGGATGGTACCTCTCCCTGAACTGTAATTGCATCTCTGGCTGAATCTGAATGATGGATATCTGTCCTCCCTGAACCCCCAGTGAGTAATGACCGTCTGCACCTGCTGCTGCCTTAACAGGGAGCTTCTGGAGTCTCTCTGCCCGCCTCTCTGGCCCTGGCCCTCCTGTGAGAACAAATCCATCCACATGATGCAAGTCTCTGCAAGCCCAGGCAGCTGAAAATATTTCTTCCCGGCTGTGGGAGTCTTATCGACTCCCGTCTATGCTTGTAGGGAGAAGAGATTCATCGAAAACTCACTTCGCCCTGCCCTCCTTTCAAAGGCTGAGAGGGTCTCACCCCATTGGGAAGGACCACAACCCATAATAAGCAGCGGAGGTATCATGAATTGACCAAGACTACTCTCTGTGCTTAATGCTATTGTATAATTCATGTGGTCTGCGCTAGGGATGGGCCCAATTTAATCGATCGAACGTTAGTTTTCGATTATTTGTGAGTGTACATTTTTTGCTGCAAAAATGTATAGGCCTATTTTAACATTGAAAAGGCTTTGTCTGAATGAACTAAAATGATCCATGATGAGACATTCACACATTTCACGCGTGTAAATCGGTAGCCGATGTGAACAAAACCTTTAAACAGGTCAACGTTCACAAAGCCGCTGGGCCAGACGGATTACCAGGATGTGTACTCAAAGCATGCCCGGACCAACTGTCAAGTGTCACTGACATTTTCAACGTCTCCCTGACCGAGTCTGTAATACCTAAATATTTCAAGCAGACCACCGTAGTCCCTGTGCCCAAGAAAGCAAAGGTAACCTGCCTAAATGATTACTGCCCTGTGGCACTCACTTTCGGTAGCCATGAAGTGCGTTGAAAGGCTGGTCATGGCTCACATCAACACCATCATCTCGGAAACCCTAGACCCACTCCAATTTGCATACCACCCCAACAGATCCACAGATGACGCAATCTCAATCGCACTCCACACTGCCCTTTCTCACCTGGACAAAAGGAACACCTATGTGAGAATGCTGTTCATTGACTTCAGCTCAGCGTTCAACACCATAGTACCCACGAAGCTCATCACTAAGCTAAGGACGGCAGGTAGCCTAGTGGTTAGAGCGTTGGACTAGTAAACGAAAGGTTGCAAGATCGAATCCCGAGCTGACATGGTAAACATTTGTCGTTCTGCCCCTGAACAAGGCAGTTAAACCACTGTTCCTAGGCCGTCATTGAAAATAAGAATTTGTTCTTGCGTGGCCAAACACAACTCCAAAATCTTCATTAAGTTTGCTGACGAAACAACAGTAGTAGTAGGCCTGATCACCGACAACGATGAGACGGCCTATAGGGAGGTCAGAGAACTGGCAGTGTGGTGGCCCCCATTAATATCGACGGGTCGAGAGTTTCCACATCACCAACAAACTATCATGGTCCAAACATACCAAGACAGTCGTGAAGAGGGCACGACAAAACCTTTACCCTCTCAGGAGACTGAAAAGATTTGGCATGGGTCCCCAGATCCTCAAAATGTTCTACAGCTGCACCATCGAGAGCTTCCTGACCGGTTGCATCACCACCTGGTATAGCAACTGCTTATCATCTGACCGTAAGGCGCTACAGAGAGTAGTGCGAACGGCCCAGTACATCAGTGGGGCCAAGCTTCCTGCCATCCAGGACCTATATAATAGGTGGTGTCAAAGGAAAGCCCATAAAATGTTCAGGTACTCCAGTCAAGTTAGACTGTTTTCTCTGCTACTGCACGGCAAGCGTACTAGAGCGCTTGGAATTAGCAATTAGACTGCTGAACAATTAATCATATCGCCCCCAGACAATTTACATTGCCCCCCCCCCCCCCCCCGGACACTGCTGCTACTCGCTGTTTGTTATCTATGGATAGTCACTTCGCCCCCACCTACATGTACAGATTACCTCAACTAGCCTGTACCCCTGCACACTGACTCGGTACCTGTGCCCCCCTGTACATAGCCTCGTTATTCTTATTTTATTACTTTTTATTTTAGTCTACTTGGTAAATCTTTTCTTCATGAACTGCACTGTTGGTTAAGGGCTTGTAAGTAAGCATTTCACGGTAAAGTCTACACTTGTTGTATTCGGCGCATGTGACAAATAAAGTTTGATTTATTGTGAGCCAATCAAAGCGGCACTACAGTCAGAGGCTCCATACTGTATGTAGCCTAGCAGGTGAAGTGGGGATATTTCTAATCCATGCATAAAGGAATAGAAATGACGGAAGGAAGTTACCTTAATGAGAAGGTAACAGGCTGTTGTTTAATCTGAAGCCCTACGAAGCTCGCCGTCACGTATACAGTTAATGTTCCGTTGTAGGGCATTACATAGGAGAAGCGTGAGAGATTAGTACTCTGCCAATGACTGTACCTGTTATAGCAGCACGTGTCCCGCGTTGGACTGTATCCGTAATCGGTAGATGGTTCTGATGCAAAGGTTGTCGTGTGCATGGCGGAGCAGTGCCAAAGAAAGTGTTCAATCAAATAGTTTGATGCCACCACCACCCCTTTAAATGAAAAGCCAACAGCGGGTCGGGAGTTAACTCTCAAGGTGGGTATACGTTTTAAGCTTAGACCCAGAGTTCCACTGTGGGCTAGGAGGAGTTGTACTTGTAGACAAGGAAAGGGAGCGTGGTCCCACACACACTGACCCCTGCTACAGCAGCAAGCAGAGTTTTACAAAAGTTTCACAAAAAAACAGATGTATTTCGACTATCTGGATAGTCGATTAAAAAAAATTATATGTATTTGAAATGCCCATCCCTAGTCTGTGTACATGGAAGCCTTTTTGGAAGGGGAGAAAACAAATCCAGTCTGCCATTAATGATAGAAACAGTAACCAAAATAGTGGGTGGTTTTGTAACAGAGACCTGCTGTGGAGCCAAAGTGAATCTTAACTGTCATGCACTTTGTGTTGTGTGTTTAATAATCTGCCAAGAAAGATTTGGGAGGATGAGGAAACAGCTCCTTCAGCTGTAATTTTAGAAAACATTTGTGTTGTGGGTTCAGCCCCCAGGCCACCCAAACAAGTAAACACTTTAGTCTGTTTCCTCTATTTGTTTAGTACTTCTCAGATCATGGCATCATTGTCTACGCAGAGGCCCAGCCAGGAGTCTCAAGGCGCTGAAATGGAAGTCATTCTGCTCATCTAGGGACGGACAGATGGACACACAGACAGCAAACTGTGGACAGTCACTGTCTGTAGCTCGTACATAGATGATCAAAGCGGAAATAGAAAAGCAGCCACAAACGCAGAGCAAAATGGCCTCATGGCAAGTGACAGAGGAAGGAAGGACAGACACATTAAAAAGGGCCGATATCTTCTCCTCGTGATCTTAGTCAGTGTTTTCCTGTTCGCCTGTTGACCACATGGAAAAGGAGGCCTTGGCTCTTCATGGATCCACCCAAATAAATGCAATAAGTCAGTTTTCTGTATTGCGCTGTGTTCAAGGACTCCTTTTAAGAATCCAACCATCTGCTTTGTGCCGTTTATGTTCAGCATTGTGGAGGTGTGAAAACACAGCCTTAAAAAAAATTCCACTATAAATCTGCCTGGAAACCAAGCCTATTCTCTCATGTATAGATGAGAGGCCATCATTGTAAGTAAGAATTTGTTCTTAACTGACTTGCCTAGTTAAATAAAGGTTAAATAAATAAAAAAATTAATTCCAAAAAATATATATATATAAAATAATACTATTTAAGTAATCCTCTGGGGTTTGACTGTTAGGCCAGATACTTGTATAAGAATGCAGTCTCAGAGGAGTCGTGAGAAAGGGAAGAACAACATGAGAGCAGAGCGAAGAACTCCCACGCATGCAGAAAACTGAGAAATGTCTTACAAATGGAGGACGCCCAGAGAGAGACACATTTAAAAACTTCCATATCCCCAATAAAGAGTTAATTTATATGGGAGAGCTTGTGAAATCCAAGCATGAGCTTCTTTGCTGACTCAGTTGTGGAATCTTTCTGTTTTTGTCACATCCATTTTAACACTGGCCTTCGCTGAATCCTGTTTTCACTCCCCCTGAGTTGGATCAGTTCAGAGCCATCTTGTTGGATTCAGCTGAAATCACTGCAGAGCGGCTCACAAAAGCATGGAGACTTGATGAGCATGTGGGCTGCATGACAATTACTCTCTCCCTGTGTGTCGTCGTGTGTGTGTGTGTGTGTGTGTGCGGGCAAAGTGGGATTAGAGCAGTGAGTAAAAATGCCGCATGCGGTATATCAATTCAGTTTAATGCCACGTGAATGACAGGCAGTGTAAGTTTATGGTCCAACTGTCATGAAACTTGAGAGAATCCTTTTACTGAAGTCTTTCACAAAGCTCATGATTTGAGGGAGTCCTCACAGTCACATGCCCATCCTCTGTCACTCTGTTACATTTTGGCTGCGTAACTTGAAGTTGTCGAGATCTACGGAGTTGTTGCTGCTTGCCTAATTAAAGATGATGGAAATCCCAGGCGATAGCCTAGGAAGCAGAACTGCCTTTCATGTAAATCCGTTTT
Source organism: Salmo salar (assembly GCF_965601325.2). Taxonomy (NCBI): domain Eukaryota; kingdom Metazoa; phylum Chordata; class Actinopteri; order Salmoniformes; family Salmonidae; genus Salmo; species Salmo salar. Next base: position 42,900,313 of record NC_138296.1, read on the forward strand.
TAGGCTTGACATTGAGTGTGCGATAACATCTCTCTGGTTTGTCTTCAGCCTGCTGTAAACGCACTGTGCTGGTCGATGACGGGGAGATGGATCTCCGATATGTCATTTCTGGCGTTTTTTGTCTTTTTGAACACCTTAACATAAAGCACTTAAAAAGTCATGTCTGGCTGCTTTGGCAGTCCTGAATCACTGATGGCACAGTAAGAGAAACAACAACGCTCTGTACATTTCTGTGAAACGGCACGGGGGTGTAATATGAACGACACAAACCTGTTGTGTCTCGAAGAACCATTACAAACTCAAACTGTCAGGGCGGTCGAAGAGAACACTAAACCAACAACCTAGTGGGGTTGCTGTGTATTTCATCTCTGGCTGTTTTTCCTGTTCTAAGTTTCCACCACAGTTTACCAGTCCCCAGAGGGAGATGTGCTTTGTTTGCCCTGAACACAAACCCATAGCTCCGGCTCACCTTTCCATCCTTCAGAGTATGAGAGGAAGAGATTACCCTAGCTAGCAGCAGTTCAGGAAATGGCCAATCCCATCCACTCATTGGATGCAGGGTGAAGAGCAGTGCACTGGCTCCCATTTTAACAGGAGGTGTTTCCCTTGTCAACATGCCATTTGATTTAATCCCCTCTGACGTCAGATGCTCTTGTGTAAAGAGGACTGGGGAGAGGGACTGGGGATGTTATGTCACAGGCATGAAGAGTTAAGCCTATACAGACCTGCTTTTAAAAATGGAAAGATCTGAGCTTCAAATTCACTGCTTGGTTTTATGGGGGGTGATTGAACATTTTGATATTATGTATCTTATTGGTAGGGTGGTTCGTTGAAGTCTGTTGTTTTTTTTCACACAATGTCTAGACAGCGTAGGAGGGCTAGATCAGCTTAGTCTTCACAATATACACTGATTATACCAAACATTAAGAACACCTGCACTTTCCATGACTTAGACTATCCAGGTGAAAGCTATGATCCCTTATTGATGTCACTTGTTAAATCTGCTTCAGTCAGTGTAGACGAAGGGGAGAAGACCAGTTAAAGAAGGATTTTTAAGCCTTGAGACATTTTGAGACGTGGATTGTGTATGTCTGCCATTGAAGGTGAATGATATAAGTGCCTTTTGAAGGGGGTATGGTAGTAGGTGCCAGGCGCATCTGTTTGTGTAAAGAACTGCAACGGTGCTGGGTGTTTCACGCTCAACAGTTTCCCGTGTGTATCAAGAATGGTCCACCGCCCAAAGGACATCCAGCCAACTTGACATAACTGTGGGAAGCATTTGAGTCAACGTGGGCCAGCATCCCTGTGGAACGCTTTCAATACCTTGTCTATAGAGTTTATGCAGGGGGTGATTGAATGTCTTTCTCCAGGTTTGTTCTGAAGTAGTTTACCTTGTCTTATGTCTATAATGATTGACTCTGCTTCTTTCTCCCGTCCCTGAGGTTATTGTCGTATTGTACAGCTTTAACTTTGCTCAAAAGTGGTTGCCATGGCAATGTCATAAGTCATTGATGGTGCGTTTTTTTAATGTGATATCCTTGTTGCTGTGGCTGAATCGTAGAATTCAGTTTGACTCTGTGTTTAGAGATATTCTCCTCATCTGTCCTTGAAGATTCTCTACTTCAACTGAGACATTATGTTGAGGAAGCCTAGTGTCTGTTGATGTAGCCTAGTTATTGCTGCAACCTTAAATGCATGACACTCTAACTTCTCTTTTTGAAATGTTTGAGGTTTTGGTTACTGCTACTGCAATGGCCTGGTCTTGGCTCCATCGGTGCTGAACAAGCTAGATGTTTATCAATGCCGGAGGGGGCGCATTTTTTTGGGCCTTTACCCCAGACCCACACCCTATACAGATCATCCTGGCAGATTTACTGCCTTGCAGGAATGATGGGAACTCTGCTACGGCTGCAGAAAACCATGTAACCATAGCCTTAGGAAGATTACATCTGTCTGAGAACATCAACTTAACGTAACTGCTTTAAACATACTGTTTATAATGGCAGTGAAGCTTTGAAATCCTGCGATACAATGTTAAAATCCAGTCTGTTTGACCAGAACGTCTATTTTGATACACTGCCCTCAGACCTTCCATCTTGCTTGTACAGTCCCTCCAACTGCCTTATAACGATGTCATCATGATATCGGCCTATTTGCTTTAGTTTATAGCGCTGAAGGACACTCTGTATGGAGCCTGTCCTCCATCTGATGTCACGCGTGTGAATTGTAAATGGACTGTCCTTCAACAAGCTGCTGTACACATGGAATGCTCCTCCAGTTTGCATGTGTTCAGCTGAGAGTGGCCATATGGTCAATAGGCTATTGTTTGGGCTGGATGGCTGGCTGTCTGGCTCGGCAGTCTCTCAGTCAGCAGGGAGGCAGTGATTGTGACGCCTATTGAACTGTTCAGGGAGGGAGGGAATTCATGGGAGGGAATTAGAGAATATTGATTATTTTAATTATGTTAATATTGTAAATCTCCAAAAAGTAAGCTTTGGCAATATGTACATTTTTATTTCATGCCGATAAAGCAAATTGAATTGAGAGAGAGAGCTATATATAGTGACACCTGGTGGTGAGGTATTTGTTTCCCAAAGGGGAAAGCGGATAAAAGTAGTGACAACTCCTCCTTAGACAAGGCTACCCCCTGATATCATTCTCGTTGTTGATTCAATTGATTACCCCCCCCACATGTATTGAGCAACAGTCCCACTCTCACCAGGTCTTCAGTTCCTACTGAGTTTCCTGGGTTTCACTGTTGAACAAAATTCTATTGCATTCTAATCTAAAGGACAACACAGACTTCTAAAGACCTACTAGTAGTAGTTTTTAATAGGTAGCTAATATTTGGAGTGTTTATGTAAGTAATTGGATGGTACTTGTATCAGAAATTCAGCGTTGCATATTGCCACTTGTTTATAGGTTAGCTCATTGGTTCCCATGCCTGTCTAGTGCAGTGGTTCCCAACCTTTTTTGGCTACTGTACCACCATCTGAATTTTGCTCTGCCCAGAGTACCCCTGAAGTGCCCCCTCCATGTGCATTTTATCAGTAGACCTATGGTCTCACAAGTCGTCTTAATTACCCCCTGTGGATAGGCCAAGTACCCCCAGGGCTCCTGGTACTCCTGGTTGGGAACCACTGGTCTAGTGCTAGCTGGCAGGCAGGTCTTTGTGATTGCCAGGACGGCTCCCCCTATAATCTCCGGCCTCCATGAATGGGCAAGGGTTGATCTCCTGTGTCAGTGCAGCCTTTGTCAGCTCTATGGTGGGGCTCTGGGCATTGCTGACCCGTTCCTCTTGGTTGCTATGGACTCTGTATAGAGAGGCTTTCTGCTGGAGCTCAATGCTGCCTGTTCAGTGGCATCTATCCCTGGCAGGGGTTGATGCAGGGTTCACATGCCTACCCCCTTGGTCTGTCTGTCTGCCGTGCTATGCCGACCCCTCTTCCTCCTCCTAACCGCTTCCTCTCCTCCCCTTTGTCTCCCTTCAGCGCCGGCATTGCTGTTGGTTTCTATGGGAACGGCGAGACCTGTGACGGCGTGAACAGGCTGACGTACTCCCTGCGCCACGCCAACCGCACGGTGGCAGGAGTGCAGAAACTGGTAATACTCAGAACTCCCATTGAAACAATGACACCGCAGCAACAGCTCTACTGTCACAGCCATAACATGGGCTGGGCCCACCATTCACAGTTATCATACTGTTGATCACTGTAAGGAGCAACGATTCCCCTGCTAACCCCACATAGATACAATATAATAAACACTATTGATTTTGTCTATCCCCATAAGGAGTGGGGTTGTTTGTGACCTTGGGTGTCCCTCCCTGTGCCCACTACCTAGGTGTCAGACAGCACGGGCTCCCTGAAGCAGACGGTGGATGGCAGTCTGGGGCAGCTGGAGGGCCAGTACGCCAAGCACACAGACTATCTGTCTATCATCCAGAAGGTGCAGGGCCAGCTGGATGAGCTGGTGAGGCAGATGGTGGAGATCCCCTTCTGGGGAAACAGAGACATCTCCCTGGAGGAGCTGGCCGCCAACATCGAGCTCTACGACTGGTACAGGTGAGAGATGGACAGACTCGGGAGACTCAATACATGACATCTCGGGACATACAATTTCTATTGTTCACCAAAACCATCACCAGAACTGAGGCTTGTTTGTTTTAGGACATCGTTTGGCTTTTGTAGGTGAATGTAGTTGGAGTTTGTTTTCCTGTCTTGTTGTATGTTACATTGCTTGTATTTCAAGTTGGGGATGAGGGAGTTTTTATCATTAGCTACTTTTGCTGCTGCCTCATTTACATACAGGAGCTCACAACAACATGGGTTTAATGGAGTGTGAACAGAACTACACAGCTTCCACTCAGAGAGGAATCCTGCACTATAGGATTAGCAGTTTACGCGAACAGTACGTCATTCCTCGTAGATTTATGTTTATGCTGGTGTCGTGCTGCATAATTCTACCGCTAGGCCGTTTAGAGAGAGAGAATCACCTCAGTTGATACTCAGAAAAGCCTAATATGAACCAGATCAGCCCTCTGATTTTTCTGGGAAAACCCTTCAAAATGAACCGTTTAGTGGGAGGAGACCCTGGCTGAAACCCACAACACCGTCCTCCCTCCTGTAACTGGTGTTAACGACCCTGCAGTGTAAGATTAGTTTATATATCCTCAGCACATTTCACAGTTGGGTAGTTCATCTCTCTCCTGGTGAGACCGTCCAGCCGGCCAGTCAGTGATGTTCAGTTGGATCTGTATGAATGTGAAAGTAGTTCAAACGGAGACGACTGCAGTCAACAGTGGAAAGGCCTTTTCCAGTGAAGTCTGATTCAGCAGCCGACCCTCCCTGCTACTTCCTCTCGACATCTCAAACACTTTCTCCCTCAGCATCTCTCAGGGGAAGCGGACCTCAAATCACATCATCTTTTTGTTTTTTTGTTTTATGTATGTTTGAAGCAATCCCCATGTTTTTGTATCCTTTTCATTTCTTTAGCCGTACCGATGTAATTTGTACAGTGGTCATAGATAACTTGTCATTTTTTCTTGCTGTACTGTGCTGCGTTTATCAGCAGGTGTTGGGGTTTCTTCAGTCAGTCGGTCTATAGTTCTGTTGTGTTTGTGGTTAGGTGTTGGTTCCGTGACTGTTGTTATTGTTGTTTTCCACCTCAGGTGGCTGGGCTACTTAGGCCTGCTGCTTTTCAACATCCTCATCTGCCTGCTGGTGCTGTTTGGCCTCATTCGCAACTCCAAGGGAACACTTATTGGGTGAGTCTCACCATGTGAGGGAGTGAACCGAAAAGAACTGTGGGGAGGGGGACCATATTCTGCTAGGCCATATATTTATAGCAATTGTCATGCTATTGAATTATTTAAACAAAATGAAAGCCTCCAACGTGTCAGAAGTTTTATCTCATGTATCACTTTGTACGCCCGTTGCAAATTACTTTTGACTGTACGCTGAATAACCTTGTCATTGCGATTATGTGAGACGAGTTCACGCTTCATAAAGTGTCAGCCAGTCACAGTCCATTTGGCATGTGCATTAAAACTAATCTCTCAGAAAATTCCTCCGTCTCAACTCTTGACAACTCTGTAGGAAAGTATGTAAGATCCTTTTTAAAAGGCATCAAGGACACAAGCTCAGCACTGCCTGTCCTCTTCTGTCCCTCCCCTTCTATTTCATTTAATGATCTGTGTCTGTGGATACAGCGGGGTCAGTTTGGGTGGCTCATTGTCATGTGAGTCAGTTCCAGAGCATTGGGCTTCATGGTTCCCCCAGGTCCTCCTCTCCTATCCCTCCTACGTCCTTTCATCTCACCCATCCTCAGTGAATCAGACCCAGGTCATCCTCAAGCCCTGCCCAGAGACCAATGAAGGGGTACTTCCTCTAACATAATTAACCCTAACTCTCCTTGAGGGAAACATTATCCCAAGTCCCTGTGGGTGTTTAGGGTTGAAATCAAGGTTTCCTTTTTTATAGCTCATCATTAAACCCTCCAGCATTTTATTTAGATCAGTCAAAATGTGTAATAGCCATCGTTTGGGGTTAAGGCTAAGCAACTCCCAGTCCCAGGCAATGTTCCCTCAATTTTTTTGCGGCATTGAGAACATTTCTGTCTCCTTGGAGCAAACTTGAATGTTATGAAAATTCTGTGCAACTTCCAGTGCGTTTTTACTGTGTGAACTGAGGCTGTACCCAGTATTTTGGTTAGTTTTAACAGTGGCCAAGTGGGCTACTTGTGGCCTACTTGTGGCCTACTTGTGGGCTACTTGTGGCCTGCTTGTGGCCTACTTGTGGGCTGCTTGTGGCCTACTTGTGGGCTGCTTGTGGCCTACTTGTGGGCTGCTTGTGGCCTACTGTGGCTATTTGATCATAATGTCGGCTTACCATAAAAAAACTATGGAGAAAATGCATCCCATAACATTTTAGCATGGAATAACTATGAAATAAGTCTTCCATGATACAGGCCTACATTCCATGAGACTTTTGAAAACATGCAGGGCTTGACATTAACCTGTTTTAGCTACTTGTCCTTCAGACAAGGAGGTGACTGGAACTGTTGTTGTATTGTGTTTGATGCAAAAGGCCACTTTACAAAATAAAATACATTATTATTCCCATAACATTATTATTATTATTATTTCACAGGATCAGACAAAAATGTATGCTACCCTCTGCATATTGTCTACTTAGTTTATTCAAGCCTGTCTTAAAATACAACATTGCCCCTTGAAGCCATAAAAAAAAAGATATTTACCTGACTCGCTTTTCAAAGAGTGCTAGAAATGTGCACATTTTGTGAAGGCTTGGAATTGCCAAGGACCTCACAATACAATGTTTTCATGGTTAGGTGCCAATATATCTATTGCGATTCTCACGATTCTATATGTATTAGTGATTCGATACTGTCATTTTATTGCGTTCTGAACATATTGCTCACAAGACAGAGCCATGAGAAAATGAGTTTGGAACAGTCATGGAAATAAAAGTGCATAAAACAAAATGGGCTCCCTATTTAGAAAGAAGATGGAGAACAAGCTATGAAGGACAAATAGTGGCGTTGTGGTGCAGGTACAGCCAACTAGCGCAAAAATAATATTGCGATATTGTCAAGACGATACGAAATATCATAAAAATGATATCCGAATATGTAACCATCTATTTTTAATTTTTTCCCATCAATAGTTTTGTGATCTTGTAGGAAGCAATCACTCCTCCATTGCTTACCAGAAATGTGCTACAGTATAATTTGGCTAATAACGCACTAACTAGCAAAGAATAGGCCTATGAACAAATGTGCTAGAGCTATCCCCGAAAAAAAATTTAAAAATATATATATATATAAACTTTGTCCCAAGAGTCGTCTGTTCTTTCGACCAATCTATTGGTCAGAATTTTTAAACGTGTATTTTTCATACATAGACACATCCTATGTGTTTTAATCAAATCAACGATATGCACTGAGCTTGTCTGATGCTTAAAGCACACTGTTTGATTAAATAATTAAGACACAAATGACTAGAGGGAGTCCGACCGCAATTGATTTGATTGTGCCAGACGGGCTCAGACTTGTTGCTGTTGTGTTTCTAATTATTTATTTTTTTAAATGACAGCGAATGACTGTGTGACTAGCACCCGTTGTCTCTCTTCTCCCTGCTGCAGCGACCACCACATAACATCAACAGAGTTTATCCATCTGTCCATGTTGTTGAAGATGCAACATAATTACAACCATTTCTGACTGAAAAGTTCTGTTACCTAAATCCCTCATTTGTTTAGGAAAAACATTCCCTATTCCCTTGACCCTTGCTCTTAACGTGACACATGTATGCATCGCATGCACGTGACCAATAGGGCCTGATCTATAGCTTATCATAATTACATCAATGAATTAGTTAAAACAAACTCTGAACACCGTAACACGTGACAGCAAAAGGGATGCAGAGGACGTGACAAATAAACTTGAAACAGGAATGTTTACTGGTTGCTCAGGAGGTAAAGAGGAAGTCAGATGTGTGGAATAAATTTGACTAGTTGTGGAAAATACTAGAGATCAAGAAAAAGAAGGTAAGGAGCAAGCACTGAGTGCTTTATTTTATTTTTTAACTAAAATGCTTGATTGCATTTCAAATAATTAATGACTCGTATGCTGTGCGATGACATGAACAGCTGAATGATTGATTGATACAGTACTGTAGCCTATTTAACTATTGAAATATAGGCTACGGTATTAAGACTAAACAGGAGGTGCTCTTAGGCCTACAGCTCCATGGTGGTTATACAAGACTGCTATACTAAGCCTACTAATGACAATGACATTACTTATTATAATTATGATCATAATAGTAATAATAACAAGGAGATCAAGAAAAAGGAGGGTTGTTATTATTATAAATAATTTGGAACCGTGTAAACACTAAATAAATGATAAGTAATACCAGAGAGGCTGTTCTAACGGGAAAACATGTGTAAAGACTTTATTACAGCATAGCAAAGATTAAAAACAGCCGAATCTGTGAAATTGTTTATCCGACTTGTTGTGGTTGCGTGAGGCTTGGTGCTCACGGAATCAGTAGGTTATTAAGCAAACACTCAAACACTCACAGGCAACAGAAGCATGATCTGTCTTATTTATGTAGATGTATATGGATGATTTATAAAGCCAATCCCATTTAACATTTAGGACTATTGATTATAGACCTAATTAAGTTTCCTCTCTCCTCACTTTTCTTAGACAATTAAGGCAGGAGCTGTTTTCTTGTCTCCAATCTCTGCTGCTGCCTCCCACATATGCTAGCTAACTTTGCTATTATGCACATGATTTAGGAAAAGCACCAATTCAACAGCGTACTGATATTTCAGAACCACGGACAGCGACCACTATCCAACGCGGGAGCAAGCGCATTTGTTATAAAGTAATATTATTTTATTAGTGTTGCACCATTGTTCTTAGGTAATATAACCATATACAATTTCAGTAGCACGTCTTAGTGATGGACTGTGCCATCCCCATGGCTTCCACAATGGATTAGTCCACTCAGACAGGTGCCAATCAGACAGATGTCTTGTAGACAATGATGGTAAATAAAAACGAAAGAAATCTCGGTCAACCAAAAAAATCTACTAAATGGGGTCAGCCCTAAAATGTGCACGCGGATACATGCGGTTCTTCACTTTGATCTCAAAACAAGTGCATCAACTCGCGGTCGCTCGTGCCTGTCAATGCAATAGAATCCTCCTCCGATGCGCTCTGCCTATAACAGAATCTCACTTTTTTTCCCGGTATGTTGCATTGAAAGGCACCAATATTATGTTGATTCGATCACAATTCCCACAGTAGAGGGAAACGTTGATAGTGTAAACCAACAGGGTGAATCTGTAGTAAAGTTGAGTGAAGTTCAATATCGTGCGTCTCTGTGCGGGCTGGTATGTCTTCTGGGCGGCAGTCCTGTTCTAACCTCTGTCCTCCCTCCCTCTCTCTCTCTCTCTCCTTCCCCAGAGTGTGTCTTCTGGGCATCCTGGCTCTGGTCATCAGCTGGGCCTCCCTGGGTCTGGAGTTGGCTGTGTCTGCTGTGAGTGTCTCCATGGGAACATGGCTCTATATCTCTATGTTGAGGCTTGGAACCCAGAGCTCAGTCCCAGTAGTGTGGGAGTTAGAACCTGTACAACCTTTTACCTGAGTCACTGCAGTGGGCCAGCTGACACTGAACAAAATAGAATGTTTGGCATAAGGTACTATCAGTATGATTCATGAAGTTAGGTTTGTTAACACTTGCCAAGTTTATCTAGGGACAATTGCGAGGCAGACTAGCTACTACAATTTATAGCTGGTACAGTGTGCCGTTCATTGTGCGCGGCATGCCTTTATCAAATATTTAGGACCCAGTGGGATCTGTCTTTATGCAAATCCCCCTCCCACACCATTTCAAATGGATAATTCCCTCCCCTGCATATGAATCAGAGATGACCCCCCCCCCCCACCCCTGCCTCGTCTTCCTTCTGGGACACGATGGTGAATGCGATCTTTCTTATCTCCTGATGGAATCCTCCAGTGAGACTGATTATCCTACAGGCTATGCATTCTCATTATTCTAACTACTGTGTTGTTGGGAAAGGTCCTGTTGTGCTTTCTGACTGTTTGGTTTTTCCCCACCGTGGGAATGTGTTTTACTCCCTCTCTGCAGACCTCCAGTGACTTCTGCGTTGCTCCTGACATGTTCGTCACCCAAATGACCGAACAGTATGGCGTGCTCAATAAAGGTATAGATTCGTTAAGAGAATCGCCAGTGGCTTAGATTCCTCACGTTTTATTGTGAGATCAATCATAAAGTGAAATACAGACACTGCTCTCTGTGAGATTCACTTCTAACTCTACTTTTTAAGTTGCTTGTGCAAGAACGCTGAGAGGCAGGTTTTTGTTAAATTTCTCACAGTCACAAGCTTTCATATCCTGTTTGTTTTGGAGGAGGACCGTCTGCTGGCTGAATTGCGTTCTCTCTCTCCAACTTGACAGAACACTACAACAGTTGTAGAAAACAGAAAATCGTTGTAGGGGGAAATGCATAACACCAATGACAAGTCTGGCTCGAACACTGTCTGTCTGTGATAAAAATATGTGTTTCTTTTGTCGTGGGATACTCTCGTCTGAATGTTTTTGATAGCTCTGACAAATGATTGGATTCATTCCCTTCAGTAGCATACACGCTGGGATATGATGCAGACAATGACAGAGCAACGACACAAATGCCTAAAGAGCTTTAATATGTGCCAGACAAGCCCAATCACTGTGATGCTTAATCAATCTCCCATCCTACCCTGGGGAGAGAGAGAAACCTGTTTCTATTCTCTGGCCAGCAGTGAAATGTATTGCTTTCAGATTTATGGACTTGGGCTGGGGTGCATGAGCTACCTCCTCAAACCTGTAATAGGACTCAATAAATTACCCCCGGAGCATCTGTGGCCGGGCAGACAAGCCAGGGGTGACGGGCCGCGCTGCATTTTAAGTGTCTAAAACAGCCCGTGGCGTAATTGGCCAATCTGGTCCCATGATGAGGAGAGAGAGATGGAGCCAGGGGTGTGTGAAGGGGGGGGGGGTGTGTGTGTGTGTGTGTGTGTGTGTGTGTGTGTGTGTGTGTGTGAATGAGATAAGACCAGTGGAGGAGGGGGATGAGGAGAGACATGTTATGGTGAGGGAGGAAGGCCGGCAGGCAGGCAGAGAGAGGGGGGGGGGGTGTGTGTGTGTGTGTGTGTGTGTTTCTACTGCAGTCGACGGTATCTGTGGAAAAGTACTGCGTAATTTAACACAGTCACCAGTAGGGCTGAGAATTGCCAGGGACGATATAATCACCATACTTAGGTGCCTTGCAATTCACACAAGGGAGCCATGAGAAAACAAGTTTTGATCAGTCGTGGAAATAAGTGCTGAATACAAATTGGCTCCATATTTCATATAAGAAGCTATGAAGTAAAAATACTTGCGTTTTGCAGGTACAGCCAACTAGCGCAAAAATAATATTGCGATATTGTCAAAACGATACATGGTCAAAAATACCCCCGATATGTAACTGTATTGATTAACCACGTTTTCCCCCCAACAGTAGTACCCAGTTAGTGTCATCCTCTTTCTAAATCACCACTCCATAGTCAAGTCATTGCTGGAGAGAATAGAGCTCTCTACCCTGTCATTGTGAAGCCCTCTCTGCCTACTCTCAATAGGAACACTAGACGAGGAGTTCCAGTAAGGAAAGCCAACATTAACTGTAGATCCTGGCTAGTGGAACTGTTGTTAAGACCTATGCGCATCATCTCTGTTCAGTACAGTAGCTTCACCCGCTGCCTTGGGGCTGGACTCGGGCAATCAGGGGTGTTACTGCTTCCTGTTTCCCCTGCGTGTTAACATGCCTGTGTGTTTATACGCAGAAATGGAAATGATTTCAGAAGAATGTAAGGTGGTTGAGACTCAGAAGGGAGCTGAACGTTTATGTGGCGTCGTAAGACTTGATTTTAAATTGGCACGCCGTTGGTGATATGACTGAGAGAGTCTCTCTCTTCAACAGGGTGTCCGGTACATGTTTGTGACCCCCCTAAGAATGACCTTGCCTTCCACCCCTAAGGTTGTTCTCAATCTGCAAACGGCAGCCTTTGAAAAGGTCGCCCTTTTTCGTTCCCTTTTATTCCGTTCTGTCCTTATTTCAAACCTGTCACTCGACGTCAGGCGAAGAAAGTGGCCGTCCTGGACGAGCCGTTGGTTTTATTACTGCATGCCATTTCCTGTTTTATTTTTGCCCTGGTAAACAAACTCTAACAGGCTATACTTCACTCTGCAACAGCTCAGGTTCCATTGTTCATCTTATCTGTTGTCCCTCGCTGGCTGTAACATGTATCTTTACTGCCCTGTCCAAACCCCACCAGAAAGGCTGTTCTATTCTCCCGCTTTCTGCTTAATGTTTCAGCTGTTGTTTCTCTTTTACATCACTCTGCCATTATGGTAGTAAAATCCTCAACCCAGTTATTGCAGCTCCCACAAAGATAAGTTATGAGTCTGTCATCTCTGACTGGCTGCTTTAAACACTATTACAAGCCGTAAAGGAGAGGTCTCCTATTCAGCCTGTTGTATATGGCCATCCAAGGATATCATTGAATGAGCAGTTCATTTCCCTTGTCAGTGCCATAATTACACTGTTTATGAGACTCACAGGAAGGGAGCTCAGTTTAGAGTAGCTACGGCAGATGTGAACTGGCCTATCCGTAACCAGGGCAGACTTGCTCTTCTCTCTACCTGTGTGTGGGTGTGGGTGGGTGGGTGGGTGGGTATCCGGAACCCATTTGACTGTGTGGTAATCAGTGGACGTCACAGACCAGTGTGACATCAGAAATAGGATGCCATGTGTTATGTTGGTGGTGATATTCTCTGTGATTAGTACTGGGGACCAGAAGGAGAGCCACTCTGATTCAAACCTCTGCCATGCTGTGCTATGTTTGAGTCACGCACTCCCAAATATCATTATTTATTCAATTGCATGAGTGTGTGGGTGAGAATACATGTCTCCTTCTCAAACCGTCCCAGATTGAGTTCCCTAAAGCAGGATACTGTTAATCCTACTGGCACAGTGTGCCTGACCGTGCTGCTAGCTAACCAATTAGCATTGTTTACGGAGCTCTGAACCGTCCCCATCGACCCAGGTTCTGTCCTAAATGGCACCCGATTCCCTATATAGTGCTCTACTACTATTGACCAGGGTGTAGGGTAGGGTGACGTTAGACACGCAACCCCAATCTCCTCTCCTCACGAGCCCCCAGTCTCCTCTCCTCACGAGCCCCCAGTCTCCTCTCCTCACGAGCCCCCAGTCTCCTCTCCTCACGAGCCCCCAGTCTCCTCTCCTCACGAGCCCCCAGTCTCCTCTCCTCACGAGCCCCCCCCAGTCTCCTCTCCTCACGAGCCCCCCCCCAGTCTCCTCTCCTCACGAGCCCCCCCCAGTCTCCTCTCCTCACGAGCCCCCCCCCAGTCTCCTCTCCTCACGAGCCCCCCCCCAGTCTCCTCTCCTCACGAGCCCCCCCCCAGTCTCCTCTCCTCACGAGCCCCCCCCAGTCTCCTCTCGAGCCCCCCCCAGTCTCCTCTCGAGCCCCCCCCAGTCTCCTCTCGAGCCCCCCCCAGTCTCCTCTCGAGCCCCCCCCAGTCTCCTCACGAGCCCCCCCCAGTCTCCTCTCCTCACGAGCCCCCCAGTCTCCTCACGAGCCCCCCCAGTCTCCTCACGAGCCCCCCCAGTCTCCTCTCCTCACGAGCCCCCAGCTAATCGGCAGCCATTGATTACTCTGCAGGCCCTCCCAAAGAACATTATTTACCCTCCTTCAGAAAAGCAACCCCAAAAAATAACCCAATCTCTGTCCGTCTCTCTGTCTCTGGGGAAGCTGACCTGAGACGATACCACATCGCTGTAGGTTATGGGGTTCACCAGCTGACATTCAGTAGACTGGGCACTGCTTCAGGCAGTGGCATATAAAGGCTATGGGATGTCAAGGTCAGGGAATAGAAATACCATCCAGTAAGTCAACATGGTGGTGAATGAGAGCTCCCACATACTGCAGCTTCTAAAGGACCTGCTTTCACAGTAGAAATGGTTGGAGAGAAAACATGATGGCCTCTGTGAGAATGTGTTCATGCAATTCACCTTCTAGTCACTGTACTACTAGAACTATCTAGACTGAGGTTGTCTGTGGTACTGCTCACATCATCTGATCCAGTCCTGTTGTGTGTGTTTTTCCACAGACATTTTGCAGTACTACATGACATGCAGTGTGGGCCAAACCAACCCTTTCCAACAGGTAGGCTACTTCAAACAGACCATCATATTTTAGCAAAGCGCTTTGATATAGGCCTCACAGACACCAGGGATGTTGGTTTTATAACGTGTTTAGTATTCATATCTTTTTCAGTATACAGTATATGCGTGATTCAGGCTAGCCTGTGACTTTGATGCCGGTTATAATTTATCTGATCTAATGAGGCTAAACAGTGAGATGACTCTCATCTAGCTAATGCGCCTCACCACGTACATACTGTATAATGTATGCACATATCTTCTCTCTCATCTATGACCTCCGAATGACCTCTGCGTGTAAATGAGGCGATCCCATTGGGCGAAAGGAAGGGAGATGATGATCACACGCGGCCTTTATAGATTCATCTGTGGACTGCCGTCTCAGATGAACATTTCACACCAACGCCTCGGACCCAGCGGGCGAAGTTGGTGGAAATGACGTCATTAGTGCCTGTTCTGGCTGAAAGTACAGTCTTAATAAGAGGAGTAAGACTAGTCAACAACCGCTACTTCTGAGGGAAAATATCGTCTTTCCACTTAGACTTTGTTGCTTTTTATTGGCTCGTTAAAGTGTCGCAAAACGGAGATCTTAAAACATATTTCCCAGAAAAGCTTTTTGTTCAAAGAATACTGGTCAAGGCTGTCTTCAGGGAGGCAGCTATGGAGTAATGCAGAGAGATTGTGTAAGAAACAGACTGTCGAGGGATCTTTTTGTGCCTTTTAAAGTAAATGAGTCATTTTTGGGGGGCCACAAAAAGCATATTATGACGTACACTCACTGTACCAGTCCAACTAGAGAAGAGCAGTCTTGCTGAAAGGCACTCCCTGTGCACTCCCTGTGCCTTTCATCTTTTAGGCCAAATGTCAGCTTTTCCTGGAGGTTTAAATGTAGAACTGCGAAACAGCCACTCAGGCCATTGCCAGGGTGAAATATGAACGTGATTTGAAGACCCTACCGTAAGACCCTATCCGTGACTTGCTTTTAATGGATTAGTATTTCTTTCCTCTTCTCAGTGCAGCACAAGCCCAGGCTAGCTATCACCGCTATATCTGTTAAGAAAAAAAGAGTTGATACATAGTGAGTGTAATATATCTCACCGGTACCAGGGTGTCAATGTGTCGACATTGGGTTGAGTGTAAAGGGATATATTTGACCATCAGAAAGGACTATGACTTTTTTTTTTCTTCCTGTGTTAGGGTCAGGAGTTTCTCACAAAGACATTGAACAAGTAGCCATGCCATGTCTGATACAGGCGGTTGTGTTTCCCTCTTGTGTTGTAGAAGTTGTCCGGGAGCCACAAAGCCTTAGTGGAGATGCAGGACGACGTGTCTGAGCTGCTCCGCTCGGCCACCAGAGAGTACCCCCAAACCAAGGTGAACGTCCTGACTCCTGAGATCCATCACTTTACATCCTGCTGCGAACGCCACCTGCCAGTGTACTGATACTACTGTATACCTGCTGGCTCAGTCACGCCACACAAACACACCCTGCCTTTCCCCCTGGTCTGGATACACCGGCTGTACTATTGTAGCAATTCTAAAGGGTTGAACAGTCCACTGAATGGAACCAATGGACCAAGAGGCAGAGAGAGGGAGGAGACGAGTGCACCTGGCCACAAAAGTCTGCTGGCACTTCACCTTTGCCTTATGCTCATGTTACTTTCACTGGCGTCCTCTGTACAGCCCAGTGTTGTATTGTCCAGCGCTGATCTTTCCACTGTGTGCACAGAGCAACAAATGAGGCCTGACATTTGGGACGGTGTTGGAAAATCGAGAGAGGCAGGCCTACTTCAGTGGCACGGTGAAGAGACAAAACGCTGAGTTCATGGAAACATTTCATGTACTGTTGGGCTACCAGAGATGTAGAACTCTATCAACACTCATCAGCCCTCGTGTCCCATTTAGTCATTTAAAATAGACCTCTGGACAGACGCTGTTCTCTGCCGGGCCGTTACAGTCCATCGGAGAATCAGGACGTGGTTTGTTATTACACCTGGTGCAGACAGACGGCGGTAGAGCCTAAGTTTGAGCTTTCGGAGGAAGTACCTTCATTTCAATGGAATGGGGTGCGCACCATTAAAACCCTGGAGTCTGTCTGCGCGAGGCGTCAGGGTTGCTGACTCTGTTCTGGTTTGGGAGTTTTCCCAAAGTTTCGCTACTTTTGATGACGTCATACCAACCTTCTTTACTAGTTTAAGTAGGACACCACAATTAAGTACTGCCAGTATCTCTCTCATACACTCACACGCACACTGAGACAGTGGTCTGGCCTAATTTGCTGTGTTAAATGTCGACCTGGCCCTGTTTTAAAGTGTATGTGTGTTTGTGTGTGTCTTGCAGGGGAATCTAGAACAGATCCAGGGGGTGCTGAACACCACAGAGATCGGCCTGCATCAGCTCACTGCCCTGGTGGACTGCCGAAGCCTTCACATGGTGAGCTGCCTTCCTGCCTGGGACACCAGGGGGACCATGGCTAACATCCGTACTCCACAGGGGATGCCGTATGGCCTCTGTGTTGCGTGGTCACGGTCTACATGTGTACATATCCCTCTCTGGGGATGTGGTTGTTAGCATGTACGGTACATTCGGTGCATGTCCAGTCCGATGATGTTTGCAGATGTGTGCGCAAGCTGTGTCTAAACGGTCCAGTGAGTCGTTGCGTGACCTGCAATTGGCTTTCCCTCAGCCTGTGTGATGGAGAGGACCACGTTCACGGTTCACACTCCTGTGCACGTGCGTCTGTGCTCCGCTCCGCTGAGCTCAACTCTGCTCCACTGCTCTTGGTTCAACCCTGTATTCAGACCTGCCCCTCTCTGCCTGCAGTGCATCCGCCGCCCTGGGCTGGGCTGCATATCTCTTTGATCTGTAGTAGCAGCCCTCCCTGACAGCTCTTCACGTCCTCCCCTGTTAACCCCTATGTGGCCGGTGCCCTGCCTGGGTCTCACTGTTCCTACTGTCACTCTCACTCTCATCCCCACCACTCACAGTCAAGCAGTAGCCCAGGAGCTTCCATTCGGCCTAAACCAGAGCCACTTTCAGTAGCAGATAGAAATGTCATGACGTGAACAGAGCTGACGTGGCTTGTTCTTCTACAGAGAGGGATGTTTGTTCTGCGTTGTATATTTCTTTCTGAACATTGTGCTGAGCGTGACCCAGGAGGATGGTGTAACGCGCCTGCCACTACGTCACATGTAAGCGTGCTGCACCTAGAGGGAACAACCAAGACGTCTCTCAGTGCAAATGCAGGAAGCAGAAGCGGCCGTCATGAAATGTTTTCTTTAAAAGCTGGACAATATTATTCCCAACTTCCTCTGCTTTTGTCATGTTGAATAGCGCTCCTGGGTATTGCACATGTTGTCGAGCTACTTCCTCTCGATAATGACTGTAATTTGCTTGGCTCTGAAGCAAGGCGCTGGAAAAGCACCGTCTTGGCCTGCTTTCACTCCTCCACGCGATGTATCATTAAATAGTCATGGACAACCTCCCTCCCCCAGCTTGTGTAGCATGTGTGTCAGATAAGGGCGCTGTGTACAGTAATCCTGTGTAGCAGACAGGCAAAATGTAGCCTCTGTTTGGTAGGTTAGTTGTGTTTCTATGAAGTGATGTGAACCTCTAGCCTGTGCACTAGTTGTCATAGATAGACCAGACGGTAGTGATGGGAGGAAAGTTCCATGCCCGTTACATAACGGGTTATTATTTTTGAAGGTATATCTCATAGTTTTGACAATATCGCAATATTATTTTTGCGCTAGTTGGCTGTACCTGCACCACAACTCCAGTATTTGTCCTTCATAGCTTGTTCTCCATCTTCTTTATAAATAGGGAGGCCATTTTGTTTTCAGCACTTGTATTTCCGTGACTGTTCCAAACTCATTTTCTCATGGCACTGTCTTGTCCCTCTGCAGCAGCAATATTTTTGAATGATCGACTCGCAATAAAGTCACAGTATCGAATCGCAGTACATGTTAGAATTGTGAGAATCGCAATACATATCGTATTGGCCCTACTAGACAGCGGACTGTACTATGTGCAGACAGATCTGTGACCATGTTACTGGTATTGTAAAACTTCACATTTGCTCATGCACAATTGCATCACTGTCCTGTCATACAGGCCTACTGTACGATGTATGTATGTATGTATGTATGTATGTACAGTTGAAGTCGGAAGTTTACATTTTTACATTTTAGTCATTTAGCAGACGCTCTTATCCAGAGCATACATTTCATACAATTTTTTATTTTTCTTTCTGTACTGGCCCACCGTGGGAATCGAACCCACAACCCTGGCGTTGCACACACCATGCTGGCGTTGCAAACACCATGCTCTACCAACTGAGCCACAGGGAAGGCATACGCCATACGCGTTTACATACGCCAAATACATTTCAACTCATTTTTTCACAATTCCTGACATGGCGTCGTGAGGAAGGAAAATAATGTGGATATATTGAAGCAACATCTCAAGACATCAGTCAGGATGTTAAAGCTTGGTCGCAAATGGGTCTTCCAAATGAACAATGACCCCAAGCATACTTCCAAAGTTGTGGCAAAATGGCTTAAGGACAACAAAGTCAAGGTATTGGAGTGGCCATCACAAAGCCCTGACCTCAACCCTAAAGAAAATTTATGGGGAGAACTGAAAAGGCGTGTGCAAGCAAGGAGGCCTACAAACCTGACTCAGTTACACCAGCTCTGCCAGGAGGAATGGGCCAAAATTCACCCAACTTTTTGTGGGAAGCTTGTGGAAGGCTACCTGAAACGTTTGACCCAAGTTAAACAATTTAAAGGCAATGCTACCAAATACTAATTGAGGGTATGTACATTTCTGACCCATTGGGAATGTGATGAAAGAAATAAAAGCTGAAATATATCATTCTCTACTAATATTCTGACATTTCACATTCTTAAAATAAAGTGATGATCCTAACTGACCTAAGACAGGGAATTTTTACTATGATTAAATGTCAGGAATTGCGTACTGTGATCATAAATAATGTCAGGTACCATTATAAATGTCTTGTCTGTTGCTGTGTTGTGTTCCAGGACTAGGTTCAGGCTATAACAGGGTTGTGTTGTGTTCCAGGACTAGGTCCAGGCTATAACAGGGTTGTGTTGTGTTCCAGGACTATGTCTAGGCTATAACAGGCTTGTGTTATTAACTGTGTTGCTGTGTTGTGTTCCAGGACTATGTCCAGGCTATAACAGGCTTGTGTTATTAACTGTGTTGCTGTGTTGTGTTCCAGGACTATGTCCAGGCTATAACAGGCTTGTGTTATTAACTGTGTTGCTGTGTTCCAGGACTATGTCCAGGCTATAACAGGCTTGTGTTATTAACTGTGTTGCTGTGTTGTGTTCCAGGACTATGTCCAGGCTATAACAGGCTTGTGTTATTAACTGTGTTGCTGTGTTGTGTTCCAGGACTATGTCCAGGCTATAACAGGCTTGTGTTATTAACTGTGTTGCTGTGTTCCAGGACTATGTCCAGGCTATAACAGGCTTGTGTTATTAACTGTGTTGCTGTGTTGTGTTCCAGGACTATGTCCAGGCTATAACAGGCTTGTGTTATTAACTGTGTTGCTGTGTTGTGTTCCAGGACTATGTCCAGGCTATAACAGGCTTGTGTTATTAACTGTGTTGTTGTGTTGTGTTCCAGGACTATGTCCAGGCTATAACAGGCTTGTGTTATGATGGACTGGAGGGCCTGATCTACCTGGTGCTCTTCTCCTTCGTCACGGCTCTCATGTTCAGCTCCATCGTCTGCAGCCTACCTCACACCTGGAACAACAAGAGGTCAGAACCCATCCACCGTACACACCACTATCCTCCAGTACCACATACAGTCCGTCCAATTGGACCTCAATGCTATTTCTGTTTCTATGTTAGTGTTCCATGTCTATGAGGAAAATGGTTCGGAAAATAAGCGATGTTTTGAAGTATTTCAGGGTTTGAGAAACCATTTAGAATTGCTTCCAATCTAACTCATACATTAGTTCATAGAGCTTTTGCCTGAACCACGGACTGTAGCCTCTTAAGTCCCATTTTTACATTACACGGAAATGACTCAAATGATAATGATATGCCTGTAAACAGACAGAGACAATACTATTATAGAATTTAATAGTTTTTTCCTGAAGAGTTTCTAAACCCCAGACTGTTAGCTGCTTAAAGTCTTCCGTTGCTAGTGTGTGGAACACTGGCAGCGAGTTCCATGGGACCTGGCCAGGAGGGCCCAGCTGCTTCCCCAAATATATCACTTCCTGTTATCCCCCTCTCCCTAATCGTGCAAAGCTTTGCCTAAGTCTATTGCAACCTTTGCATGGAGGGGTGTAATTTTGGAGGTTGACGTTGTACTTTATGAAATCCATCTGATTTCCCTCCGCTGGGCGACCCGATCAGCAGCAGATGGGGAGGATTAATCATAATGCCTTGTAAGAGACGAGAGTTAGCTGTCCCAGGTCACGTCTCCAGTTTAACTCCACTCTGTAATTAGCAGAGTTCTGAGGATACTGGTGAATATGTTCTGTTCTGCAGTTTGATCCCAGCTCGCTGTTCCTGTTATACAGCAAAGGGTTTTTTATAGGAATGCATCTTCTAAATGACATACAGTTGTTTGAGTAATAACTCATTGTTTTAATGACGCATGTAGTTCTTAATAACCCGCCATTAAGCTTTACTGCTTTTAATGCCATAAGCCATTCCATTGATATGTTTTATATATGAACACGGTAATGTTGGAAATTAGTTATACCCCCTCCCCACTACATACTGTCTTTGTAATGTTCTGTATGGGTGAAAGCGTGCTGCTGCCCTGAATGGGATGATGTCATTAATTAGCTGTGTGGAGGAGAACCCTGTGGGTGGTGTGTTGAACACTAGAGGGAGACAAGCTCCACCATGTCATCATCATCATCAGCGCTATTCACTGCAGCACCACAAGGGCTATTTCTGTCTTCTTTTGTTGTCCATGTTTTATACAGTGAGGGGGGGAAAGTATTTGATCCCCTGCTGATTTTGTACGTTTGCCCACTGACAAAGAAATGATCAGTCTATAATTTTAATGGTAGGTTTATTTGAACAGTGAGAGACAGAATAACAACACAAAAATCCAGAAAAACGCATGTCAAAAATGTTATAAAATGATTTGCATTTTAACGAGGGAAATAAGTATTTGACCCCTCTGCAAAACATGACTTAGTACTTGGTGGCAAAACCCTTGTTGGCAATCACAGAGGTCAGACGTTTCTTGTAGTTGGCCACCAGGTTTGCACACATCTCAGGAGGGATTTTGTCCCTCCTGAGATTATAGGCCCTACACCCAAACAAGGGCACTGCGTTCATCCACCTCTGGCCTGCTCGCCTCCCTACCTCTGAGGAAGCACAGTTCCCGCTCAGCCCAGTCAAAACTGTTCGCTGCTCTGGCACCCCAACGGTGGAACAAGCTCCCTCACGACGCCAGGACAGCGGAGTCAATCACCACCTTCCAGAGACACCTGAAACCCAACCTCTTTAAGGAATACCTAGGATAGGATAAAGTAATCCTTCTAACCCCCCCCTACCCTCCCCCCCTTAAAAGATTTAGATGCACTATTGTAAAGTGGTTGTTCCACTGGATACCATAAGGTGAATCCACCAATTTGTAAGTCGCTCTGGATAAGAGCGTCTGCTAAATGACTTAAATGTAAATGTCCCACTCCTCTTTGTAGATCTTCTCCAAGTCATTAAGGTTTCGAGGCTGACGTTTGGCAACTCGAACCTTCAGCTCCCTCCACAGATTGTCTATGGGATTAAGGTCTGGAGACTGGCTAGGCCACTCCAGGACCTTAATGTGCTTCTTCTTGAGCCACTCCTTTGTTGCCTTGGCCGTGTGTTTTGGGTCATTCTCATGCTGGAATACCCATCCACGACCCATTTTCAATGCCCTGGCTGAGGGAAGGAGGTTCTCACCCAAGATTTGACGGTACATGGCCCCGTCCATCGTCCCTTTGATGCGGTGAAGTTGTCCTGGCCCCTTAGCAGAAAAACACCCCCAAAGCATAATGTTTCCACCTCCATGTTTGAGGGTGGGGATGGTGTTCTTGGGGTCATAGGCAGCATTCCTCCTCCTCCAAACACGGCGAGTTGAGTTGATGCCAAAGAGCTCCATTTTGGTCTCATCTGACCACAACACTTTCACCCAGTTGTCCTCTGAATTATTCAGATGTTCATTGGCAAACTTCAGACGGGCATGTATATGTGCTTTCTTGAGCAGGGGGACCTTGCGGGCGCTGCAGGATTTCAGTCCTTCACGGCGTAGTGTGTTACCAGTTGTTTTCTTGATGACTATGGTCCCAGCTGCCTTGAGATCATTGACAAGAGCCTCCCGTGTAGTTCTGGCCTGATTCCTCATCGTTCTCATGATCATTGCAACTCCACAAGGTGAGATCTTGCATGGAAGCCCCAGGCCGAGGGAGATTGACAGTTCTTTTGTGTTTCTTCTATTTGCAAATAATCGCACCAACTGTCATCACCTTCTCACCAAGCTGCTTGGCGATGGTCTTGTAGCCCATTCCAGCCTTGTGTAGGTCTACAATCTTGTCCCTGACATCCTTGGAGAGCTCTTTGGTCTTGGCCATGGTGGAGAGTTTGGAATCTGATTGATTGATTGCTTCTGTGGACAGGTGTCTTTTATACAGGTAACAAGCTGAGATTAGGAGCACTCCCTTTAAGAGTGTGCTCCTAATCTCAGCTCGTTACCTGTATAAAATACACCTGGGAGCCAGAAATCTTTCTGATTGAGAGGGGATCAAATACTTATTTCCCTCATTAAAATGCAAATCAATTTATAACATTTTTGACATGCGTTTTTCAGGATTTTTTTGTTGTTATTCTGTCTCTCACTGTTCAAATAAACCTACCATTAAAATTGTAGACTGATCATTTCTTTGTCAGTGGGCAAACGTACAAAATCAGCAGGGGATCAAATACTTTTCCCCCTCACTGTACCTTGACCGTTGTGCTACAGGGGGAAATGTCTTTGTTTTTTGAAAATGTGACAATGTGGGCTTTCAGTGGTGCCCTTGCGCTAGTCACAAACACAGCTCACGTTTGAACAGAAATGACAAAGTAAACCAATCCGTATTGTAGCAGATCAATCTGTAATATTTGTGTGGAAACAGAATACGTTTATCTTAGTGGAGCGTGGTTTTATTCCTTAAGCTCAGCGGGGATTTGCTGCGTTCCCTTTTTCAAAGAGAAGACATCTTTCGTCTCCCCTTGGGCAGTGAAGAAATTGACTAGAAACGTGGCCGTGGATGAATGCAAAACGTGACTGTGAATGTGCCTGTTTTTGTGCCGCTGCTGCTCTCCCCATCAGTGGGAGAGGGCTCCACCTTGTGGCCGTTTGTCGCTCTGCAGGGTTGTAGTCAATTCCATTTCAATTTGGAAATAAACTGTCATTCTAATTTTTGTCCCCCACAATGAAATTGAGAACGGGACAGTGGATGTGTCCTTGTCCGTTTGTGCGTTCGTCACACGCAATAGCCCGAGTTTGACAAAACTTGGGTGAATGATGCATCTTTCCATAGAGATCCAGCATTTACAAAATTACGCAGATTTTCCCAAGGCAGGAGCTATAGTAATTAACTGAAATGTGTTAGTCACATGTAATATCTCAATTGGTCCAAGCAGGGGGCGCTGCATCCTTAGGGTATGACATGTTTTCTGTTGCCTTTTCCTCAATGATTTTCTATGAGAAAATGTGGAAGTCAGATTGGAATTTCTGTTTTCTTCCTGAATTGAAACGGAATTGACTCCAACCCTGGTAGTATGTGTCCTGGTGGATGTGTGACTCAGCAGTGTCTCGCTCTCTCTCTCTCTGTCTCTATAGGAACGAGGCGGACAGCGAGGAGGAGTCCGTGTCCCACGGAAGCAGACTGCAGAACCACGACAACCTGTACCGCGTCCACATGCCCAGCCTGTACAGCTGTGGCAGCAGCTACGGCAGCGAGACCAGCATCCCTGCTGCAGCACACACCGTTAGCAACGCCCCCGTCACGGAGTACATGTGAGTACAGTAACACCAATCCCATGGAACACTCGTCTCAAAGACAATCGCTGGGGAACAGTGGGTGCACTTCCCCTCCACTTTCTCAGTGTTGAAAGGTTCAAAGCAGGCTGTGGTGGTGAGGATTGAGGAATGTGAGATACCATGTGACCCAGGGCTGTACTAGCACAGCCTCCACGTTTAGGGCACCGCTGAGAAAGAGAGGAGCTGTGCTCAGCTCTCCCTAGAGGATCACATTCTGGCGGCCACGAGCGATGCAGCTGTTGCTCTCCAGCTGTGGCCCTTTGAAACCCAACAGCCTTATGAATGGACCTCTTAGGATGGAGGCTGGGGGAGGGGTTTTGGTGGATTGTACAGTACAGTACAGCCATGGATGTTCTGTGGGGTTCTGTGTCTGTGGTGCCTGTAGGGGTTTAAATGGTATCATGAACTGTTTGTATATGTGGGTGTACGTGCTTCTGTGCCATGGAAAGTATATTTTGAGGGTCGGTAAGTCATGTACGTGTTTGTGCACCTGTTTCTGTGCGTGCGTGCGTGTGTGCGCGCGCAGGTTCTGCAGGTGTAGTTCCATCCCCGCCTGTGATTAACCGTGGAGTGTGTGTGTGTTCTGTTACACAGGACCCAGAATGCCAATGCCTTCCAGAACCCGCGGTGTGAGAACACCCCACTGATAGAGAGAGAGTCCCCTCCTCCCTCGGTAAGTGTCCCAATGTCTACGTTAAACACTGATGGACAGAACCCCTCCACTGACTGGGTCATTTGGCAGCCGTTGTGTAGGACACGATAATGATGATGATGAAAGATCTTTCCGATGAGATCTTGTTTTAAAGTAAACAGTCTGCCAACGGGGCCTGGTTTTGGAAATGATGTCTGTGTAGTCGGTGTTTTGTTTTTGCCTCTTATTTTGACATATTCAAGTGAGTTTGGCTCACAGTAAGAGCTAGAGTCAACATGACGATCCTAGCCACCAGTCTCCATAGGTTGTGTGTTGTAAGTCAACCTGGATCCCTCTGTCAGTGGTCCCTGGTCCTCCCTGGCCGGTTGCTCTCCTGTCCTGGAGGCTGAGCCCCTCCTTGCTGTCAGTGTGTCTGCTTGGGCCTAGGCTCTGCGCTGTGCATCTTCTCTATACTGTCTTGTCGCTGTTGTTTTCTTTCCTGCAAACCCACACACAGTTGTATTTGACTGCCGGCATGGACAGTTACAGCCGCAACAGCTGGCAGTTAAAGCCCTCGGCGAGTGAGAGATCGTTTTGGTAACCTCCTCTGCTATGCTAACAGGTACAGACAATGCCCCCCCCCCCCACCCACCTTCACTTACTGGCCTGTGTTCCCCCCAAACCAAGTCTACTCCCCCCAACCCCAACCACCCACACCCTATCCAGAGTTACCTGCCACCCCACTGCCCTCCTCTGTCTTGCTAGTGTAACACCTCACCTAACGCGTGTCCCCTGACTGTGCCCTTGGGCAGCATGCCTTCCTATCCCCCAGCTCTGCAGCTGTTTTAGGTGGTACACGTCACGTTCTTGTCCTGCCTTCAGGCCCCACCATGGCCTTTCTTTCATGAACATTTAAGCCTACGTCCGACAAAAAACGACATCCACGTAACTGCGTTGCAGTCTGCCGAGCCCTTCAGACTGTTGCATTCCCCTTTCCACCTGAACCAGGCAGGGTCTGGAAAGGAGTGGACACTGTGAATGACATCTGAGTGGACTTCTTTAGGGATTGACGGTTTTGAAAAAGGAACGAGTTAATTACTGTAGAAGAGAACAACTTTATCCAGTTTGTTGCCAGGAGATTCCCCTGGTCCAGGACTTGTACTGGTTCATTTTGGAAGTCTTGAGTTATTCTGTGAGCCAGAACATCTTTCTGCTATTGTCAGGTTGTTCCACCTATGTCTCAGTCTCTCTCCTGGCCTTCAGAGCTCATAGATGTACACTATAAAGGGTAGAATGGCTCCTGAGTGTGGAGTGGGATGATCTCCACCTCACTTTACCTCTAAGTCGAAGAGACTCCCATTGAAAGTCATGATGATCTGGAAAGTCCACTTTTCAGTACAACCGTGTGCAGGATATAACGTCTGGTTATATCCAGTTGGCCGAGCATGATGCTGGCAACGCTGATGATCATAGGTACACGCATGACTGCAAGTCCCTTTGGATAACAGCTGAATGGCATGTATATTATATAGGTGCTATAGGCAAGTGGAATAAGTCCTGTTAGTTCTGTAAACCTGTCACATCCTTTCACAGAGTATGTACTGCAAGTGCACCTGGTTTTGTGTCTGCTCCTTCCTTTGCAATAAATACATTGTAATGTACACAGATGTGACATCCCAACCCAATTCCAGTATGGTTTATTATCTCTAAGTACAGTATGATAAGCCCTTACTTTCCCATGTAGAAACATACTATATATACACTGGATCGATAGATGTATACGGTAGGTATGGTAGGTAGGATACGATTGCTGGATACAGTAGATACGATAGATAGATACTGTAGGTAGGTAGGTAGGTAGGTAGGTAGGTAGGTAGGTAGGTAGGTAGGTAGGTAGGTACGATGGATGGGTAGGTAGGTACGATGGATGGGTAGACATGGTAGATAGATAGGATACGATGGATGGATACAGTAGATATGATAGGTAGATACGGTAGCTAGGTAGATAGATACGGTAGCTAGGTACAGTTGAAATCGGAAGTTTACATACACTTAGGTTGGAGTCATTAAAACTCGTTTTTTAACCACTCCACAAATGTCTTGTTAACAAACTATAGTTTTGGCAAGTCGGTTAGGACATCTACTTTGTGCATGACACAAGTCATTTTTCCAACAATTGTTTACAGACAGATTATTTCACTTATAATTCACTGTATCACAATTCCAGTGGGTCAGAAGTTTACATACACTAAGTTGACTGTGCCTTTAAACAGCTTGGAAAATTCCAGAAAATGATGCCATGGCTTTAGAAGCTTCTGATAGGCTAATTGACGTCATTTGAGTCAATTGGAGGTGTACCTGTGGATGTATTTCAAGGCCTACCTTCAAACTCAGTGCCTCTTTCCTTGACATCATAGGAAAATCAAAAGAAATCAGACAAGTCTTCAGAAAACAAATTGTAGACCTCCACAAGTCTGGTTCATCCTTGGGAGCAATTTCCAAACACCTGAAGGTACCACGTTCATCTGTATAAACAATAGTATGCAAGTATAATCACCATGGGACCACACAGCTGTCATACCGCTCAGGAAGGAGACGCGTTCTATCTCCTAGAGATGAACGTACTTTGGTGCGAAAAGTGCAAATCAATCCCAGAACAACAGCAAAGGACCTTGTAAAGATGCTGGAGGAAACGGGTACAAAAGTATCTATATCCACAGAATAACGAGTCCTATATTGACAACCTGAATGGCCGCTCAGCAAGGAAGAAGCCACTGCTCAAAAACCGCCATAAAAAAACAGACTATGGTTTGCAACTGCACATGGGAACAGAGATTGTACTTTTTGGAGAAATGTCCTCTGGTCTGATGAAAAAAATAGAACTGTTTGGCCATAATGAACATTGTTATGTTTGGAGGAAAAGGGGAAGGTTTGCAAGCCAAAGAACACCATCGCAACCGTGAAGCACGGGAGTGGCGGCAGCATGTTTGGTGGGTGCTTTGCTGCAGGAGGGACTGGTGCACTTCACAAAAAAGATGGCATATTGAGGAAGGAAAGTTATGTGGCTATATTGAAGCAACATCTCAAGACATCGGTCAGGAAGTTAAAGCGTGGTTGCAAATGGGTCTTCCAAATGGACAATGACACCAAGCATACTTCCAAGGTTGTGGCAAAATGGCTTAAGTAACAACAAAGTCAAGGTATTGGAGTGGCCGTCACAAAGCCCTGACCTCAATCCTATAGAAAATGTGTGGGAAGAACTGAAAAAGCGTGTGCGAGCAAGGAGGCCTACAAACCTGACTCAGTTACACCAGCTCTGTCAGGAGGTATGGGCCAAAATTCACCCAACTTATTGTGGGAAGCTTGTGTAAGGCTCCCTGAAACGTTTGACCCATGTTAAAGGATGCTACCAAATACTAATTGAGTGTATGTAAACTTCTGACCCCCTGGGAATGTGATGAAAGAAATAAAAGCTGAAATAAATAATTATCTACTATTATTCTGACATTTCACATTCTTAAAATAAAGTGTCACTCCTAACTGACCTAAGAAAGGGAATTTTACCAGGATTAAATGTCAGGAATTGTGAAAAACTGAGTTTAAACGTATTTGGCAAAGGCGTATGTAAACTTCCGACTTCAACTGTAGATCGATAGATAGATACGCTGGACGGATACGATGGGTAGATACGCTGGACGGATACGATGGGTAGATACGCTGGCGGACGGGGGACGGTGCACGATGGGTAGATACGGTAGACACGGGGACGGTGCCGGGTAGATACGGTAGACACGATGGATAGATACGGTAGACACGATGGATAGATACGGTAGACACGATGGATAGATACGGTAGACACGATGGATAGATACGGTAGACACGATGGATAGATACGGTAGACACGATGGATAGATACGGTAGACACGATGGATAGATACGGTAGATTAGATAGATTAGATATTATACGGTAGACACGATGGATAGGATATGGTGGATACGATGGACAGACACGATGGACAGATACGGTAGACGGACACGATGGATAGATACGGTAGACGGACACGATGGACAGATACGGTAGACGGACACGATGGACAGATACGATGGTAGACGGACACGATGGACAGATACGATGGTAGACGGACACGATGGACAGATACGATGGTAGACGGACACGATGGACAGATACGATGGTAGACGGACACGATGGACAGATACGATGGTAGACGGACACGATGGACAGATACGATGGTAGACGGACACGATGGACAGATACGATGGTAGACGGACACGATGGACAGATACGATGGTAGACGGACACGATGGACAGATACGATGGTAGACGGACACGATGGACAGATACGATGGTAGACGGACACGATGGACAGTTACGGTGGATAGTTACGGTAGGTAGATACGGTGGATAGATACGGTAGGTAGATACGATGGATAGATACGGTAGGTAGATACGATGGATAGATACGGTAGGTAGACACGATGGATAGATACGGTAGGTAGATACGGTAGATAGTTACGGTAGATAGTTACGATAGGTAGATACTATAGGTAGATACGGTAAATACGATGGATAGATACGGTAGATAGTTACGATAGGTAGATACTGTAGGTAGATACGGTAGATACGGTAGATAGTTACGGTAGATACTGTAAATACGATGGATAGATACGGTAGGTAGATACGATGGATAGATACGGTAGGTAGATACGGTAGGTAGTTACGATGGATAGATACGGTAGGTAGACACGATGGATAGATACGGTAGGTAGACACGATGGATAGATACGGTAGGTAGACACGGGGATCGGGATAGTTACGGTAGATAGTTACGATAGGTAGATACGGTAAATACGATGGATAGATACGGTAGATAGTTACGATAGGTAGATACTGTAGGTAGATACGGTAGATAGTTACGGTAGATACGGTAGATAGTTAAGGTAGATACGGTAGATACTGTAAATAAGATGGATAGATACGGTAGATAGTTACGATCGGTAGATATGGTAGGTAGATATGGTAGGTAGATACTGTTGGTAGGTACTGTAGATACTGTAGGTAGACACTAGATACTGTAGGTAGATACTGTAGGTAGATAGTGTAGGTAGATAGTGTAGGTAGATACTATATGTAGATAGTGTAGGTAGATACTAGTGGTAGATACTAGTGGTAGATGCTATAGATACTATATGTAGATACTGTAGGTAGATACTAGTGGTAGATACTGTATGTAGATACTGTAGGTCGATACTAGTGGTAGATACTAGTGGTAGGTACTGTATGTAGATACTAGTGGTAGATACTAGTGGTAGATACTGTAGGTAGATACTAGTGGTAGATACTGTAGGTAGATACTAGTGGTAGATACTGTAGGTAGGTACTGTAGGTAGATACTAGTGGTAGATACTAGTGGTAGGTACTGTAGGTAGATACTGTAGGTAGATACGGTAGATAGTTACGGTAGATACGGTAGATACTGTAAATAAGATGGATAGATACGGTAGATAGTTACGATCGGTAGATACGGTAGGTAGATATGGTAGGTAGATACTGGTTGGTAGGTACTGTAGGAGGTACTGTAGGTAGACACTGTAGATACTGTAGGTAGATACTGTAGGTAGATACTGTAGGTAGATACTGTAGGTAGATAGTGTAGGTAGATACTAGTGGTAGATACTAGTGGTAGATGCTATAGATACTATATGTAGATACTGTAGGTAGATACTAGTGGTAGATACTGTATGTAGATACTGTAGGTCGATACTAGTGGTAGATACTAGTGGTAGGTACTGTATGTAGATACTGTAGGTAGATACTAGTGGTAGATACTGTAGGTAGATACTGTAGGTAGATACTGTAGGTAGATAGTGTAGGTAGATACTATATGTAGATAGTGTAGGTAGATACTAGTGGTAGATACTAGTGGTAGATGCTATAGATACTATATGTAGATACTGTAGGTAGATACTAGTGGTAGATACTGTAGGTCGATACTAGTGGTAGATACTAGTGGTAGGTACTGTATGTAGATACTGTAGGTAGATACTAGTGGTAGATACTGTAGGTAGATACTAGTGGTAGATACTGTAGGTAGGTACTGTAGGTAGATACTAGTGGTAGATACTATTGGTAGGTACTGTTGGTAGATACTGTAGGTAGATACTGTAGGTAGATACTAGTGGTATGTACTATATGTAGATACTGTAGGTAGATACTAGTGGTAGATACTATAGGTAGATACTGTAGACACTGTAGGTAGATACTATAGGCAGTTACTATATGTAGATACTATAGATATGGTAGGTAGATATGGTAGGTAGATATGGTAGGTAGATATGGTAGGTAGATACTGTAGGTAGGTAAATACTGTAGGTAAATAGTGTAGGTAGATAGTGTAGGTAGATACTGTAGGTAGGTAGACACTGTAGGTAGACACTGTAGGTAGACACTCTAGGTAGATACTAGTGGTAGGTACTATATGTAGATACTGTAGGTAGATACTAATGGTAGATACTAATGGTAGATAGTGTAGGTAGATACTGTAGGTAGGTAGATACTGTAGGTAGACACTGTAGGTAGATACGATGGATAGATACGGTAGGTAGATACGATGGATAGATACGGTAGGTAGATACGATGGATAGATACGGTAGGTAGATACGATGGATAGATACGGTAGGTAGATACGATGGATAGATACGGTAGGTAGATACGATGGATAGATACGGTAAATACGGTAGATAGTTACGATAGGTAGATACTGTAGGTAGATACGGGAGATAGTTACGATAGGTAGATACTGTAGGTAGATACGGTAAATACGATGGATAGATACGGTAGAAAGTTACGATCGGTAGATATGGTAGGTAGATACTGTTGGTAGGTACTGTAGGTAGACACTGTAGATACTGTAGGTAGATACTGTAGGTAGATGGTCTAGGTAGATAGTGTAGGTAGATACTATATGTAGATAGTGTAGGTAGATACTAGTGGTAGATGCTATAGATACTATATGTAGGTACTGTATGTAGGTACTGTATGTAGGTACTGTATGTAGGTACTGTATGTAGGTACTGTATGGTGGATACTGTAGGTGGATACTGTCGGTAGATACTAGTGGTAGATACTAGTGGTAGGTACTGTATGTAGATACTGTAGGTAGATACTAGTGGTGGATACTAGTGGTGGATACTGTAGGTGGATACTAGTGGTAGATACTGTAGGTAGGTACTGTAGATAGATACTGTAGGTAGATACTAGTGGTAGATACTAGTGGTAGTAGGTACTGTAGGTAGATACTAGTGGTAGATACTAGTGGTAGATACTGTAGGTAGATACTGTAGGTAGATACTAGTGGTAGATACTAAATGTAGATACTGTAGGTAGATACTACTGGTAGATACTGTAGGTAGATACTAATTGTAGATACTATAGGTAGATACTATAGGTAGATACTGTAGACACTGTAGGTAGATACTATAGGCAGTTACTATATGTAGATACTATAGATACTGTAGGTAGATATGGTAGGTAGATATGGTAGGTAGATATGGTAGGTAGATACGGTAGGTAGGTAGATACTGTAGGTAGGTAGATACTGTAGGTAGGTAAATACTGTATGTAGATACTATATGTAGATAGTGTAGGTGGATACTGTAGGTGGATACTGTAGGTGGATACTGTAGGTAGGTAGACACTGTAGGTAGGTAGATACTGTTGGTGGATACTGTAGGTAGGTAGACACTGTAGGTAGACACTGTAGGTAGACACTGTAGGTAGACACTGTAGGTAGACACTGTAGTAGGTAGATACTGTAGGTAGACAGACACTGTAGGTAGACAGACACTGTAGGTAGACAGACACTGTAGGTAGGCAGACACTGTAGGTAGGCAGACACTGTAGGTAGGCAGACACTGTAGGTAGGCAGACACTGTAGGTAGGCAGACACTGTAGGTAGGCGGATACTGTAGGTAGGCGGATACTGTAGGTAGGCGGATACTGTAGGTAGGCGGATACTGTAGGTAGGCAGATACTGTAGGTAGACACTGTAGGTAGACACTGTAGGTAGACACTGTAGGTAGGTAGATACTGTAGGTAGATACTGTAGGTAGATACTAGTGGTAGGTACTATAGGTAGATACTGTAGGTAGATACTAGTGGTAGATACTAGTGGTAGATACTGTAGGTAGATACTAGTGGTAGATACTGTAGGTAGATACTGTAGGTAGATACTGTAGGTAGATACTATAGGTAGATACTGTAGACACTGTAGGTAGATACTATAGTCAGTTACTATATGTAGATACTATAGATACTGTAGGTAGATGCTAGTGGTAGATACTGTAGGTAGATGCTAGTGGTAGATACTGTAGGTAGATGCTAGTGGTAGATACTGTAGGTAGATGCTAGTGGTAGATACTGTAGGTAGATACTGTAGGTAGATACTAGTGATAGATACTGTAGGTCGATACTAGTGGTAGATACTGTAGATACTGTAGGTAGGTACTGTAGGTAGGTACTATAGGCAGATACTGTAGATACTATAGGTAGATACTGTAGGTAGGTAGATACTGTAGGTAGGTAGATACTGTAGGTAGGTAGATACTGTAGGTAGGTAGATACTATAGGTAGGTAGATACTATAGGTAGGTAGATTCTATAGGTAGGTAGATTCTATAGGTAGGTAGATTCTATAGGTAGGTAGATTCTATAGGTAGGTAGATACTGTAGGTAGGTAGATACTGTATGTAGACACTGTAGGTAGATACTAGTGGTAGATACTGTAGGTAGATTTCTGATCTCACACACAGACCGTTCACAGCCAAATCTGAGTGTAGGGGAATCTGAGATATTCTGAACATATTGTTGATCCTAGGTGTCCACAATAGGCTGTCCAAATGACTCCCAGGGTGACATTCCCACAATGCAAAACCCCAGTGCTGTATTCCGCATGGACTCTGCGCAGTTACTCAATTAAAAAGGAATGGTCCGGTTCATCTTCTTTTTCCACACTAGTGCTGCATTTTTTCCCCATCGTCAGAATGGGACCCTGAATGTTTTCTCTGTTGGTGTTGTCATCTGTGATGTGTGGAGCTTGTTCATTCTCCAGCCCTCACAGCCAAACCCTCTCTATTGATTTGTTAAGGTGACCTGTTGTTCTCAGCTTGTTACATTAGTGATGTGTTTTTGATGTCAGGGCAAAGACCTGCACTTTCAAACATAGAAAATATCAAATATACACCACTAAGGCAGAGGCATCATATAAAGACTTCTGTCTTCATTACAATGTTTTCCGGAGGCCCTTTCATGACTTTTCCATTTTTTTATAGTTCTCTTTTCGATGAAAATGTTTTATCTGTGAATACACGGGTCATCCCATGCTGTTTTGTTACGCCTACTTGTCTCTTTCTCTCAACAGTACACCTCCAGCATGAGGGCCAAGTACCTGGCCAACAGCGGACCGGGTCCCAGTACCTCCACCCCCGTTCCTCCACAGCACCCATCACAGCACCAAGAACACGAATCGGCACACCACTCACGACAGCACACTCCACACCGCCCACCACATCACCCAGCGGCACAGCTCTAGACAACACCGGGGGCGTGACCCACCAACAGACACACCAGTGTGGAACCACCTAGCCTCTGGAACCTCTTCTCCAATGCCCCTCAACATCTCTGTGACGTCATCTCCATCCTCATCCAGGCTACAGTCCCAATCTCCTTTCCTCTTCGCTCCTACTAGCCCTCTCCCCCAGCAACAACTTCAAACATCTGAGCCAAATATGTCTTTTGAAGTGTGCTTGATGGCAGAGCTAAGAAAGGCAGACGCATCGTGTAAATAGTTCTGTCGTCATTACAATGTTTTCCGTAGGCCCTTTCGTGATGTTTCCACATGGCCGGGCTGGGCTGCAGAGCGGAGCAGCTAGCCAGTGCAGGGTGAGGACCAGTGGGAGGGTATTTCCAGCATCGTGTGATCTCTGTCATCTGCTTCATGGGCTGCTCGTGGACTGACTGAGTGGTGGCCCTTGTTCCCCTGCTACCCCCTACCACCGCCTCGCCTCAGTGCTGGGCCATCCTCGTGGCCCAGGGACAATACATACTAATGAGGCAACTGGCCTCCAGCTCTTCATGAACGATCTCTGCTCCTTTTCCTCTCCTCTGTCTGAACATTCCACCAAATATCATCCTGAACGGAGTGATAATGTCTTACGTGAGGATATGTTGCTCAAACAACATCTTTTGGTTTTATTTGACTGCCACTTTTGGGGTCTTCCTGTATTTGACATTGTATGAAGGAGACATCCACCATCAAATGGTCTCCATGTTAACCACAGCAAAAACCACTAGTTATGGTGCTGTGAAGGAGAGAACACCTGACTAGATAATGAAACTGAACTGCCATTGCTTTGGTGAGGACTGAGACAGTTATGGGACGATCTAGGCTAGCACTGATTACTATTGATAGCGATTTTGTTCAATATGTTGCTATGTACTGTACTCTCTCTCTCTCATTGCTGTAGGAGATGTTGAGCAATGCCTTACACAGAGAGCTGTGGAAAGGCCTAGAAACTACTGCCTAGAAACTACTCTCACACCCTTTTACAGAACTAGGCCTCTGTCATAGCAAGTTGGGATCCAGGCACGGTTCCTCAATGGCTGGAAGTACCTCAACAATACTATGGCAATGATATGTCTGAAAGACAAAGACCAGTGTTTCTCAAGCATTCCGTGTGAGTGTTCTTCATAATAGTGAAACATCTCAGTTCCTCATGTAATCCTGTTATCTGGAGGACTTGCAACACGACCAGTAGAACGCCTGATCGAGGAAAGGGCATTGACCTCAGTTGTATTATCCGGTCTCTCAATCCATGTGTCTGACGAGATCACGTTGATATATCATTACTACCGTCTAACAAGCTGAGAGACGACTGATTTCTTATCTACGTAGACATTAGCTTGTTATTGCATTTGTCTCAGACTGCGAGTGGGACCAGTTATCTTATTTCCTAATGTCTTACAGTAGTAGGTCTATGACTGGGACCTCTTAACTCTTACATTAGTCCTGACCTGCATGTTTGTGGCTGTTGTCCCCCTCCAGAGGGAGGTTTTTCATTGGCGTGGTACAGTATGCCACTATTCCTGAAAAATGACTGAAGCTACATGGGTTTTGAACTGGAGAGTTTTGCTGTGGAAAAACAAGTTTATTTGCGATTCCCGCGTCTGCTCATGGATGATGTGAACTGAAAAGACGGTCGAAGCTCACGAAAGAAGAGGAGCTGTGAACGGTCGGACCCGCTGTCCTCTCATCAATACCACAGACTGCTGTTATCAGAACTGTAATTCCAATTACATTGAAGAGTTTGATCAATTGAGAATATGCTTAACAAAATGTTCACACTTCTATGGTAAGGTTTTGTTCCCAAACCGGAAGAATATTCAGACCAGGAAAGGAAACATTTCGAAACTAACAGAAGCGCAAGCTTTGTTTCAACAGACGGACATGAGGACTGGTTCCTGATTGCTGAGAGACGAAACAAAAGAGGAGTTTTCCTCCACCATTATAAGACTCTCATTTAAAATATCATTTGCAGTGCTCTTCTATTAGCCAGGTATCTTGTGCTAGTGTTGGTGTTCCTCTGCGTACAGTGGTCGGTGTTTTTGCTTGCCAGTCTCCTGTCCTCCCAACAGATCTCTGACCGCCTCGTGACGTTCTCCTCTGCTGAACCCTATGGACATAGTCACAGACTGTAACATCACATCCAATGTCTGGAGGCTGTGTACATTCATTACTATGTATTTCTTCTAAAGAGGTGTAGAATACATGTACTCTAGTATACAATTATGCATGTTACAACAGCCAAGACAACTGCAAAATGGACGTCCTAATGTACCAGCATTTCATTGTCACAAAGATGTGTTTTAGCATAAAGAATGATTTTGGAGAGAAAAAAAATGAAATTGCGGTAGTTGTTTAACAATGGGTAAATTGAAGAAATGCTGTGGTGACACGGGTTCACTTGTACCATTTACCTTTTCAGCAAGAGCATCCTACTTTCCTGTGGACTCCTAAAGCATGGTGCCCCTTCAAACGTAGAGTGAAATATTGTTGTACGTTGTTGCTACCGACGCTTCTCTTGGCGCCTCTTCGTTCTGCGTTGTAATCAATATGAGAGATGTGGTTCTTTCTTCAGACTGTGCCAATAACCAAACGCAACACCTTACCTTTACTATGATCTTTTTAAATGTCTCACTTGGGCCTGTTTGTACAGTTCACAGCACTGTGGTTGCCTGAGCAACCAAACGAGGAAAATGAGCCCTACATTTTGAACTGAAAATGTCTTGTTCTTTTATTCTCTGTGTGAAAGACCATTTATTATAGTAATGATGGATTTTTACTTTTTTTAGCGTAGTCATATTCTCTTTGTTAATATTGTAATGCTAGACCAATGTACAGACTTTAAAGGGATGCTTCGGGATTTTGGCTATTAAGCCCTTTCTCTACTTCTCCAGAGTAAGATTAACTAATAGACCACCGTTTCTGCATCCAGTATGAGTTAGAGGTAGATCTGCGAGCCAATGCTAACTAGCGATAGCTGAATGAGTGGAAGTGTATGGTATCTACTAGCAAATGCGCTAACGCTAGTTAGAAACTTCCTTCAAACTGCACGCAGAGACAAAAAATGGAATCCACCAGTGCATCTGACTCTGGGGAAGTAGATAAACGGCTTAATTACCAAAATCCTGAAGTATCCCTTTAAAACATGTTTGCTAAATGAGCTGGTGAAGTTGACATTTCCCTTGTCATTGTGATAATCTTTTTTGCTTCATTAAAAAAAAGTAATTTACCATTTGATTCTTTTTAGTGTTCATTGCATATATTACGATGTGTAGCAAGCAGAACATTTTTGTTGCTTTTACGTGAATACGACATAGTTTTTGTCTTTCATTGCTTTGTGTTGATAACATTTCCCTGTAGATTTACTCATTGTTTTCATATTATTTTAAAGCAATTACTAAAATATTGTACATGTTAAACCTGTGGTTTTATTGAGCTTGAACTCATTGTTTTGAGATGAAACCAACCTTACCTGTAGTGAAGAATAGACAATGTTGATCATAACTGTTTTCAAATGGACAGAAATGCATGATTTATATGAGAGTTTGATTTTAACTTAGGCTTCCACTGTAAAATAATATAGCCTATGTGCAGCTATCAATGGTGAACAAAGATAACCGATTTCTTGCTCCACTTGGCTGACATTGTGACTAGTAGCACTAGGTAGCAGCAGAACTGCACAGTGTCTCAGTAAATATATCTGCGCTATAGTACTGAGGTGATGGTTGTTTGTTGATACAAGTATTTTGATATTCAACACAGCAGGCTTTGTTACAGGCACTAATATAGCTCAAATGTATTTCTGGGATGTGCTATTGTTCTCTGTAGTGTGCGGATTGAAAGGCTATAGGCCTGGATGTCCTGTCGACTGGAGGAGAAAGGCTGTGTTGTCTGTGTAACCTCACTGGGCCGACGGCAGGCGAGAGGCCAGTGTCACAAACAGGACAGATGTCCAGCATTGTGTCCTTCCTCTAGGGCAGAACGTCAGGCAGCTGCTGTCTCCAAGACTGGCGTCCTGTCTAGTCTAAGGGGGGTTGGAGGGATGGGAACGTGGATGGAGGAGTGAATGGTCCCTCGATCCTGAAAGATCATGAGCCAAAGAACTTTAATCCTAGTATTTTGTTCATCCCATTTTATTACAAATGTAATGTTAGGAACTCAGCCTTTACGATACATTCATTTAACAAACATGACAGAAATGTCCAACAAATCCTTTTAAATCAAATCGGTTTTTGTCACGTGTTCTTCCAACATAGTATGAACAAAGAAAACTGGTCAACACTTCTTCCTGGATCATAGGATGATGGTAAGTGAACAGCTGGAGAAGTAGAAGAACTCAGCAGCTATCCATTCCTTCAGGCCACTCACTGCACTGTCATCAGTTTGGAAGGTACATTTAGTATCTCACACCAGATGTGAACTTTTTGATAACTCTTTAGGGTATACGTTAAGGATGCATGGAGACAACAATGCCTATCAGATTATACACTGCTCAAAAAAATAAAGGGAACACTTAAACAACACAATGTAACTCCAAGTCAATCACACTTCTGTGAAATCAAACTGTCCACTAAGGAAGCAACACTGATTGACAATAAATTTCACATGCTGTTGTGCAAATGGAATAGACAACAGGTGGAAATTATAGGCAATTAGCAAGACACCCCCAATAAAGGAGTGGTTCTGCAGGTGGGGACCACAGACCACTTCTCAGTTCCTATGCTTCCTGGCTGATGTTTTGGTCACTTTTGAATGCTGGCGGTGTTTTCACTCTAGTGGTAGCATGAGACGGAGTCTACAACCCACACAAGTGGCTCAGGTAGTGCAGCTCATCCAGGATGGCACATCAGTGCGAGCTGTGGCAAGGTTTGCTGTGTCTGTCAGCGTAGTGTCCAGAGCATGGAGGCGCTACCAGGAGACAGGCCAGTACATCAGGAGACGTGGAGGAGGCCGTAGGAGGGCAACAACCCAGCAGCAGGACCGCTACCTCCGCCTTTGTGCAAGGAGGAGCAGGAGAAGCACTGCCAGAGCCCTGCAAAATGACCTCCAGCAGGCCACAAATGTGCATGTGTCTGCTCAAACGGTCAGAAACAGACTCCATGAGGGACCGTGCAGGACGTTTGGCATTTTCCAGAGAACACCAAGATTGGCAAATTCGCCACTGGCGCCCTATGCTCTTCACAGATGAAAGCAGGTTTACACTGAGCGCATGACAGACGTGACAGAGTCTGGAGACGCCGTGGAGAACGTTCTGCTGCCTGCAACATCCTCCAGCATGACCGGTTTGGCGGTGGGTCAGTCATAGTGTGGGGTGGCATTTCTTTGGGGGGCCGCACAGCCCTCCATGTGCTCGCCAGAGGTAGCCTGACTGCCATTAGGTACCGAGATGAGATCCTCAGACCCCTTGTGAGACCATATGCTGGTGCGGTTGGCCCTGGGTTCCTCCTAATGCAAGACAATGCTAGACCTCATGTGGCTGGAGTGTGTCAGCAGTTCCTGCAAGAGGAAGGCATTGATGCTATGGACTGGCCCGCCCGTTCCCCAGACCTGAATCCAATTGAGCACATCTGGGACATCATGTCTCGCTCCATCCACCAACGCCACGTTGCACCACAGACCGTCCAGGAGTTGGCGGATGCTTTAGTCCAGGTCTGGGAGGAGATCCCTCAGGAGACCATCCGCCACCTCATCAGGAGCATGCCCAGGCGTTGTAGAGAGGTCATACAGGCACGTGGAGGCCACACACACTACTGAGCCTCATTTTGACTTGTTTTAAGGACATTACATCAAAGTTGGATCAGCCTGTAGTGTGGTTTTCCACTTTAATTTTGAGTGTGACTCCAAATCCAGACCTCCATGGGTTGATAAATTGGATTTCCATTGATTATTTTTGTGTGATTTTGTTGTCAGCACATTCAACTATGTAAAGAAAAAAGTATTTAATAAGATTATTTCTTTCATTCAGATCTAGGATGTGTTGTTTAAGTGTTCCCTTTATTTTTTTGAGCAGTATATTATTTTGGTCTTACATGTAAATGGTTAATGATGCTTACGATATCCAATTTTTTTGTTACTTTTTCTAATTCAATATTCTTTGTCTGAACATATAGCAATCACATCTATCCCCTTCCTTCCCTGCTTCTCAAACGTTTCAGTTTGAGAAGAAGTTTGACTGAGAAGTAAAGAAACAAAGCAGAACGGTGTTTAAATAGTCTTGTTTCTCCTGAAGAGGCAGCCAAGTTCTTCGCAAATGCACCGGAAATATATTCAGCGAGAAGGAGCGCGCTAATGAAATTTCACAGTCTTACTCTTGAGGAAATTGAATTACTCCCCATTGTTGGATTGGAGGAATGCATTGCTAATGCATTGAGGTGGAGGGCTGAATAGCGGAGCGGGGCGAGATGGTGCCAGAGCCCTCTGACCCCCAGCAGATACTTCCTGAGTCGGGCCTGGGCGCGTAGCCAGATGCTCCTACACTAGCACAGC
The DNA here is from genome assembly GCF_965601325.2 of Salmo salar. Lineage (NCBI taxonomy): Eukaryota > Metazoa > Chordata > Actinopteri > Salmoniformes > Salmonidae > Salmo > Salmo salar. The sequence goes on from NC_138296.1 coordinate 42,941,455, forward strand.
TAACTCTCCTCTGGAGGATTCTAACCCCAGCTATCTCTCCAGGACTCAGAGCAGCTGCATGACAGACCAGACGGAAGAAGCCTATTAGTGTAGATGCCTCTCTAAGTTGTCATCTATTTTAGCTAGATTTAGAAAAGTCTAATTCTAGAGGATGTCTCAGTGTATTCTGATTCACCCTTTTTTAACACACTGTACGGTAGTGTCCTGTGGGACTGAGCCAGGCAAAGAGCAGTGAATGTAGGTCCCAGGCATCTTTGACTGGAGGGACGTCCTACCAGGCACATTGTAGTTGGAGTCATGGGAGGGCCCGGGAGTCAAGGAGACAGGGCGGGTTGCTTGTCCCTCCTTTGTGGCTGGACTCAAAAGAGAGAGGCAGCTGTATCCTGGGGGGTGTGTCTGTGTTACTCACATCCCAGAAGCTCTTTTACACACATCTCCCACACAGCAGGAGGGGGAATGAGGGATCGCTAGAGCTACCCTGTTGCCCCCTCCCTAACCTTTTATTTCATGGCTGTGTGGAAAGCCAGTCATTTTTAAAAGCACGCATTGGTATTGGTGCAGGGTAGTTATCTTCTCAAGCAAATCCCCTCCTCACTGTCCTACTTTTTACATTGATCTAAACCGTATCCCTTTTCGTTCCTGGGCTTTGAGGGGCGTCTTGGCTGCTGGACAAAACTAATGTCTTGAACCAATATTTTTCCACCACCTCCGGTTTAGCAGGTTTAACAAGGTACATTTTCACATTAGTTTGCCACACTAGCCGTGAATGTGGCCACATTCCTCCTGTAGAAGCAACAATGGCTGGAAATGGCATTTACAGAACGAGCTATTGTGTTAGAAGGCAGCCTGACATGTATATCGCTACAAAGAACTGGTCTTCCTCTGTTGGGACGAATGTTCTATTTTGTTGCATCCACTATCAAATCAACCTTTCCTGCATATCTCTGGTGAAGATCTCTTTGGTGTTCTACCGTAAGATGAGGCCTTCTTCCTTGTGTACATTTCAGAATGTGTTGTAATGGGGGTCAAATTACTATAGGCGTGCCAACCTAGTGTTCAACTGGTAAAGATGATCAGTCTTCATCTCCCCAACATCCAGCATGTCTTTACGCGACACAACCTGGGGTGTAAGAGCTGACGGGGATATTTGCATATCTGCATCAAGATTGAAATACTGACCTCCTCTGGTGGTACTGTTACGATGTTAACGCAGAGGGTGTGGGCCCAAGCGTCACTCAACAGCCCTGCAGGTGCCAATGTTGTCACTGGAACACTGGAGTGGGAAGAGTATTAAACCCCAGGGCATACGGTACTGACTTCACGAGATAATCCTTGTTCCCCAAGTATAATGGAGTTAGCGTTCCTCCTTCTCAGTGGAGCTCCCTTGTACACTGAATATACCAGACATTAGGAACACCTTGAGTTGTACCCCTCTCCCTTTGCCCTCAGAACAGCCTCAATTCGTCGGTGAATGGACTCTACAAGGTGTCAAGTGTTCCACAGGGATGCTGGCCCATGTAGACTCCAATGCTTCCCACAGTTGTGTCAAGTTTGCTGGATGTCCTTTGGGGCGGTGGGCCATTCATGATACACGTAAGAAACTGTTGAGTGTGGTAAAAACCCAGCAGCGTTGCAGTTCTTGACACAAACTGATGCGCCTGGCACCTACTACCATACCCCGTTCTAAGGCACTTAAATCTTTTGTCTTGCCCGTTCACCCTCTGAATGGTGCAATCCTTCTTTAACCTATCAAATCAAATTTTATTGGTCACATACACATGGTTAGCAGATGTTAATGCGAGTGTAGCGAAATGCTTGTGCTTTCTAGTTCCGACCATGCCGTAATATCTAACAAGTAATCTAACAATTTCACAACAACTACCTTATACACACAGGTGTAAAGGAATGAATAAGAATGTGTACCTATAAATATATGGATGAGCGATGGCCGAACGGCATAGGCAAGATGCAGTAGATGGTATATAGTACAGTATATACATATGAGATGAGTAATGTAGGGTATGTAAACATTATATAAAGTGGCATTGTTTAAAGTGACTAGTGATACATTTATTACATCCTCCCATTCATCTACACTGATTGAAGTGGATTTAACAAGTGACATCAATAAGGGATCGTAGCCTTCACCTGGATTCACCTGGTCAGTCTTTGTCATGGAAAGAGCAGTTCCTAATGTTTTGTATAGTCAGTATGTTTCTTTAAGTGTAGGAAAGTACTTTGGGCCTAGGGCAGCAATGGTATATGAGTGAGGAATGGGCGGGACAGCCTTTCATGTCTTTGATGAAATAAGTGGATGTTTTCAGATAATTCAAATGGTTCAATTAGGACAATGTAATGGAAAGTGTTTGAGTACATTATCATTGTCACTATAAGACTGTTGATGGATAATTCAATTACAGCTTGTGCCAACAGGAATTAATTGCCCAGCACTCAGATCAAATAATTCAATAATCATGAGTTACAGGCACAGCCATTCTGAGTCAGTGTGGAATGGATGGGTGAGATCAAGCTATTGGCTGAACACACAGGAACTGTTTCGCCTGCTGTGGGACACTGTAGAAGGTCGCTGATGTATTACCTTACCCAATGGACCTTTCAAGAGGCTATGGTATATGGATGGATCGGTCTGGGAGGAGCCTGCAGCCCTCCTCTAAGGCTGGATCTTCACTATAGTCTGTTCAAGGACACTGTCTTCACAAATAATAGCCACTCTGAAGTTCAAGCGAGCCCTCACTTCTAGAGATATGTGATACCTGGATTATGGTAAAGACAGCCTTCCCAGCTCTTGAGTATATGTTGAGAAAGCGGATTAAGCCCTCAGCCAGTTGCTGTGAGTGCTCCCTCCCAGTGGGGCTATACAGAACCTTCCTGCCACTCCAGCCGCTCCTAATCCTACAGACACCGTGGGCTGTTAATTGGAGACTGGCTGGGTGGGTGATCTGCAGGGGAAAGCCATGGTGACAGCGTTCCAGTCACCAGCGTCTCCGCAATCCCCGGCGCACTGTGGAATGTTTGTCTCCTGGCAGTTGTTCCAATGTTGGATGCCTTCCATACCTCGCCAGATTTTAGCCTTGTGCCAGGACTCACCATGAACATCACTGCATGAGTTTCCTACTCCACACCACCACTGCCCCACCATTGGCCCAGCGTCGTCCGGGTTTGGCCAGTGTAGGCCGTCATTGTAAATAAGAATTTGTTCTTAACTGTCTTGCCTAGTGAAATAAAGGTTAAATAAAAAAAATATATTAAAAAAATGGAATTGAAATGATGTGGAAACAGCGTTGATTCAACCAGTGTGTGCCCAGTGGGTATGAATAAAATCAAGGCAGACCTTCCTAATAAAACATACTTTTTGTGTGTACTTTGACACATCTGAACCAACAGCAAGCAGGGAGGTGCGAGATGTAACACCTATGAGGCTATAGAATCTCCGAGGTGTTAAAGTTTCTTATCAGCAGGATACAGGTCATCACCATCTATAGCCATCTCTGACACTTCTCTGTAGATAAAATGATTGTTGGATTAACTGTTGAATGTGTCCACCAAATGTGTCAGAGTGAGTCAACATGCAACTTACCTCAAGAGTGTTTAACAGGTTCGCTTTCACATTTCATTATCAAGGCACCAGTTGTTCTGGCCTTTACATTGTACATTTTTGGTTGGGGATTTCATGATTTACATATAGTTGTAATGTTTGGAATCCTACTCGCTCTATTATTGGCCTACACGTTCTCAAGTAGGTTGTGAGCTTTTTTAGACAGGAAGCACCCATTAAATGGACTGTCTGGGAAAAGGCGGAACTCAGACAGTCTGTAGCGTCTGAAGTGGAGGGGAACCAGTCAAAACAAATAGAAAACCTTAAGTCCATGTGTGTTTAAAGTACTTATGAATTCATGTCAACTGCCACATGGGAATTCTCAGAACTAACTATCATTTAAAGGGTGGCAGAGCAGACAGACAGAGACTAGATACATCAGCTATTCATGATGACTGACGCCCAGGGTTAAAGCCACAAGTACGGCTAGGGTGAGAGCAGACAGTTTGACTGACACGGTTCTGGAGAAGCTAACACAAGGAAGACTGGAGATTGAGTGTCGACTGGCATCAGTGTGTGGAGAAACAACAACTATGAGGACAGTTCATCATTTAAAAACGGAATTTGGATAGTGGACTGGTTTGGTTCCTAAAATCTTTATCAGTGATAACAGGATGTGGCACAACAATACCCCCGGTTCGATTTCAACATTATGTCTAGTCGCCAGAAGAGATGAGGTTACAGGTCTGTAGCATCCTGTTGTTGCTCTCTGATAACCCTCTCACCAGTTACATGTCTTTCTGTTTGTCATCTGTCACCTTCTGTTGTGTCTGTAACTACACGTCTATGGTTGTCTGTCTCATATACTCAGGCTACAGTCCCACTGAATGGAAGTCCTATCTCTCAAAGCATATTTTAATTTTTTGACTCACCCACTTTACATTTACAGTCATTTGTCCATTTAGAAAACGTTTCACGTGAAGGGATGAAGGACTCGTCAGTGAAGCTGAGCATGTGAGACAAATTACCAGAGAAAACATCCAGACCACAAAGCCATAATTATAGCTTGGCTTGGTGATATGTAGTGGGAAAAGTTACAGGCCCTTAATGTGTCTGAAGCTGTTTCAAACAGACATCTGTCATCAGGCTCTCTCTCTCTGTTCTCTCCTCTCCAGTGACACATGAAATGATAACTGCCCCCCCCCCCCCCATCTTTATGGAGGTTTGAAATAAGGGTGAAATGTATTATATGACACAAGCATGTTAAAACCATCACTCTAGTAACCGTATCCATATAACCAGTGGCTATTGGTTGGGTAAAACTGTAGAGGAAGGAAGGGGTTCTTTACTGGCACTGGACCCATGTGAACAGCATCAAAATGGCTAAAGTATATAAACTCTTGTACAATTAAGTGGTTAAGTCGCCGATGTGTCATAACGTTGTCTTCGGCACCGAGAGCGGTTTGATCTTTCACTTAGAAAAACAAAGGTTTTATATGAATAACAAATCCGTAAGTGAAGAGTAATGTGATCTCCTACAGCTTTGGCTCTGAACTCTGGTCTGACTCAGTTACAGAAACATTACCTTGGTCAGTCATTTCAAAACCTTGAGGGAAAAGAAATTCTGAGAAGCTTTTCTGCACAATGTTATGAGACTGCATTGGTTGAGTGATGGATGTTGTTGGGTCCATCTTTCAGATCAGGCAGGGTACTGTATGTACAGTAAGAGGGGTACAATGCGTTACCCACAATTCATCATTGCCAAACTGTTTTCCCAAGGCTCGGTGTCACACTGTATGATGAATGATTTCCTCCGTCTTTTGCATAGAATTCTAATGTCTGAAGAAAAGCAGTGGCTCCGTCTGTCAGACACAAATGTCACATCTGATCACAACTTCAGTGGAATTAGGATTGTGACACATGGAGAACTGTGGGCCTGTTTATTTCCTCGCAATCCTTTTCGATCGGAACAATGTCCTTTCCCATACCCAGTGTTGAAGACTAATAAATAAAGTCTGAGTTGTGGCTTTTATGTGTGTCCCGTTAGCATTATAATTTACAAGCTGGGCCTTGGCCAACAATGACTCACAGAGGTTGTTTGCCTAAATGCTTTAGTGAGACAAGCACAGAGCCTTAGACAGTACATAAGAATTTGGGCATTGCCATTTCTAGTCAGCCCTTTTCTTTGGCATGGTTGTGAGAGATGACAGTTTACAATGCTAGTTTTTAAAGGTCATGCCTGGGTGTGCCTTCTAACAGACGGTTACATTAAAAATCATGGCAAGTTATGACACTTTCATCCCTTCTAAATAATAAGGATGTGATTGAATAGGCTGATATTTTGTTCACACACTATCTGTAAAATACAAGGATTATTCCATTCTAACCTTTCTGTAGAAGTAGATCTGTAATCTCATGCTATGAATGGTATGTAATAGAAGACAAAATACAAAACAATTGTTTCTCAGCGGTTATCCAACTTTATTTCAAAGTGTCATGTTCAGGCACCACAGTGGTTCCTATGGTAATAACATCAGGATTTGATTGTAATCCCTGAGAAGCAAACATTAGAACCATCCAGATACTGGAGGATAAATAACAGCCATTTAGCGCAGTTACAACAAGCAGTAAAAAAACATGTCCAGGTCATCAAAGTCATTTACATTCTAATCCTCAATATACACATTTAGCGTTTCAACAAAAAAGCACAGTACACAAGTACTGCTTTATAATCAACATATACAAGCCTACCCAATATGGGTCATTTACAGAGGAACAACACCTCTGTGTGTGTAAACACTGGTGTTGCTCTTGCAAAGCTCAATACAAAACCAACCCGCATACTCACTGAGGAATAAGTTAGACTAGTGTGCATGGCTCTCCATCAATCCATTTTGTGCAAAAATGATCAGAGAGTATTACATGTGTTGATGGTAATCTATAAGGTAAATATAAACTCTCAGTGGAAGAGTTGGAGGTAATTTAGCTACTTCACAAGAGCAAGCAAAAGTTCATTTGAAACCCAGCCGTGCAATTTTTAAACAAGAACATCTTCAAACAAATCAACAGTTGATTGTAACAGAAAAAAATATCAATATCTTTGCTATATTATTTTCCCTGATTCTATCAAATGCAAGGAATGTTCTTAAATGCAATCAAATCTAGAGATATTGATATTTTGGGGGTTATGTCATTACATTGTTGGTTTTGACACAGCTGTGAAACATGTCTAAGAATGTCAATTCATTCATTTAAAACTATCAAATAAGGGGAAAAGTGCTTATTCCTGATACACCTCAAATTTTATAACCTGACGGCACATTCAGAAAACTGCCTTCTGCCAGCTCAAATCATATTAGTAATAACACTGACAAATCATTAACAAAAAGCGCCAAAATATCTTCATATTATTGTTTTTGTCCGGAGTCTTCTGAAATGAACAAAAATAAACTACAATCAAAAATCCCAAAATGAAAACCATTTCCTCCACAATCTCACAAATTCTGACCGTCTGATTATTTCTATAGAACCTAAAAGGATCGCCTTGAATGGCTTCCAAAACCCAGAAGAAACAAAAAGAAATCGAACAATAAGGCAAACAACTCAACGGAAATTCAACAAATTAATCATGTAAAGCTGGCAAAAGGCTTGGATATATAAGTAGTATATTCTATAAGAATTGCAAATACATTTACAAGCAACATTTAAAACAAAGCACTGATTGCCTGCAAAGCCATAATGCTGAAAGCTCCTTCCCACTAAGTGCCTGCCTGGCTCCTCTTCCCCTATGCCAGGGGAGGAAGCCAAGACACCACACAGGAAGGAAATGTCCAAAGGCGGGCCGCACAGCAGCCCAGTAAAACTATCGGAGTACGTGTGCCACAAACAAAAATACAGTGACATCACAGTCCGATACCAAACACGGGTCCCCACCAGCCTTTCAGATACCGAGGCACGGCGGGGACGAGGATACCAAAGGAGCCGGTCACCTAGTAGGCAACCTGAAGCGGGCACCAAGGGGTGTCTGGGTACAGCAAACAGTGCACAGACTTAAACCTGGAACACAAGGAGAGAGAGAAAGAGACATGGAGGTTAGATTAACAGAGAAAAAAAGATACCCTCTTTACAGTCAAAATAGTTCAAGTAGAGTAGGATCGCCATTTGTGTATTAGTAGTCATGCAGAGGGCAATGTCTCACCTTGATGGGTCTTCCTCCACTGGGAAAGCCCCTTTCATATTGATGATGTTCCTCTTGTTCTCAAACATTCCATAACTCAATGTGATCTGGAATAAGCAAAGACAGGAAAGAAATTAGCACCCCTACCCAATAAATTCTGATAAATGCTGAAACTCTATTCTCAGTGAAACGACGGACGGACACACGTGCACATCTCACCTGTTTGTGAAGTTCAGATCTGGACACCTGTTGGAGGTTCTCCAGATGGGAGTGGAAGAAGTTGCTGCGGGTCAGAGGCACCCCCAGCACCGACTCGATGATGTAGCCGATGGTGCAGTCGTCAGGCAGACGAATCTTCTCTGCCGTGTTCATAAAATGGCCGCCACTGGCCCATGGGCTCATCTTCAAAGCCAGGCCTCGGCTCACACAGAAGCCGGCTCCCCCAGTAGCAAACCAGAAGTTTACTGGTCTCTGGGGGGGAGAGAGAGAGAGACCACGAGCATGTTAGGTTGTTATGCAACCCTTCTGAAGCATGTCAAACTTTTTATAACCAATTGAAAAGTTGTTATAAGCCAGGAGGGCTAAGTCCACCTACCATCTTGTCTCCTAGCCTCTCTGTGGCCTCGATGGGCCGGTCCAGGCTGGGCTTGCCAATGTACATGTCCTGGGTGTGGGGGTAGTGGGACAGCAGCTTCACCAGAGTCCTCATGTTAACGTAGTTATCATCATCCACGTGACAAAACCACCTAAGAGGGGAAAACATTGTTAAAGCGTTCTAATATTTCAATTGGAACAATAGTCACTATCAAATCTACAATGACATACAGCCTGGGTAAATTCATCACTTTAAATAGACACTTACTTTTTCCCAGACTCAATGAACTTGTCATACTCCACAGCCATCTTGCAGGATAGAGCTTGGCGGCTGTGTGCTGCTGAACAGTTGGTGTTGATGGCATGACTCCCTGTAGGAACAATGAGGGAGGAGATAGTGAGTTACAAACTAGTACCTTACAAGCTAGCTAATGCAAGTAATTGTAACTATAGCGCTGTTAGAGCCTTTTCCACACAGTTTAACACCATCTGAGACTAAGACTACATGCCCCAGGAGCTCAAAGCAACAAATTCCATGGGGATTAAAATAGGGGCTTGGTTTCTCACTATCAAATCTGGACCTTTAATGTTGAACTAATCCCAGCTACTGTTCAGGTTAAGATAAATATAAAATGAGAACTAAAATGTTTCTAAAAAAAAATCCAAAACTCACCAATTTTCTTCTTCAGCTCCTCATCTTCTCCATCTGTGAAGATGTAGGTCTGAAAAGGAGGAAAAATACATCAGATCACGTTGTGGGAGTGGAACATCCATGAAATCAAAGCCCCTCACAGAACAAGTGGTGGCACAAGAATCAGCTGGATTCCAAACTACAGTATGTCTGATGTCCTTCTTCACCATACATCAAATTCACTGTGATGACCAGCTATCAGCAGTCTTATGCATGTGGAGTTATACACATGGAGTTAAACAAGCCCCACTCTAATAAAGGCCTCTTATGCAATGTCCCCCTCTCTCCATAGCAACTGTGCAGGCCCCCAAAAGTATCCCAGACATAGAACAAAGAGGGAAGCAACCAACCCCCACCACCCACTGACCCCCAAACACACTAAAGACCCAATTCCATTCTGGATCTGTACCCACTCCCTAGCTCCAGCATGTTGACTAGAAATACAAATCGATGGCCATCATACAGATATCAATAGGGACATCCCCAATGATAATTTCAGCACCACCTGTGTGACACAGTAAGGTCTTAGCAGCCAAAGAATAAAGCTGTAAAGGTTAGAATACTGCAGGCTGGTGTTTAGTTAACAACAAAAGGCAGCCTCAGTGGCACACTTAAAAGAGCAGGTAGAGATTAGGAGTTGTTTTATGGTGGGTAGGGCTTAGCAGGTGCTAGGCTGATGAAAGGGCCCCCATGGCCTGTTTGTGTCTGCCGTTGCCTGTTTGTGTGCGTGTCTGCCGTTGCCCGTTTACTTTTCCCCTCTCTTGTGAGACAGCACCTGCCTTATCTCCGCCGCATGCCCCAACACGCCAGGTAGCAGCTCCCACTCAACCCCACACCCTCCCACCCTTTCTCGCTGCTCGCGACCTCCCAACAGCTAATGACAACTGAACCAACCCCACATTCCCACTAATTGATTGCTGCCTCTGACTGTTGAGCAGCAACAGCCATCTGAGATCTGCATCTTAACAGTGGGGCTGGCTGAGTTCATGCCAGAGGGCGATAAGACATTCACTTTTCTAATAACTCCCCTCCCATTTCTATACTTCAGTACTATCTGCCATCGGTGCCAAAGCTTTATCTGATTGGTTTGCACAACAAACTGGGAGCAGATGTTGTGCGATGGATGCTGCAAGGCCCTGGGCCTGTGTTTGTTTAAGGAAGGGTGGTGGTTTCACTGGTAAAGGGATCAGAGGCTGGCGCTGTTTGCTTTAAGTCCCGCTGAATGGACAGCCTAATCACTGAGGCAGCTGCCAGAGCGGCCCGGGTACAGACAGAAAGGGGTCGAATGGGGCTGATGGGGGGGGTCTCACTGCTGATTAGTAAAATCGAAATCTGTGTGTGGTCATTCACCCTCACTTCAAGCCCCTACCCATCCCCCGTTCCCCCCCTCTCTCACCACCCCATACGCTGTCCCTCTTCAATAGAACAATGCCGGGTGTTTTCATGCTGGTTAAAGTCCTCCACTGGGTAAATTCTAACTATGTTTGCTGGTATTTGCATACAGCTGCAGCAGTTAACTAAAAGAGAAGTCTCCAAAGGGCTAAATGGCTTTTGTCTTAACTGAAACATTAAAGAAAAGTAGTCACTCAAACAGAATACTAATTCATTTACCCCCGTAGTTTGATAAATCCTGTCCTGTGAGGAGAATGAACTGTATTTTTTTTTATGATGACTGTCTGAACCACAGATGAGATGAGGGCTGGACTGCACTCCTCCCCACTAAAGAAAGGCCTGGCACGGCCCAGTCTGAGTAGAGCATGGTGCCTGGCTGGCTGTCTCAAGATCCCCAGGAAGGAAGGGCACGGACTACACCCCCCTCCACTCATCTCCCTCCATCAATACCCCCCCCCCCACCCCAATGCCGCTTTCTCCCTTCCCTTTAGCACAGCACTAAAGTCACTGGAGTGTGGACTACAGTACAGGACAGAGAACAGGCCACCTACAGACACAGAATGACACTTTCCCACTCTCTGGCCAGCTGGATATCCATACACTCATTCCTTCATACTGTGAAGGGCTATTTGATTAACTCAACAATGGAGCCAAGTCTTCTTCCAAACTGCCAGACGTACAGACGCTCGTTTTGGGAGGGCTGGCAAATTAATATAATCTCAATTAAAAATGGAATGCATATCAAACCACTATGTCACTGCCAGGCTATCAGCTGTCCTGTCCAGACAACCAGAGTCAATACCTTTCTAATGCCCATTGATGTGTAGTTTAGAGCTAGATTTCAACCTGTGTTTTGTTGCTAGTTATGTACTGCAGAGCCCAGAGTACTACAAGCCAGAGAATGCTGTTGCTGCACAGTTTGTTCTCATTGTTTTGAGGCTCACTCACTAGGGAAGCTGCATTGTTCCAGGGGGGAAATCTGCTGAAACACCGGAAACAAGGGCCTACTATTTGAACAACCCATGCATAATAACAAGTTGTAAAAAAAACCATCATATTTATCATGTTATGTCACAGTACTTTTGCTTACTCACTAACTTATGACTCACAAAAAAATAAAATCTATTGGGCCTTTCACTACAACTATTCTCTGAACCAAATAATTTTTTCCCCCCAATAACTTTAATTTCATGTAATAAAAAACAAACTTCTGACCATAATACAAAATCAGATAAATGATTCTGCCAGACACAGTAAGCCACAGGCACAATTATATCATGGTAATCACAGATTGGATCAACCCTCTCTATTTACATGTAAACATTATCTGATAGCAAGTCCGTTGGCTTAAGGAAACAGAAAGTGTATATCTTGTGCTGGAAATACTAATCATGGCTCTGATCTGCCCAGTGAACCAGTGCACAGTTCTAGTCAGGCTTCACCTGCTGGCAGAATGCCATGATATCTCTACCAGCTTCAGATAGCAGCTACAGACATGACCAACTGGATGCAGTCAGCTGAGCTCCACAGGTGAGCATTATCATATAACCTGGGTGCAGGTGTCCATATGTGCTGGGAATGACCTGATTCCTATGACTGGCATTAGAACCATCCTTTGTTCTCTAACTTCTGGCCACCTGTCAGCCTTCCTCCAGGAACTCCCATTTGTATTGTGGGCCCAGGCTGTCCTTTATGCCTGCACTGGCTCCCACCAGCTGCCTGATTAAACCCTGCTGTTAACCCAGCTCAGAGAGAGAGTTAACTTACATCATCCACTACAGTAAGCGCAACACACTTAATGGCCATGTAAACTGCTACTCCCCAAACTCTATTGACAGCCCATCTTCCTGAGCATAAAAGTTTAAGAACTAGGACAGATGTCAGATAGACTTTCCCTGTATCGGCTGTAGTAAACTCACCACAGACCATTATGAAATGGAGGGAGTTTTTTTTGAATGGGCTACTGTATTTGATAATGTGATGCAACTTGTGTTCAAAGTTCCATTTTAATGGCAACAGACTCCACTCACCCCACTTCCTCTGTATACAAAGAGAGACAGTGTTGCCATGACTAACCTTGCCATATTCAAAACACCCAACACCGAGTGGGGTTTGGCTTGGGATGGAGAGAAGAGTTCTTACAAGAAGGTGGATAAAGAATGTGTGATTGTGCCCGAGGAGAATTTCATTGACTTCTGAAAAATATGCGTGACAACTCTGGGTAGTGGATAAAATCACTTTGACTAGCCTCTGTATCCTCTCGACTACGGCTGTGAGTGCCTTTGTGCACTAGTCTAAAAGAGCTTGGTTCTCAGGGCAGCATTTTCAAACTCAGCGTGCTACTCCCAGCACAAACTTCCCTATAGATGCACCCCTTTGTCCCAAGCATCCCCTTAACGAAGCCCCCGTTTTTCCCCATCCCTTGGCTGCTTGACCCAGACTCAGCTCCCACGTTCCCATGGAGCGGCTGAGACAAGGGGGCTGGGAAAGCTTTTCTTCACCCTTCAGAAAGACGCTTTGTTAGCCCTGGAAAGGGGACAGCACTGGAGCTGCTGCTGTGAGACATACATTGCACCAGGGCATTCACAGGGACACCCAAAAGAGTGGGATAATAGAGAGAGGGGAAAAAGGAGGGGTTGCAGAGTCCTGAAACTGCTCCCTATGTTCTCGGGGGCATCACTCAAGGCAGAATACAAAGTGACAGAGCCTAAGGAACTGAATAATTAAGAGGGTAATATGGACAGTTCAGGAACAAACAGTTCTCACCTGACATGAGTGGGACTGATGTTTCAGTGGGTCAGCAGTAACACTTAACTCTTTGGTGGCTTGTTGTAAAGCATCTTTTATGGGAGAAAATTAGGCCTTTTGCCCATTTTTGTAAAAGCATTGTGTGCTATGGTAAATTGCCTAGACTACGCCTACTAAAAGGAAACCTAGTGAAAATATGTGATTGTTTTATTCTAGGCTATGTCCATGGAGGATTTAAAATGAACCATATTCTTCTGATAATAATGTAGTATTGTTGGCTTACCTGCTGCGTGTTTCTAGAGATCCAGGTATCCAGAAGGAGATTCAGTCGAGACTGATGGAACTTCTTTGTGGTCTTGACAGCGATGAAGATGTCATCTGCACTTATGTCCTCTGCGGGGGAGGCATCTGTCGCTGACTGAGCGGACCCCGCAGGCTTGTCCGCCTCTCGCCGTCCCCGGGTCAACTTGGAAAAATACGCAGAGAATCCTTTTTTTGCCTGCGCCTCAGAGTTGACCTGTTGCTGAACAGCCTTCACTCCGTCCGTAGCCAAGGTGTCCATGCTCTGGAGTGAGCGTGTCCCCATCTCTCTCTGGTTTGGAACCTCGTCTACCTGAACTCTTTGATGCTGCGCGACCACCAAGAGCAACAGAAGGCAGGTGAATCCTGCACTGGTTATAGAGATAACCGTTTTCTTACCATAACTTTTCGACATGCTGATATATTTGAAAACTACAACATGTAGTTGTATACTGAGAATCACGTATATTGAAAGTCCATACAGTAATTCTCTCCAGAATGAACAAAGAAATCAAACAACCTTCCCGTGCGTCTGCATTATTGTAATACAACGCAATTTTGTTCTAGCCCAACTTTATAACCTACCCGCCAAGCTAGCCACGCCTCATGGGCGGTCTGTAATGTGCCATTGCGATCTATTGTGGGGACGCTGAGGAAAGACTCTCCCCCCAGGCGGGATCTACATCGTAGACACGCCCACGATTGGAGGGCGTGTGTGTGTGTGTGTGTGTGTGTGTGTGTGTGTGTGTGTGTGTGTGTGTGTGTGTGTGTGAAATACATTTTTTAAGCCCATTGTTACTTTTGAATTCCTTGCCCGCCAAAGTTTTCACATTCTGCCTTAATAACCTACAACTATTTTCTATAGGCACTTTGCTTGTTCTTGAATCTACTATAGGTAGGCCTTTATAGTCATTTGGTAAATATAACATAAAAATATGTTGCTGTGTGAGCATGTGACGTATAAGTTTGAATAAAGAAATAATATTAGCAGGAGGAGATTAAGGAGGGGATCAAATCCTATGGTTTTCCTTATCAGGGAAGTCCCATGGCAGTTACAGATAAGAGGGAAAGATTTATTCTAAGAAAGCAGCAGGTGGACATTGTTAATGTTTTCAGTTAGCACCTTGTCTGCAGCTGGTGGTGGTGAAAAGTAGCATTTTTCAAATAGGTTTGAATAATTAAGAAGCCTATCTGGTTTTAGTTGGCCTGTTTGTGATTGTCATCAGAGCCTCACAATCTACAAGAGATGATGCCTAATTTAATAAATCTTGATTATATTTAGGCTACTTATACTTATACATACATCCTTGTGATTTTTGGTTTGTTTGGTTACAGAGCAGGCTTCTGAGTTTACAATGATTGATTAGGCCTGCCATTGGAAACTTCCATTTAGAGCCGGTGGATTCTGTAACATTTGGCTACGTTTCACGTCTTACAAATGTCCCTCAGATATAAAAAGTTGGACTCCTCATTGAAATTCATTGTGAATTTATTCAAATTCTGCCAAGTGTGGACAGCTTGTTCACCAGCCAAGCAAATGCAATTATTCTGCATTGACCTTGTAAGGGCTTTAAACAGTTGGCAATTCCTCAGCCCCTGTTATTTAAATTCTGTCTCTCAGCCAGTGGGGTGGCTGACCCCTGGACGTGACATGAGTTCCAGCAGACCGACTGCCCTGCAGCTGGCAGTGACAGGTCTGAATATCTACACTCATTCCCACCAGTCTCAGTCTCAGACCAGAGAATGGCAAATGGACCAATCAAACTATTGGATGAGAATTATAATCTCATGTTTCTCAAAAAAAAAAAAAAAATAGTTTGATGTGAAGAAGCATGTGAATCATGTGAAATCATCTTTTGGTTAGAGGGGTTAGCTTTAAAGTCATATGGAGAATAGTCTAACGGTGACTATCCTTATTTGCAAAGTCATCTAGCTAAAGCCCTACCCCACCACTTCTGTTGTTGAGCTAAGTAAACCAGAGTAAATTGGTATGGATACAACCTTTATACTTCTAGTCCTCTTTTTTTACCTGACATCACAAGGACTGGTTGAGCCAAAAGAGAACACACTGTGAGATGGAGAAGAAGAACCAGTTAGAGAACACACTGTGAGATGGAGGAGAAGAACCAGTTAGAGAACACACTGTGAGATGGAGGAGAAGAACCAGTTAGAGAACACACTGTGAGATGGAGGAGAAGAACCAGTTAGAGAACACACTGTGAGATGGAGGAGAAGAACCAGTTAGAGAACACACTGTGAGATGGAGAAGAAGAACCAGTTAGAGAACACACTGTGAGATGGAGGAGAAGAACCAGTTAGAGAACACACTGTAAAATGGAGGAGAAGAACCAGTTAGAGAACACACTGTGAGATGGAGGAGAAGAACCAGTTAGAGAACACACTGTAAAATGGAGGAGAATAACCAGTTAGAGAACACACTGTGAGATGGAGGAGAATAACCAGTTAGAGAACACACTGTGAGATGGAGGAGAAGAACCAATAAGCCTTTCTCCTTAAATGACCCTTTTAAACAAACTGAAAGGTAGGCTTTTTATCAAACAAAAATCACAAAACGTCGCTGAGAAGTAATCCTTTCACTTCGATTTGTTCCTACGGACAAGTCCTTTTGTGCATCTTTTAAAACAGCTCACAAAAAGGCAGCTAAAAAACAAGTATAAGAAACCAGGGATAGGGGGTTGTCTCCCTGGCCCTCATTCTTCTTGGATCAACAGGCTCTTTCTCCTGGTTCTGCAGGAGATTCGTCCCACCTCTAAAAAGGCTTTTGGTCAGACAGCTCCTTGGACTCCTGGGACAATGACAGTTGTTAAAATGGCGGGTGAAATGTACTAAGTGAAAGTCCTTCTTCTATACCAGCTTTATGCCAGCCATCCCCCTTTTTGCTCCTATCTTCCCTCCACTGACAGCAACAACAGAAACATAAAACCTTCTTTTCCCCTTAAACTACCCACCACATTAAACAGCACCCCATCCCATCCCCGAGCCCTTCTAACGATGTTACCGCTGAATTACAATGAAATGAAATCCCCTTTGTAAAGAGTATCCCACTTCCACCAGAGAGTGCCCACAGACCCACCAATAAACACAACAGCGCTTGATCTTTCTCTGAACATCTCTGGGGATCTGAATAGAGAGGGCCTGGGGGGCCTGAGTGGGGTGGTTATGATTAGAAGGGTGCTATTTATATTCCTCATTTACTGTAGGATGGATGCACAAAGGGGAGGTAAAGCATTCCTGTCAGTTCTGAGGTCAGTTTGAGAAATATTACTCTTGTTTTTTATGTTTGTGTCTAGCCACAAAAATGTCTCTGTCAGACCACTTATTGTTAAGGCCTTGTTCTCACCACGGAAACTTACAAAACACATGCACTCAGCGCTGAAAGATTGCACACTCACTGTTGAAACTGACTACATACAGGTTCACCTTGCTCTGTGCGTCCATAGGAAGCATCTGTACATGGTAAAGATGTTGCATATCGCTCTGGGCAAATCCTGGACTCATATGTTTTCTATTTATTTAATTTACATCTTCGCTTCACATCCCCTTCAGCATTTGACAAAATGTGCTGCTCTTGACTATGAACAGACACATACAGTGCCTTCGGGAAGTATTCAGACCCCTTGATTTGTACACATGTTGTTACGTTACAGCCTTATTCTAAAATTGATTACAGAGACTTGTCCCGAAGCCACTCCTGCCTTGTCTTGGCTGTGTGCTTAGGGTCGTTGTCCTGTTGGAAGGTGATTCTTCGCCCCAGTCTGAGGTCCTGAGCGCTCTGGAGCAGGTTTTCATCAAGGATCTCTCTGTACTTTGCTCTGTTCATCTTTCTCTCGATCCTGACTAGTCTCCCAGTCCCTGCCGCTGAAAAACATCCCCACAGCATGATGCTGCAACCACCATGCTTCACTGTAGGGATGGTGCCAGGGTTCCTCCAGAGGTGATGCTTAGCATTCAGGCTAAAGAGTTCAATCTTGGTTTCATAAGACCATCAAATCTTCTTTTTCATGGTCTGAGAGTCTTTAGGAGCCTTTTGGCAAACTCCAAGCGGGCTGTCATGTGCCTTTTACTGAGGAGTAGCTTCTGTCTGGCCACTCTAACATAAAAGCCTGATTGGTGGAGTGGTGCAGAGATGGTTGTCCTTCTGGAAAGTTCTCCCATCTCCACAGAGGAACTCTAGAGCTCTGTCAGAGTGACCATCCGGTTCTTGGTCACCTCCCTGACCAAGGTCCTTCTCCCCCGATTGCTCAGTTTGGCCGGGCGGCCAGGTCTAGGAAGAGTCTTGGTGGTTCCAAAGTTCTTACATTAAAGAATGATGGAGGCCACTGTGTTCTTGGGGACCTTCAATGCTGCATACATTTTTAGGTACCCTTCTCCAGATCTGTGCCTCGACAATCCTGTCTCAGAGCTCTACGGACAATCAATGATTGGTGGACTCCAATAAAGTTGTAGAAACATCTCAAGGATGATCAATGGAAACAGGATGCACCTGAGCTCAATTTCGAGTCTCATAGCAAAGGGTCTGACTACTTACATAAATAATGTATTTCTGTTTTTAAATTTGCAAAACATTCTAACAACCTGTTTTTGCTTTGTCTTTATGGGGTATTGTGTGTAGATTGCTGAGGATTTTATTTAATCTATTTTGGATTAAAGCTGTAACATAACAAAATGGGGTCTGAATACTTTCCGAAAGCTCTGTACAGTAACGGAAACATACGGTAATGATAATGTTTCTCTGAGGAGATCATCTATCAATCACATGCTTAGACTTGGCCATAGACTTCAACTTATTAGTCAAAGAGATTGCACACTTCGAAAACAACTGAAAGGGGAATATGTCTTGTGTGAATATAACTATACCAGTGTTCTAGTTGACCACAATTGAATGCATCCTTGCCTTTTGTTGAATGAACTGTGTGCTGTATTTAAGTATTTTATGAGCTCTCTGTACCTCTGGCTTCTCTGTGAGCGCTGGAAAATGTTGAGCCTCCTGTAAGCCTTGAGGCATATTGTTCCTGAATATGGTACCAATAAGCGGAAATGAACACAGCTCTGAGTCTGACAGGAAGACCTTCTCAAACCACTCCTCTGTCTTCTTGTCATCTTCTCTCTTTGAAAAATGGATTCGTGGACATATTTTGCAAGTAGCCACAGTGATAAAAGCCATCTTTTCCTGCCTTTGATTCATTGTTTCTTGACACAGACCTGCTCATACACCCTGCTGATAGAGTGTATTTCTGTTCTCTGCTGGGTGAGCAGGAAAACACTAATATCCCACTGAGGGAGTGTCCCAGACCCAGACCTGACTTATGGCCTACTTTACAGAGAAATCAACCCGTGTATGTCTCTTTGGAGCGGTTCCATTCAACTTAACGGAAACTCTATCTGTGTATTGTGGACCGATATAGAAAAACAGGCTCTATTTATTTGTCTGTCAAGCAGCGAGACATTCTGCCTCTTATGATCCTGCGGAGAGCATCCTCTAATGTTTCATGGGGGTAAGGAAATTGAAACCCTTTTCTGAGGGGCCGACCAGTCCCCTGGCTCTCACTTCTAGTGTGACCTGTAATCCTATCACTGCTAGTGTGTCCATGCTGGGAGAATAAGCAGAGGCAGGGGCTTCTCCTGCTGCCCGTTTGTCATTGACTGGTTCTCTGGCCCAGGCCCACATGCCTTCTCTGAGAGAGAGATATAAACGTTCACTGTCACATATTTTATAGGCATACTAGATTGAATGTACTAATCATTAATATTGAGTTGCCCTTTTGCCCTCAGAACAGCTTCAGTTCGTTGGGGCATGGACTCTACAAGGTGTCAAAAGTGTTCCACAGGGATGCTGGGACATGTTGACTCAATGCTTCCCACAGTTGTGTCAAGTTGGCTGGATGTCCTTTGGGTGGTGGACCATTCTTGAGACACCTGGGAAACTGTTAAGCATGAAAGACCAAGCAGCGTTGCAGATCTGACACACTCAAATCGGTGTGCCTGGCATCTACTACCATACCCCGTTCAAAGGCACTCAAATCTTTTGTCTTGCCCATACACCCTCTGAATGGCACACATACATAATCCATGTCTCAATTGTTTCAAGGCATAAAAATCTTTCTTTAACCTGTCTTCTCCCCTTTTATCTACACTGATTGAAGTGGATTTAACATCAATAAGAGATCATAGCTTTCACCTGGATTCACCTGGTCAGTCTATGTCATGGAAAGAGAAGATGTTCCTAATGTTTTGTATACTCAGTGTATAACTACTATTCTAAAAGATAGCATATTTACTTTTTTGCAGTTATAAGTCTAAGATACACTACATGACTAAAAGTATGTGTAAACTTGCTCGTTGATCATGTCATTCAAAAATCATGGACATTAATATGGAGTTGGTCCCCCCTTTGCTGCTATAACAGTCTCCACTCTTCTGGGAAAGCTTTCCACAAGATGCTGGAACATTGCTGTGGGGACTTGCTTCCATTCAGCCACAAGAGCATTAGTGAGGTCGGGCATTGATGTTGGGCGATTAGGCCTGGCTCGCTGTCGGCATTCCAATTCATCCCAAAGGTGTTCAATGCGGTTGAGGTCAGGACTCTGTGCAGGCCAGTCAAGTTCTTTCACACTGATCTCAACAAACCATTTCTGCATGGACCTTGCTTTGTGCACTGGGGCATTGTCATGCTGAAACAGTAAAGGGCCTTCCCCAAACTTTTGCCACAAAGTTGAAAGCACAGAATTGTCTAGAATGTCATTGTATGCTGTAGAGTTAAGATTTCCCTTCACTGGAAGTAAGGGGCCGAGCCCGAACCATGAAAAACAGCCCCAGACCATTACTGTTGGCACTATGCATTCGGGCAGGTTGCTGGATCGAATCTCAGAGCTGACAAGGTAAAAATCTGTCTTTCTGCCCCTGAGCAAGGCAGTTAACCCACTGTTCCCCAGGTGCCGAAGACGTGGATGTTGATTATGGCAGCCCCCCGCACCTCTCGGATTCAAAAGGGTTGGGTTTCAGTTGAATGCATTCAGTTGAACAACTGACTAGGTATCCCCCTTTCCCCCCAATAACAGCACTTACAGTTGCCCGGGGCGGCTCTAACTGACTGGTTTGAAAGGTGGCATCCAATGACGGTGCCACGTTGAAAGTCTCTGAGCTCTTCAGTGAGGCCATTCTACTGCCAATGTTTGTCTATGGAGATTGCATGGTGGTGTGCTTGATCTTATATCCTTGTCAGCAACCGGTGTGGCTGAAATAGCCGAATCCACTAATTTGAATGTGTGTCCACATACTTTTGTATATATTGTGTATCTTCCACTTTCTCAATGTTCAACACTTAAACTTGCATGCAGACTATTAGGCAGAGGTGAATTATTTTTGTTTTAAAACAAGTTTGACTTATACATTAAATTCTTTGGACATGACAGAATATTTCTAGATTTTTGGAAGTCATTTTCTTCAGCGTTGGCAGTGGGTGCCTTGTGTGGTTGCCAGTTGCAGTTGTTGTGTGCGGCTTGTGCTTTATTTCCAGCTAATCTAATTGATTACAGTACTATGACAGTGGATTAGATGTCCAATCTACTACAGCTCCAGGTCAGGTTACACTCTGACATGTCCAGGCATGTTCAACTGACTCCATCTTGTTCTGCCAAAAAGGCCTGGGTGAAACTCTTCTATTCGGCTTGCAACACTAACATATTGCTATGGTACCCATGTTGGGCAGAGTGAAAACATTTTGTTGACTACACCCCAAACAGCCTTTCTTCCCGAAGTTACTGCTGCATTACTGCTACAAATAGCAGTAATGCTACAATTATTGTGATATTTGGAAAGAGTTAGAAAGAGGGAGAAAAGTGAGAATAAAGAGATTTATTACAGCATCCATAGTTTTAATTGTTCTGTAATCGTCAGAACTTCTAATACCTGTTGACAAATGTAATTTATATTTTATGTTCATGGAACTATACGTGATGAGAAAGTTGGAAATTATTCATTTGTACTGTGTGGGTGCTGGCTGTGGCAGCTAGGGCCTGAAGACAAGTGGTCTCTGTTGGAATGAATTGCTTTTCTTCAACCTGTACAGTGTCGTTTTGTCCCCAGCCGGCCACTAGCTACCTTGCTGGGTCTTCACAATGGGAGATCCAGAGGATAATGCAACATGTCACTGTGATGACTGGATTCCATTAAGTACTCAAGCGTTACTGCCCAGTGCTCTCATCAGGCCTATTCTCATTCAAATGGCCCAATGCTGCATGCCTATGTGAAAACCAGAGCCAGCTACTGTATAGCAGTTGAAAGGTGTGTTTAGATTTTATAGTTGAAAAAATATGTATATTTATCTTTTTTGGGTGGATGGTTTTCCCAGTCTGATCTATTACAGCCATCAAGTAAGGTATGTTGTAATCCTTGGGTGCTTTATGTCTTCAAACATTAAATAGATTATCAAAACTATTTACATTGATGATCTAACATTAGACTACTTTATAATCATTCTCACTGTCGGGGAGCTCTATTTGGAAGCTTTTCGACCACTCTCCATGCCACTGGAAAGACTTTGTTGTAAGAAACAGTGGTTTATCAAAACATCATGACATTCAGTACTGAACTTCATGGACGGACACGGTGACCCACTTAGGGTGCTTTTTAAAAATATATGTATTTAATTTTTTTACTCTCCAATTGGTAGTTACAGTCTTGTCCCATCGCTTCAACTCCCAACTCCCGTACGGGAGAGAGCTACACAACCCCCCCCAAGCCACACTGCTTCTTGAGACAATGCACGCTTAACCCAGAAGCCAGTTGCACCAATGTGTCAGAGGAAACACCGTACACCTGGCGACCATGTCAGCATGCACTGTGCCCACCCCACCACAGGAGTCGCTAGTGCACGATGGGACAAGAACATCCCTGCCGGCCAAACCCTCCCCTAACCCGGACGATTGTGCGCCGCCCCATGGGTCTCCCGGTTGAGGCAAAGCCTGGACTCGAACAAGGATCTCTAGTGGCACATCTAGCACTGCAATGCAGTGCCTTAGACCACTGTGCCACTCTGGAGGCCCAGGGCGCTTTCACATATACCCTGTATGATCTGGATCCTGGAGCATTTGGTACTCTGATCCGCGCTGTAAAGTATGTGTAAAAAGTTGCATTGCTGTCAAACCTTGTCCATAGACTGCTTACAGGGTAAGGAAACCAATATGTCATTTTGATGTCAAACCTTGTCCATACACTGCTTACAGGGTAAGGAAACCAGCGTGTAATTTTGTCATTTGGGTGAACTATCTCTTTAACCATAAAAGTGCCAACTTAAAAACGTCATAATTTTAAAAGCCTTTTATTTGATCCTTCTAAAATGTTAGGACTTTGTCAAGCAAGTAGTTACCAACAAACCCCACACAATTTCCTATGATTTCTCTGTAAATATGGAGGAATGAAAAATAAGCTGAACAATTTCAGTCATTCGTGCAATTTGTGATAAACACAGCAAATTTGTCACAGAGGTAGATGTATGTAACCTGAAAAAAGAAAGAGCCACCCCAGATTTGGCCCCTGGGGACCTGGGCAGCCATTTTTCTATGGTAACATTGTCGGACAATTCAGGAGGACTATTTTGAGAGAAAGGCACCAAATATGTCACAGAGATAGATTTATGGTGAGAACGAAATCTAGCTATAGAGTAAATCTGACTCTGATAGCTAGATTTTTGTTACATTGTCGTAGCCCACTGTCATTGCATTCAATATCCCTCAGGCACCAACAGTCCTCTGGCACCCCTTCTAAAGGAGATGTCTATGTAGTAGTGGTCCCACTAAACCCCTCAAATTTAAGCCCTCAAATTTAAATATGGACTCCGAAGCCAGTTCCACTGCTTTTTTTCATTCTCTCCCTCTAATCAGGGACTGATTTATAACTGGGACACAATTATCAGGTAGAACAGAAAACCATCAGTAGTCTGGACTTCATAGGGTCAGATTTTAATTCTCCTGCCCTAGAGGATAGAGTGTATTTCTCAAGAGATACCTCGATTAAAATACTTCAAGTTGTACCCTATATGGGGTGGCAGGGTAGCTTAGTGGTTAGAGCATTGGACTAGTAACCAAAAGGTGGCAAGTTCAAATCCCTGAGCTGACAAGGTACAAATCTGTTGTTCTGCCCCTGAACAAGGCAGTTAACCCACTGTTCCTAGGCCGTCATTGAAAATAAGAATTTTTTTCTTAACTGACTTGTCTAGTTAAAAAAAAATAATTGGGCACTTTCTTTGTCAATTATAGTACCCATAGTTTGCCACTATAACTGAAAAATACAAACACATATTTACCCTTATAAATACAACATTTTATCAATTGCTCTATACCAAGTTGAGAATGTCATCACTCAGATGAAACTCAGATGAAGCAATTGAAACTGAGTTGAAAGTTAGAGCTAAAAGTCGGATATGGCACTGGCAGTCAAATCTCCAATATCGGCAGCCATCTTAGGTCATACCAGTAGGCCAGGCACGTGCACAGATAAAAGTCTAACGGTTTGAGCTACAATCTATTATGACCGGTCCAGCTCAACGAGGGGGCTAAAGGGGGCTTAGCCCCTTCAGTTCAAACTTTAGCAACCTCACTTTTAGTTATGTCTCTATATAATGGACAGGGTGCGCTGTGGTGTGTGTATCACCTATCCATAAAAAGAGTGGGAAAACGCTTCTCCTCTCTCATCTTTGTGGTAGGCTATGTGAGTAACGTGATACACCTCCGCCTGTAATATTTGATTTAGATTTTTAAGGGCGGGGTCAAGTTTACCATTGAAGCTGCTTCACTCTTAGCTAGCAGGCTGTAAAAAGCATTACTGTTATTACCCTTAGCCTATTTAGCTAGCTCGAACCAGCTAATCTGTCACAATGGATTTCAGAAATTGGCTTCGTCAAAGTTCCAAAACAAAGGAGAAGGAGAGCAACAGCATCTAACCACCGAGGCCACCACCAAGCCCGACAGCGATGATGCTGCCAAGCTCCAGCTATCTCTGTTTGCAGAGCTTACGGGCTTGGCGGTGGCCTTCCACAAATGCCACCAGGACAATGGCTCCACTGCCGCGTCCACCTCTCCATATGCTCTCCACTGTGTGTACGGACTACTATGTGACATACCTGTGCCTCCTGAGACCACCACCTTCCCACCAGAGTCCAGACTCCTTGATTGGCCCAGTATGAAGCTGAAGCAAGTCTTTAAAACAAGCGCCACCATCACTGTTCAGATCCCCCATCCCTTCAAGAAGATGTACAGCCTGGTTCTCTACAATAACAGCTTTAACCTCAAAATTCAGAATGAGGACATTGAACTTAAAAACCTGAAACCCCATACTGAATACACGTACTGTGTCGCTTCTATAAGGAATAATCTTAGAGTGAATTATACTTGTGTGCTATTCTCTTGAAGTGGGTAGCTGTTACAGAACCATGCAACAGCTTCCCACTACATTATGACCATCCTAGGTTGTCTCTGGTGATTGTCCTAGTGGTGGTCTACTAATACTTGTGTAAAAAACGTCAGCAAGATGAAAAGCACTGTATCGATGCTCTGAAGTCAGAATCCACATCTTTTCAAGGGGTGAAATCAGGAGCTGTGTCCACCCAGAAGCCCCAGCTGGTGCTAATATCACAGCAGCCGCAGAGCAAGTCTAGCTTCCTGTCCCCGGTGTATTATATAGAGTGAGCGTTGTGCCTCTCCTCTCCGCTTCTCTCCTCAACCCTCCTCTTCTCTTCCACAACTATAGAGGTGCGCAGGCCATTTGCATAGCTGTTCAGACTCCCACTGTTCTCCTCCCCGTCCCTGCGCTACTTCCACTCTTTCAACCTAACTAACGCTTCCAATAACTTCCCCTTTGTCTAACCCCATGTTGTCCTGAAAACCACTGCTGATTGACAGGTTACACTGGGAGAGATCTAGTCTACCCTTCATAAGACTATAGGGCTCTGGGGGAGGGGGAGGGACATAGGAAAATAGTGAGAACTTCAACTGTCTTTAGTTGAACAGTTCTAATTATGGATGCTGGAGGGGACATTGAGTGTCAAGTTTTGAATTTGTTTTGATTGTTTTCAAATGTCACCCATGTTCCTGGGAGGGCTTTGTGTTTTGTATGGTGTGCAATCTGAAGAGATGCAGGCTGGGGACCCGGTCTGCCTGTGTATTATGGTGGAAGAATGGAGCTCTGGGAACTGATACAGTATAAATGACAAGGCATGCCAATGTGTGAGAATCTCACAGGACTGAATGCTGAGCTGGCCTGGGAGAGATTCAGACGGGAAACTGCTGAGGTTAGGTGTGGGTGATATGTATATTGTGTGAATTACTTCATCTCAAATGGAAATTAGATTTAGATTAGATTTAAATTAGATTTCATTCCATAGCACCCCCCTTGAAAAAAATCGATAAAAATACTACCACCCTTGCCTTTCTTGCACTCACTGACTTTGTTATTAGCTGCTTTATTGAGGAAACATTTGCTTACTATGACTACATCTACCTTAAGATGAATGTACTAACTGTAAGTCACTCTGGATATGAGTGTCTGCTAAATGACTAACATGTAAATGTTAAATGAAATGGGAACAATTACATGTTGGATTAGTATTAACAGCTTATCGGAGGTGGTGTCGGTTGTTGGGCTATCGCGCCCCCCCCCCCCCCCCCCCCTCCCTTGACTTCCCTCATCAACAGTTTCTCTTCGTTGAATCGTGTAACTTGTCTTCCTACCAATCTCCTTCTGACCACAGGTAAAAATAATCTTCCCTTGAGTCTCACACTTCAGAAGGGACTGATACATGATCTGTTTGGAAATGACAAACTCTGTGTGAACCCCTAACTTCCCTACCCTCAGGGGCCCGGGGGCTCCCAACAGGCTGAGGGGAGACACTGTCTACATCAACAGAGGCCCTGTCTGTAACATGTGTGTGATGCCGAGGGCCTTCGCCCTACCAGAGCTCTATCATTGTGTCCTTCATAATACGCCACAGAGAACAATGACGGATGGGCCAGGCTCTCTGGGTCAATCACCACAATCAGTAGTGATATTATACTACATCTATACTCTATTTAGAGCTTCACAGCTACTTTTAAAACTTCTCCACGGTGTCAGTTACACACTCATCATTTTGGGAGTCTACTTAATTTTTTCATTATACTCAGGCTTAAAAAAAGTATTGTTAATTTCATACAAAAAACAACACTCGCACTTGTCTTTTCCTACTAGCACTGTCTTTGCTGATAACTACTTTATCGAGGACAAATGTACTTGACTGTGATATGTGGTTGTCTCACCTAGCTATCTTAAGATGAATGCACTAAATGGTAAGTCGCTATGGATAAGAGCATCTGCTAAATGACTAAAATGTCAAGATTCATATTATTTCACTGATGTTGTTTATCAAGCAGTTCCTGATTGATAACCTTCTGGCTTGTGTCTTGTAAGGTATTTTTATTTTATTTTACTATGCAAGTCAGTTAATAACAACAAATTCTTATTTACAATGACGGCCTACTCCGGCCAAACCCTAACCCAGACAACGCCGGGCATATTGTGCGCCGCCCTATGGGACTCCCAATCACGGCCGGATGTGATACAGCCTGGAATCAGAACCAGGGTCTGTAGTGACGCCTCTAGCACTGAGATGCAGTGCCTTAGACTGCTGCGCCACTCGGGTGCCCAATCTGGAGAGTAGCATCCCTCTATCATGTCCTAGCCTTTAGCCAGGGTAAATAAAAGCAGTGACGCTGAGCAGAGAGCAGGGTTTAATGGATAGCACCATGGGAGGCCAGGGGAATTACCAGCCAACAATGTAAAGCAGATGTGATTGTAAGGTTGTTAAATGACTTTACTGCCTTGTGAAAACCAGTGAGAGATGACACAAAGAGGACTAGCTAATTACTAAGGACTAACTGGTAATTGAACTGACATGGGATACTAAGACTGCATTTCCTGTTGGAACCCACATATCATTTATGTCAAGTTACTCCCATTTCTCCTTTTGTGATAAATGACACAAACCACTTCTTGGCTCCTCCATTAGCAAATTGAGTCCAACATAATCACATAAATATTTGTGGTTGTTGTTATGCTAAACTCTTTTTATTCCACTGCCATCTTGTGATGCATAATTTAATGCAAGACATGCATATGGCTCAATACTGATTAGCCATTCTCCATTAATAATTCAACTACCAAGGACCACACGTAAACAAGGCTTACTGCAGTCATGCTTGGCCATCTGTATGACTGGGGTAGAGCAGGCATGGCCACATGCTACATGCTGAGGATACAACCTGCTCGGCAGAAATGCCAGTCTGTCTCTCAGTCTGGAATATCAGCAGAGCAGAATGATAATGAGGTGTCCCCCCCACACACACAAACACATACACACAAACACATACACACGCATATGTTTTACTATCCTTGTGGGGACCTACAATTTATTTCCATTCAAAATTATATTTTCCTTTATCCCTAACCCTAAACCTAATCCTAACCTAACCCCTAATCCTAATTCTAACAATAACCCCTAATTGTAACCCAAAACCTAAACCTAACCCCTAAGCCTAAAATAGCCTTTGTCCTCGTGGGGACCATGTTTTACTATCCTAGTGAGGATTTCTGGTCCCCACAAGGATAGTAAAACCCCAAAAAACACACAAACACAGAGAGACAGACACACACGCACAGCCTTCTGCTCCCCAGACTGTTCATCCTAGTCAGCTGAGGGAATCTTCTGCTCTATTTGCTGCTGAGGGAGGTTCATTCCTGGCACAGCTCCATTGAGGGAAAACAATAGCACCTCCATGTCGCCATCACACAAGGCAGCAGCCTACCCCTTGTGGAGGGTCTAACAGAGCTGATCCTCTCGTAATAAGTGGATTATCCTAGGCCTTGTTTAACTGTCAGCCTTTAATGAATACAACAGGGGCATGTCTATGTTTACTGACTTTGCTGATGACTACTTTATTGAAGAAAAATCAACTTACTATGACTGTGATGTGTGATTGTCCCACCTAGTTATATTAAGATAAATGATCTAACTGTAAGTCGCTCTGGACGAGAGCGTCTTCTAAATGACTGAAATGTAAAATGTTGTTTAACTGTCAGCCTTTACTGAATGCAACAGGGGCTTATCTAAGTTTACCTGATATAAATAACATAAAGAAAAATATGAAATGAATGTATATGATTAATATTATATGCAAAATTCCTTTTATTAATTGAAAGTAGTAAATAGATTATGAATTGTTGTATTGTTTTGTATTTTGCGCTTTTACATTTGGCTATGGTTACAACTTATTACCTACGTGGTATTAGGAAAGCATACTGCATATCTGACCCCTGTGGGGAATCAGACTTCTGCTTAGCCCTCATAGTAACCGTGGGAAACTCCAGGATTATTGCAAGTTACAAGCATTTTGATTTCCCTCAGGGAGCATCAATGGGGACCAGGTTAGGTTAAGATCCTGTTGCAACTATATGGTCCAGTATATGACTGGACAGAACGGATCAAATTACCTATAGGCAAAGATCCCATGGAGCAGGTCAGTCAAATGAGAAAAATGAGTCGAATAATTTCTCTAGAATAAACACTAACAGCCGCAGACTACCATCCCAACAATGTTATAATATGTTATAATATATCAGTTTGTTATACTATGATATTGCACAAATGTCAACTAAGAATTCCTCGCGGTAATTAAATGCAATATATTGTGATGAAATAGTATGTGAGCCAGACTTGCAGCATTGCATGGGGTGACAACAGTCCCAAAACCAGATTAGATACTGTTAGTTTATGGAGATGCCGGGTGTTTGTAGGAGAGTCTGTGTCTCTGGTAGACTAGTCCTTAGAGTAGAAGAGCAGCAGGTGCTCCTCCCTGCCTATGCTTGTGTAATAATCTCCTTCACAAGGCAGCGACCCTCTCACCCCTCAGACTGCTCCATATGGATGCCATGCTAATCACAGTCACAGCCCTGCCTGCCAGCCACACGGCCCAACACAGATGTGCCTGAGATCAGACTGAACATAAACACCCCGGCCCAGGCCAGCCCAGAAGTCTGGGTATGGGCTAGGCTGTAAAGCCTGGGTTAGCTTGTGTTTAGCTAACACCCCCTTAGCATGGATCATGGGGAGCAGGATTTGCCTTCACTGGGATATCAGCCTACTGCATGCATACCTCTGTATCTTCAAGTGTCATCTCCTCACGTTTTGGTTCTTCCTTTTTGACAGAACATTTAACTATATCAGCTTAAGTTTGTCAAAGTAAAATATCCCACCAAACACTGTCATTTTCCCCTCAATGCATATTTTTTCAAGGCAGCTCTTGTCTGGGGACCAAGGAGAGAGCAAGAGATCATGGAGCATCTGTGCTCATATGACCTGATGATGTGGTGGGGAGGGCTTGATCGCTAAAGCTCCCCCACTAAGGACTCATTAGTAAACACACACGCAAACACAGTAACCCACACACACCATCACTTTTGTCCCCAAGACAAGTTGTGACCGAGACTGCGATCATGTGATCTCCCCACACTGAACCCATTGGTTCTGTTGGACACCCCCCTATACCGTTAACCTCCACAGAGCCATTCACTGTGACCAGTGCCAGCCCCAGTCGAGGCCACACTCACTCACTGGGCCTTTCCCACAACCTCCGGGCACCTTGGAGGAAGTCATCCATGGCTAACTGTGCTCCTTAATCAAAGACTGAATGTAGAAGTTGTCCCGGAGGTTGGCTGCTGCAAGTGCGGCATTAGCAAAGCACATGCTCTCCTTTCAGCAGGAAACAATGGCACCCATTGTCTTGGTGCAGAACTGTCCATTTTGATTTAGAGGGGCTCCTTCCAGCAGACAGACAACACAGAGGGGCTATATTTGTCCCCAATACACCAGTACACTATTGGGACAGAACTTCACAACATGAGAAAATCAAAAGAGCTCTCTGTTTTAACGTTTTTATTTGTTATGTCGAATTACTCATATCCTTCTTTTCTAATGTTTGCATAGGAAACATTATGAATGACAGCCTTTTTTTCTGGAAAAAATGGTCACTCAGAAGAACAAAAGTTATACTTGTCTATGATGCATACACGATGCTCTCCGAAGCTTACTGTAATAAAGTAAAGATATCAGCAAATTACTGACTGGTGTCTTATCTTAATAAAGAAGGTCCTTTATTCAGTGTGTTGTTGTTGGGACAAGATGGATTCTACTAGAACTGATGTAACGGGCTCAAGTGAATGTCACAACAAGGGCTAACTGTGACAAATGGATGTGGGGAGAGACAGGACAGGATTCCGGCCTGGGTTTCCTCTCTGATAACAGTAGGTCTACTCTAGCAAGAGTAGAACGCTCAGGTTACCCTACAACAAAAGAAGACAAGAAACGCTCACAGTAAAACACTCTTCTGAATTAGTCTTTAATCCAGACTGGCAAAGACATGCTTACAGAACGTGGGAGCCATACCTTAAAATCAATTGAATATAAATATTAACTTTCAACTGTTCTGCTAAAGCCTTGTGTCATGTTTGACCCATAACTTCAGTTGGTTTATTAATAGCAC